>NW_025999949.1:27398753-27469046 GCF_001458135.2 Marmota marmota marmota
GGGGGTGGGGGGTGGCTCTGCCCCTCAGCAGGCCACTGGGCCTGCTCTGTGGGTGGTCACAGTTCCCTCTACCTTGCCGGCGCAGGGGGAGGGGGCGGCTCTGCCTCTCAGCAGGCCGCTGCTCCTCTTCTGCCGGTGGGTCGCAGGCCCGCCTACCTTGCAGGAGTGATTGGAAGCTCTGTCCCGCCGCGGGTCACTGGGCCTTTTCTGTTGGTGGTCACAGTTCCGCCTACCCGGCAGGCGCGGGGGGTGGGGGGCGGCTCTGCCTCTCAGCAGGCCGGTGCTCCTCTTCTTCCGGTGGGTTGCAGGCCTGCCTACCTTGCAGGAGTGATTGGAAGCTCTGTCCCGCCGCGGGCCACTGGGCCTTTTCTGACAGTCCAGAGCAATGGTTTTGTGAACCAAAGACAAGGGACGAGTTTGACCTCACAGGTGCCAATATTCTTTCTGGGGTCCTGGTAATGCCATGTATCTCCATTTTAATGGTGGATACATATTTTTATACATTTGTTAAAACTCATCAAATTTTATGATTTATTTAAATGGATAGATATTTACTATATGCAGATTGTACCTTGATAAACTTTACTTAAGAACAAAATAAAACAAAACTGAAACCAAAATTTGGTGAAACAACACAATTCTCTTGTGTGTGATATAGTACTCTCATCTCTCCCTTTCCTTCCCCTTGTTTTTATTACAACAAAGCAAAACAAACATGACCACACTCAGAGTGACCAAATGAACTGACCAAATGAACCTATGAATGTACCACAATCCAGAATTTAATGATTCTGGTCTGTGTATGTTACTATCGGTGTAAGTAAAAGGTGGTAAGTATCATGTGAATATGTGCACATAGGATGCCTGTAGAAGTACATATATATTGTTACTTCTAATTAATGCACCATATATACTCTCTATATGATAAATGCTCCAAATATACATGCATATCATTTATATATGATAAATGCACCATCTCTCTCTATATTATATACATGATAAATGCACCATATATATGTATATACATATAAATGGATATAGTAACAATGAACTGCTTGTTATCAGAGAACTGGGGAACTGAGAAAAGATTTGAGAATTTAATTTTACTGTACATAATTTAAATTTTTTAAACCATAAGATAAGCTTTTTTTTTTTTTGAAAATATATCTAAAACATTGAAAAGAAATGAGAACAGAGCTGGAATCCAGTTTCAGTTTGAATTACCCACGTGACAGTGCCTAAGTTATATAACATCACTGGAGATATATATTTCCTGTATATGATATATTGATTGTATTAGCTTTTCATCACTGTGACCAAAAATACTGGATAAGAAGTAGTTGGGGGAGGAAAAGTTAATTTAGGGCTCATGGGTTCAGGGGTGCAGTCCATGGTTGGCTGACTCCATTGCTCTGGGCCCCTGGTGAGGCAAAGCGCAATAGCAAAGGGTATGGCAGTAGAAAGCTGCTCACCTCAGGGTGGCCGTGAAGCAGAGAGAGAGAGCAAGGTGCCAGGGACATAAACCCCAAAGACATGCCCCCAGTGACCTCGTTCCTCCAGCCACACCCTACCTGCCTATAGTTACTAGCCAGAGCAGCAGTCCTTTCAAATTATTAATCCACCAAATGGATTAACCCACTGGTCAGGTTACAGGTCTCACAATCTAATCACAAGAATTCAGGAGACACCTCGTATCCACATCACGACGTAGGTGTATATGAGTCCTTTGGATATTCTAGATGCTCTTTGAGTCATCCTTTGAGTCAATCCCTGCCTGGTCGGGCCTATGAAATTATAAGGTTTGAGAAAGAGAAGTGGAGTGTCAGTCCCACAGCAGCCAGCACTCATGAGCACCCGCAGCAGGTAAAGTACCTGCTGAACCCTGGGAGGTGGTCTCTGTCTCACTAGTCTTGTGGGGGAAAGAGCTACAGGGAGACAAGTGCCATGCACTGGCAGTAATGACCTGTTCAAAAAATGCTCCTGGTCTACAAAGACACCTCCACCTCTCGCCAGGTGGATTAGGAAAGAGATGATTATAGCAGAGCTGAATTTGAAGGACGCGGCTAAGCTTGTCAGTCAGAAGTGGACTTCAATATGGTGATACCGTTGTTCTGGACCAATAGTCTGGTTTCTTGGTCTGACATTTATAGGAATAACAAGTCCAAATGTTTGAAACTGAGACTATTCCAGAAGATTGGGGGTATTTGGTCTCTGTGGATAATAAGGGAAATAAATATTGCTTAACATACATTTAGTGGACACCTGTAGAGTTCCAGATTGGATTGTTATTGATGTGGACATGAATAAGACACATTCGAATGTAAAATTTGAACAAATGCCAGCTGCTTCTTGGATATAGAAACAGGATTCTGACTCCAAGGAAATCTAGATCATAAGATGCTCACTGCTAGTGAACACTTACCAAGTATCAGACCCACTTCTAAGCATTTATGAACACTATAATTTATTCATTTACTCTTTTTAAAAGCCCGGTAGCACAGTATCTCAGATCAAGGCCCTGGAAGAAGTGCCTGAGGCAGGCATTTGGGTACCTGTAGCTTATGGAGGGCATGGTCTCAGGAGAAGGGAGCGAGGGAAGCTGGTCAGGGCAGGGGAGGAGCTAGGCACAAATGAGGTGAGCTTTAGCTGGAGTCAGCTTCAGGCTGATCTCACACAGCTCTGAAGCATGAATCATATGCACCACAGAGTTCATCTTGCAGTGAGAAAAAGTCAGTCAGACCTGGAGGCTTTGTTAGCCATTGGCTGCTGGCTGCCTTTAGGATTAGGGAAGGTGGCCCTCATTAAACTGAAGATAATTCTCTGCAGAGGGGCAGAAGTGGGACTGACGGGTCTGAGATTTGTAGGACAGGCTGGTGGGCTAGAAATTGAGGCACACCTGGATGCTGCAGATTCTGAGGCAGAATTTCTTCCTCTTTGGGAACCTGAGTTTTTGCTTATAAGCTCAACTGATTGGATGAGGCCCACCCACATTATTGAGGGAAATCTGCTTTACTGAAAGCCAACCTATTGTAGATATTAACTACATCCGGAAAACACTAGGTTAGTGTTCGAGTGAGTAACTGGGTACTATCACTTAGTCAAGCTGATATAAGAAAATAACCAGCACAACTGATACACTCAATATTGTGTTTTACCAGCCAGGTAGCCATTAAAAGAACTAGTGAAATAAATTACAGTGTATTAATGCAAAAGCTGATGATGCAGCCATTAACAAGGAGGCAGAATCTATTTCACGTGCTCATATGAAAAGTCACCAAGATTCATTGTCAAGTGAAAAAGCAAGTCATCAAGTGATCTCATCAGTGTGGAGGAAAAGGGGGAATGTGCATTTGTGTAAATACCCAGATTCTTATGTACATCTATGTGTATGCGAACTGAGACTTTTAGGAAGGATATTCAAGAAATTTTTGTTAGTAGTTGCTTCTGAGAAACGGGGTTGGAAAAGGAAGGAAAGAAGGAAGCCTTACCTTTCATTTTATATCTTTTCTATACTGTTAGGGAATTGATACCCCCCAATTCTGGAGTGCTATAAAAAGTTTCTACTGATTAATGAAAGCTTAGTATTTATTTGTGCTAATGCTGGGGAGATGCTCTTTTAGTGGTGGGCTTCTGCTTTTGCATTCTCCCGTTGTTGGAAATGCAATCATGTTTTACTTCCTTAGTTAAACAAAATGAAAACGAGGCAGGGGAAGAGCAGCAGAGCTCCAGGGAGGGGAGTGCATGGGAGCCACTGGGTGCCTCAGAAAGCGCCACACACAATGCATGGACACAGGAAGGTGAGAACCGTGGGACTGATATTTGAATAATGGGAATTCTAGGAAGAGACACTCATAGGGATCACTGGCTTTTGCTGGGATGTGAAAACTTGACAGGGTTCTGGGGGTGGAGTGGGGAGGGGTGCTGGAATAGAACTTTTCCTGTCACCATGGAGAAGGCATGCAGACCCCAGATGGAGGCCAAAGAGTTGTTAATTATATTAGATGCTGTGAAGGGTACACATCCTTCTTCTAGATTTATAAGAGGAGGACAATCAGGCCTGGCTCTCTTCCACTATCTGGGACTGTGGAGCTTTCCTCTGCATGCCCCCCTTCATCACAGAGCTGGGGGAAAGGGGTGCCAGGTGATGAGCCTGGGGTCTCCCTCTCCAATTGAAAATCTGCTGGTGGAATGGGCGAACTGACCCAACTCCTCCACCTTTTTAAAGATGGGGGGAGCTTTTGGGTACCAAGAGCATACAAGTGGATGCCAAGAAGAGCTTAAGCTGTCTCAAAGGTACCAGGGAACCCCACAAAGAGGCTGTGGGGAGACAATGAGGAGTCAGGGGTTCAAAGAGGTTACCCTGGAGTAGGTCTCCCCAAGGAGGGAACCAAGCCATGGTGATACTTCTCCAGGTAGAGAGGACCTTACATAGGTGCAGGTTCAGGATGGCAGCTCTGGAGAATGATTAGGTTCATGATCTATTTTGGGGACATATAGGCATCTAGATGGTAACCATGGCCGAGGGAGTAGTTAAGCCTACCAGGAAGTGCATGCATGCTGAGGAGGCCAGAGGTTGGGCTGGAACCCCTGGGGACGTGACCATTTGGCAACTGGCAGAGGAAGAGGCATGCCCAAAGAGAGTTAAAGGGTGGTTAGATAGGAAGGAAGAATGTGACTCAAATATTCCATGGTGACTATGAACCAAAACCCAGATAGTATCCTGTTGAGATGTTAAGAATTTATTTTCCCAGGTTAATTGGAGGAAGAATTACTTTAATAACATAACAGTTTTCAGTTGACACATCCTTTGTTTTATATTCTTAGGTATATTACACAGTTTCCCATATGCTGTTTGGCAAAGATCTTTGTATAAACATGTTTACATATATATGTAGGCATGCATATGTTTAAATCAATTAAACTAATATTTATCAAATCTTGATTATGTGAAAAACACTTCATGTCCCAGGGGATGGGTTTGTCCAGATGCCTTGCGATATGCTCAACACTGACACCCAATATGTGGTGAGCAGAAACATCTGCTTCCCAGGCTGGGGTATGCACTGAACCCAGGACCTGAGAGCAAACTGTTTTGCTTTACCAAACTGTTTCATACCTCAAAGAATTGATCTACCCAGATCAAATTGTGAAACAGAGTAATCCATTCATGTGATTGAATATGGTTTGCCCTCTCCAAATCCATGATGAATTTAATCCCTGTTATGAGATATTAGGAGCTGGGGTCAGATGAGAATTTTAAGAGGCCATTAGAGCTCTGCCCTCACAAATGGATTCATCCAATAACTTGATGAACAAATTAAAGGACTAATTATTGGGTTATCTTGAGAGTGGGTCTTCTATAAAGCCAGTATATCTTGGTCTCTTGCATACTTTCTGTACCTCTCCATAAAGATGCCTGGCTCCCTCTCAGAACTCAGCCACTCCAGCAAGAAGGCCATCACCAGATGCAGCTCCTGGTGACCCTGGACCAGAACCATGAGCCAAAATAAACCTCTTTCCTTCATGATTTACCAGTCTGCGTATAGCATTCTTAGCAACAGAAAATGGATTGAGACACGCATCTTCCCTGAAAACCTTCTTTCAAGTGAGAAATAAGAAGACGTCAGTTAATATCTTATGTAGCATCACAGACAAGAGCCTGGCCATCACTGCAGAGGACAGCAACAGCCTATGAAGAATGTCCCCCGTTAAGTTGCATGGAATGGAATCTGTTCCCCAGCTCTGTTTACCCAGTGTGCTTCACCTGCTGTTTTTTTTTTTTTCCTGCGCCCCCTCTCTGCTCTTGCACTTGCTGTTCTTCATGGCTGGGACAGGGTGATGTTCCAGACACAGAGACATGGCTCTTGCAAGAAGTCAGACTGAGTGTGGCACTTCTGGGAAAGCAAACATGGCTCAGTCCAGCAAGTCCAGAGCTGGCAGGAGGGCAGGGGGGGGGGCGGGCAGGAAGTCCTGGCAGTGGGTTGTGAGCTAAAGCTGAAAGTCAAGATGCTGAGTTAGAAACAATTGGGGAGGCAAGTACAACAATTTGGGAAAGAATGGGGATTTTTTTTTTTTGCAGGTAAAAATGAAAGTTCATCTCTTATGAAGTTTATTTTTCTTCCACCAGACTGAGAAGAAATTGGCAGGTTGGAGAGAAGTGCTATCTCCCAAATGCTCTCTTGTTGCTGTCAGGAGTGGAAGAAGGGGGAGAAGTAGGCCTGTGGGGACCCACTTGACCTAGCATTTTGCAATTATGCCTAAAATATCTCTTATCATGGGACACTTCACTTTGCTTAATTTTATTTTTAACTTACAATCATGGAGAAATTGTAACCTAGACAAAAGGAGATAATGTGGTCTTCTAAATCTGCATGAACCCACCCTGGACACCTGGCTATGACCTCATGGCCACCCTGCCTTATTCCCATGCCATCCACTTCATCTCTCTTAGTATTTTATAGTAAATACCAGGCATAATATAACAGCATTCACAAATATTTTATCATCCTATATACTCTTAGTGCTATCTCTTTAAGAACTTTTAACACAAATAACCACATTGCCATTTTATCTTAAGTTTTGAAATCATCACACACGGGTGGTATTCAAATTTTGGTGTCTAGTCATTGCCATATTTTTCTTTATCCTTTTGTTGTTGTTCAAATTAAGAGCTGGGCAAGATGCACACATTGTGATGGCTCATGTCTTTTAGCCTAGGGCTTTCCTACCTGTCTCTCTCCTTTTTAACACTTTCAATTTATTTGCAGAAAAAACTGCTTTTGGTTTTGTTCCTGAAGAATTTTAAGGTAGTTTATTTCCTTCTTATTTCCTGTAATTTGGTAGTTTGATTTAGAGTTGCATTGTCCAACATAGTACAAGAGGCTACTTAAATTTAAGTTAATTAAATACATGGCATAGTAACTATTGTGGCTGTTGCTACTGTGTGGGACAGTTCAAATCACAGAATGCGCCATCATTGCAAAATCTCCTCTTGGACATTAGGATCTACAGGTTTAGTTGAATTTGACTTTGGTTGTTTGGGGAAGACTGCTTGATAGGTGGTGTTGTGAACCTGGAGTGGAGGCATATAAGACCTGGTTTCCTCTCTTTTATGAAATAATATTAGCATTTGATACTGGCTTTTTTAGTTCACTGGGAGAAATATAAACCTATGAATTAAGTGACCCCAAAGTCATCCCCCATCTCCAGTGCTTCTCCCCTTCATCTCTGAGTCATCCTTGGTACCTCCCTTGACCTTAGTGCTTATCCTGATGATTTTCCCTTCTAACCACTCCTGGAATCAGGTGCTTGTCTTCATTTTTGACACTTTCAGGGCTGAGAAGCTGAAAATGCAGCTGCTCCCAGTGCCTCTCCACACTGCAATGAGCAGGACCTCTTCCAAGGCAGCCCCCGGGGCTTAAAGCAGCTCGGTATTGCCACTGCCCTTGGATAAGGACCCCGAGCCCTGCAAAACCCTGCAGGGTCTCCTTTCAAGCTCTTTTCTGCCTGCTAATACCTTCAGGCACAAAGCTACTCAGCTGTTCAGGCAGGGTTAACTCTTAGAAAGCAGGATAATGAAGAGGCCCCTGGGGCTCTGGGGGGAGGAGTTGGCTGGGAAGGGAGCACTCAGGGTGCTGAGGCAGTAGCTGAATTTATTGAATGATGTGGAAATATTTCTGTATTTTAGCAATTGATTCTGTTCTGTGTTAGCCAGCCTGTTGTCACTGTGACCAAGTTACCTGAGGACAACAACGTAGAGAAGGAAAGGGCTCACAGCTTCAGAGGTTGGGTCCATGGTCTAAGGCAGAAACATGTCAGAAGGGTGTGGTGGAGGAAGGATGCTCAGCTCAGTTCCTGGTTTCTGGTGCAGGGGGCATAGTATGGGGAGGAGGTCACGGGAAAAAATCAATCCTTCAGAGCTTGTCCCCAGTGACCTAACTCCTCCAACTAGGTTCCACCTCCCAGTAATCCATTCAGCTATTGATAAATTAATCCATTAAATGGATTAGCTAGCAACAGATTAAGCCATTAAGTGGATTAATCCACTGACGAGGTCAGAGCCCTTATGATCCAATCATTGCCTAAAAGCCTCGCCTCAGAACTTGGCTGCATTGGGTACCATGCTTTCAACACATGGGCTTTGGGGGACATTCAGATCCAGACCATAACAAACTTCAATAATGCCTTTGGTACTTTATTCCTGTGACTCCCCCACCCTTTATTCTGTCATGCTGGCTTTCCTGTAGGTGCTGGAACTTTCCACATACCCTTTAGTTAAAGGTTCTTCCCCCCCACCCATTCCTCTTCATCCTTCAGGTCTCAGTTCACAGTTCACGTCCTCAGAGAAGCCTTCCCTGGCTCGTCCCTGGCCCTTCAGTCTGTGTTTCCATCCTCTCATGGAACTGTGTCTCCCAGCTCACTTTCTCTGATGTGTCTCTAGTTCAGTGCATTCTCTGCATTTGTTGTCATTCCCAGCAGGTATATAGCAGTCTTTTATTATTGAAGGAATAAGGTGAGAGTGGAGGTGACAGGTTGAACTTTTAATAATATTTGATGTTATTTGCTCTGCCGGGTATTTCTTCCCTTTGCTTTAAAACTTTTTGGTGTTATTATTTTCCAAACAGTGGTTTGCCCTTGCAAACACACCTCTAATTTGTTATCTGGGGATTTGGTCCTTACTCATCTGGCAGAGACCGTTCAAACACCTGGCACTCCGTGGTACCCGCTGCCCACTCTGCCAAGGGCTGTACAGGTGTTCCTGACAAGCCCTGCAGTGTCCATGAGGATCACATGGATGCAGTAAACAGGGATGCAGAGGAAGGCACACGTGCCAGGACCAGCAAATTAAATGGAAGAGCTGGTCAAGAGCTTCTCTGAGCCCTTGTCTAGTTGCTGGGGGCAGGAGTGAGTAAGACAGAGCAGGAAGGCACCCTCCAGGAGCTTAGGGCCTGGTGGGGAGAGACTACTCTAATCAGGTAGACAGAGGAACAAACCACAGTATAAATCCTGTTGTGCTTTGAGAAGAAAATAGAACGATTTGATAGAAACCAGGAGCGGGGGGGGAGCTGCTGTGGGGAATGGTCTGGGAAGGCTCCTCTGAGGAGGGGACATTTGAGCTGAGCCCAGGAGGAGGAAGGGAGAAGGACTCCTCCCAAGGGTGCAGAAGATCACAGGGAGAGGAAAGGGCCAAGAGAATAGGATCTTGGCGACTGGGGAAGACAACTTCAGTCTCAGAGGTTGTTTTTCAGTTCAGGAGCATCTTCAACTAAATAGAGGCTTTCAGATGGTCCAGGAAACAAGAGTCTCCAGTTCTATGCTGGGACTCTCAAACGAGGAGAATGTGGTTTAGGCACCAGAACTGACTGCGATAGCAGGCTTCTATACACATGTTCATGTATGCACGTGCACGCACACACACACACACACACACACCACCCACACTGGATTTGGGCTGTGGCTGTAGATCTCACGCCCAGACTCTGCCTCCAAGAGAGTGCAGATTTTGGCATTTCAGGTTCTCAAGTGTTCAGCTCCTTTCCCCCAGTCTGCAGGAGGAGCCGGCTGTCAGAGGGGGCGAGGCGGTGGGTGGGGACCAGGCCTCTCAATTAGTATTCTCACTCAGAGCTCTGGGAAGCCTCCTCCAAAGTTCCTCGGCACATTCCCCAGGGAGTGGAGAGAGTTGTTTGCAGTCCAACTTGGGTACTGAAAGTTGGTACAGATCCCAAGCCAGGGCGCTGGCAGTAGATGGAGGATGGGGTGGAAGAATCAGCTGTGGAGCTGGGCGGAGCTCTCAGGAAGGCCAAGACCAGCCAAGAAGCAGCAGCAAAAAGAATTAGACAATCCAATCACTTTTTATATCACAGGCTCCTCTGGGCCTCGGAAGGTAGGGTGCTTTCCTGAGCTGTGGGGGTGTCAGCAGAGAGGATGGCATTAAAAAAAGAACCTTCCTTATCTTGGTTCAGAACAGCACCACCCTCCCAGCTGCTCAGGCCCCAAATACACAGTTACCCTTGACTCCTGTCCTTGTCTCATGCACCACATCACTCAATCTATCAGGAGGTTCCTCTTGGTTTCACCTCCAGAGCACCTCTAGAACCTGATCAGACGCTTTTCCACATCTCAGGATTACTAACTGCATCATGTGTTCCAAGGAGATGTGCATGGGAATTTTAGCAAAAAAAAAAAAAAAAAGATTCTTTTCCCCTCCTGGAAAACAATGAGTGTGAAGAATTTGGTGGCTATTTTTGGCTCAGTGCAGGGACCCAGCTGAAGATGAAGAACTCAGAGAGAGGCAGGGAAGAGAAACGAGGGAGACAGTCAGAGTCCTCCTGACATGTTATGGGGTCACACACTGCCTGACGCCTCCTCCACACCTCTGGTCTTTTTACCATGGAACCCAGTAAGTTCCTACTTTCCTTTAAAACAGTTTGAACTAGATGGCATGTCACTCACATAAACAATAATTTTCATTGATTTATTCTTTTTAATTTTTTTAGTTGTAAAAAAGTTGGACAAAATACCTTTATTTTATTTATTTTTATGTGGTGCTGAGGATCAAACCCCATGCCTTGCATGTGCTAGGTGAATGCTGTACTGCTGAGCCACAGCCCCAGCCCCTGATTTGTCAGCTTCTTACTTTTAAAAAGGGGCTAAGATAACCTATAGAGTCAAGGTAAAGGTTAAATGCTAGATGTTGGTTCCCAGAACATAGAAATCATCTTTGTCAATGATGAACTATTGATTTAATGATTTATTATAAGAAAACTAATAGAATTAGCACTAGGCTAGGCCCTTCACCTGTGTCCTTGTTTAATCTGTACATCGACCTGCTGCTGTGGGCATCGTTATTATTCCCCAGGAACTGAGGGAAGCTCATGAAGGTGGCTTTCTGGTTCAGACCCAGAAAGTCTAAATTCAAACTTCACACCCTGACTCTACATGGTTCTTCAGCTGGCTGAAGAAGGTGGGGGCCAAGGTTTGCCTTATCTCGTCCTGTTAGGGCCTTTCATGGTGCATGGCGGGGTGTTTCTGTGGATGGTTAAAGTTGGAGTCCCACTCAATAAGGAGCAGGAGCTGACAGGGGCATATGGTAGGTATCTGTCAGGTGGTTGGAAAGATGCTTATGAAAATCGGTGTAAAGCTGCGGTAAGAGGTAAATCACACAGGATAGACCAGAGGTTAATCAGCTTTTTTTTTTTTTTTCCTTTTTTAAAAAAAGGGTTTTATATTCTGTTACAACTGCTCCATGTATAATATTCAAAAGAACGAGCACATCTATTCCAAAAAATCTTTATCAACACTGGAATGTGAATGACATGTCCTTCTCACGTGCCACAAAAAACTATTTTTCATTTCATCCGCCCCCCCCCCCGACATTTAAACATGTAAAAACTGTCCTTAGCTCACAGGCTGTTCAAAACCATGTGGCAGGTGATTAGGCCCCTGAGCTGTAGTTGGCCACCCCAGTATAGACTGGAGCTTGGCACTTGTTTGCTGAAACACCCCCAGGGACTTTGCCTCATGGGCTGGGCATGAGAGAACATGGTCGGAGCAGGAGACTTTGCATTCCAACAGTGGCAAGGGGGAAGAGGCCGGTGGGTGATTCCTGGAGAGTACCATTCGTCTAGGGTACCCCCAAGTTCTAGTGTTCAAGACCGCCACAACACAGCAGATGAGATGCAGAGGGCCTGCTTCGGGAACACTGGGTAGTTGTGCAGATAGATGTCCCTCCCCAGAGCTCCTGCAGGCAGTGGCACTCATGTCCCTGTCTCCTCCCAGAACATCCATTAGCACTGCCTGTCTAAGGCAGCAAGGGGCAAGGTGAGCCAGGGCAGCGGCGCCTGCTGTGCCTTTGCGTCCTGGGTAGACCCTGTGAGGTAGTGAGGCGGCAGCTGCATCTGATTTGCTTCTCCAGGGCCTGGGCAGAACATGCTGGTGAGAAGCTGGGTGAAGACCCCACTGGGAAAACTGGGCAAATAAGCGTGGACCCGGTGGGTGGCTCCATGCGTGGGGGTGTGTACACTGCTCTTCAGCAGGAAAATGGGGGGTTCCAGATTGATTCAAGCCCTTTGGGGAGCGGAGAATGAAAAAAGGCAGCTCTTCTTCAAACTGACAGCCAACTGGAAAGGTTAAATTCTGTTGGAGGTGCAAAATTCAGTGGCTGTCCTTGCCTTTCTTTCCCCAAGCTCAGGCCCAGCCCTTCCTGGGGCAGACACAAGGAACTCATCAGACATTCAAGGGCGGGAACTGCTCATTTTTAACAATTGACATGCAAGGGGAAAAAATTGAAATTAAATCCAGCAATCAAGTTCTAATTATGCAATTACTTCACTTTGTGGCTCAGTGCCAGGGGTGGGGGCCTGGCTCCCACATATGGTGTTTCTGTGTGAACTCAGGGTGGGGGGAGGTGAGGGAGAGCAGTCTAAGGAGGTTATATCTGAGGACCAGGAAACAAAGGCATTTTATAATTAAGCCATCTTGCCAATGGTTGAATGCCAGCGTTCTGACTGGCAGGGCTGTGGGGCGAATGGGGAACTGAGGGCCTCTCCAGAACTCAAGTCCGAGGGTACGCTGAGCTTGGGGCTTCCTTTAAACAACTCCCGCTGGCCTGTCTTCTACTGAGACCTGCACTCTGCAGGCCTGGGGTGAGTACCCCTCATTCAGATTTGGGCTGGTTCCGCCCTCTGCAGGCTGAGACTCTTGGGACCTTGTGGTTGGCATTGGTAGCTCTGGGGCAGGGAGCTGATGCAGGGTGTAGGCCACGCTGCCCTAGAACCTTCTACAGAGTCAAGAGAGGCTCACTGAATGGATTCCTGTTTGTGTGCTGAGAAGATTTGGGAGCAGAGCAGCTGCTGGTTGGATGAGTGGATTTCAGGGGCAAGGGTTGAGAACTGCCCCTCCACCTCTTGTTCTTTCGCTTATTCATTCATTCCCTCAAGTGCACATTTCCTTCACTTACTAATTCTTCCACTATTATTTAATGGAACAGCTCATTTGCACAGGACATTCTTCTTAGTTTTATTAAAAAAAAAAGAGATTTAAGATGGATCTTGCCCTCCAGGAGTAGAAGATGTGTGTAATATGAGCTGGTATTTATCAAACAGCTACTATGTGCCAAAGTCCTGTCCGTGGTGCTCACACAGGTTAGGGTTAAATGCACAACATTGCTCTGAGGGATAGTACTATGATGGTGCTGACCAGGACACTGGTACTCAGAGAAGGTTAAAATATCTACTTCCCCAAGGTCACACTGTGAGCCAGTCTGGAAGGACTGGGAATAGAATCCAACTGAGTTTTTGGTTCGGGAGCTTGTGACTCTTCCCTGACTTCCAGGCAGAACAAAGTGTGTTCCAAGAGAGACCCAGAGACATCAGGGGCAAGGAAAACACGAACTAAACACAAACGTGGCTGCTCCTCCCATCAACGGAAGAGATGGAAAGTAAAATGGGGAAAATGAAAAGGACATGTTACTGACACCATAGCCGGGGACAGCTCCATCCCTCTGTTGGGAACCTTGGCACCCTTCTCAGCTGAGCAGCTGGCATGGCAGCTGTGGGGTGTCTTGGGCGTGCACCAGCTGAGCCCCTGCCACGTCACACAAGTGTGCCAAAATCATGCTCCAGTGGGTGCCGAAGAGAAGAAATTGCTTGGGCGGGAAATTCTGTATTATCCTTTGCAGCCAACACAAAAGCTCTGGAGCTTCAGCTAGAAGAGAAATCAAATGCAGGCCTGAGACGCGCCTGCACAGATCCCGGAAGCCTCAAGACCAGAGCTACAAAGGAAGCAGCGGGAAGGATGAGTCTTGTCTCCTCTGTGATCATCTGGCCTCCCCCAGCTTTTCCAAACTCGTCTGCTGCCAGCGTCTCAAGACACAGCTGGTGTTCAGCCACGTGGAATGTGTCCGCACCGCCCCACCCGGCCCTTCTAATGCTCTTTCTCTGCTGTCTGCCTGGCAAGCTCATTCTTCAAGTTCTAATCAAGAATCACCTTCCTGGAAAGCCTTCCTTCATATACCCTGCCCAGAGACAATTTATGGCTCGTTTCCCAAGGGCACAGGGGTCAAGGTCATGGGCTGAGCCAGACCTGATTGACCCCAATTCTTCTACTTTCTGTGTGACCTCGGATCAAACGGCTTTACTTCTTTGAGCCTTAGTCTCCTCCATCTGTATCCTTGAGACAATACCAAGACCGGCCTCTATGGGTTGTTTTTCTCAAATACTTCTGGAGTGCCCGTTGTGGGTCAGATGTTGTGCCAAGTGCTGAGGATACAGTGACAAATAAGACAGGCCAGGTTCTCTAAGGCTCTGATGCAACAGTTTATGTATGGGGCTTAGTATGGTTCTTGTATTTGGTACAAGCTCAGTTAATTGGTTCTTAAAATCATGGTCCTTCAGGATTTTGCATGTATCTCTGCTGGAAGTTTATTGCACTGTACTGAAATTCTTTGTTGACATGGTTTCTCTTGCCCAGGATCTGAGTACCACAGATGTAGGGTGGAATGTCTTTGTGGTCTTATATTCCCAGTGCCAACACCATTCCTGACCTGCAAGAGGTCACTTTCATGTTCTATTGCCAGAGGTATGATTGAAGATGACAACCCAGCAGCTATCAGCTCTTCGGCTGCAGAGGTGGCTTGCAAAGTGAGGGCTAAAGGTAACATGGGGAAGAAGAGTCTTCTTGAGACAATTGTTAAATTTACCCAGGGAGCTTGGTCTGGTGGCCAAAGGGGGCTCCAATCTCTGTGTCTTCCTTTTCCCCTCTCTCCTACACCAGCCCATGAGATGCTGCACACATAGATCAAGGCCCCAAAAAATGAGTGGGGAGGAGGTGAGAGGGTATTGGGACAGAATGTAAGAAAAAAACAAGAAGGTGACAGAGAAGGGGAGAAAGGACAACAGTCCTTCCAGATGCAAGCAGAGAGTGCTCTTGACCATCACAAGCAGAGTCCACCTGGTTCTCCCAGCCCCAGGAGCACAGCAACGCCTGTCTTCTCCACCCCTGCCTGGGTGCAGTTGTTCCTCACCTCTCCTGGGGCTGGGGACAACCCTCACTGGGCTCCCAGCTCCCTGGCTTGCTCCCCTCCATCCTCCAACCTGCATCCCCAGACCCGTTCTAAGATGAGCATCTAAGATGAGCCTCATTTCCCTACTGTAAGGTCCTTGACGGTTCCTGTTCCATCTGTAATAAAGCCCAAGCTCCATGGAATGGTGCAGAAGATTCTCTGTGAGCTAGCTTTTGCCAGTGCCTGGCTCTGGCCTTATCTTCTCCCCATCACCACTGTCCCACCCTGCCCCATGACCTCACGCTGTGCCATATGCTTTCTCCACACGGATGCCCCATCATTCCCCCAAAATGTCAGTTGGTTCTCCCTTCCCTCCTTGGCAGACATCTACTCGTGTTTCAAGACCCTGTCCAGGCGTCATGACTCCCACATCCTTACCCCCTTATATAATTATCTGTTGGAAGCGGCACAAAGTCCCTGCATGGTGCCAACGACTCTCGAATGCACTTCATAATAGCAGCCAGTCCTCACTGGGTGCCTCCTGGGTGCCAGCAATGAATTAAGAGCTTTTCATCATGGTTTATATGAAGCCCCAGAGCCCCTATCTCCATGAGGTAGATCCTGTTATTACCATTTCCATCTTGAGATGGGGGAATGAGGGTCAGTCAATGAAGGTGATAAACTTGCCCAGGATCACACAGCTAGTGTGAATTCACCCAGGTCTGTCTTGTTCCAAAGACCATACTGTGAACCACTGTTCTCTACTTTATTCACCTCTCCAAATGGTGGTCTCTTTAAGTTAGGGATGATTTTTCTTTACACTTATGTCCCTAGTACCTAGCACCATATCCAGAACCTAAGAAGAAATTAAGGCAAGCTGTTGAGTGGATTATGATTTGTGTGCCTGGTTTACAGGTCAGGAAACTGAGGCTCTGAAGTATGGTATTTGCTCACACCCATCCCATTGGGAAGTGGCTGGCCAGGAATGAGGGCCCAGGTCTGTCTGTACCCTGCCCGTCATTGACTTCTCCCTCATCTAGGAAAACGATTGGAGCTTGAAAACAATGCCACCAACTATAAACCCCCACACAGCTACTGGAAAACTCTTCTTTTCATAGCCAAGCCCAGTGTGTGAAAGGTCGTGGAAGCCGATGGGACAGCCCAAGAGGAGGGACCAGCTCCACTGCTTTCAAAGTCAGCAGCAGCAACATTCCCACTGCTGCCAGCTGGCTGTGGCACTGTGTGGCATGCTCTGTTTGTGCGGGCTCACTGCTATGGTTCAGATATGAGGGGCCCCCCAAAGCCCATGTGTGAAATGATGCAAGAAATTTAGGCTGAAATGATTGAATTAAACCCCTGACATGGATTAACTGGGTGGTGACTGGAGGCAGGTAGGGTGTGGCTGGAGGAGGTGGGTCATGGGGGGGGTGCTTGGGGGATTATATTTTGTCATGGTGAGGACAGCTCTTTCTCTCTGCTTTCTGGTACCATGTCCCCAGCTGCTTCCCTCCTCCACACCCTTCAGCCTTGATGTTCACCTCACCTTGAGCCCCAAGGAGTGGAGTTGACCATCTATGAACTGAGGCCTCTGAAACCGTGAGCCCCCAAATAAACTTTTCCTCCTTAAAATTGTTCTTGTCAGGTCTATTGGTCACAGCAGCCAAAAACAACAACAACAACAACAACAACAAAAAACCTGACTAAAACAGTCACTGAATCTTCAGAACCAGAAAAGATCTTTGAATCATTTCCTGAAGAAGAAGCTGCTGAGGCTTAGCAAGGTGGTAACTTGTGTGGAGCTGGTGAGAACCCACCAACGTCTCTTTGGCCTCTGTTCTTCACCCTGTGAGCACAGTCTGCCTTCCCTCTGCTTGACTTTTGCTTCTGTTGGACTTTCCCATCAACTGGATGGAGCCAAAGTGTCAGGGCTTTGCCACTGGCGTAAAAGGGGCACTGTCTTGAAAGTGCTCCTGCTTTGCCACCTGTTGGCTCAGTGACTAGCCCTGAGTCTCTCAAGGCACCAAGGAGAGTGAGCACGGTTATGAGTGTACCACCATGAATACCCCAAGGAGACAAAACCAGGCCGGTTCTGGGACACAGTGAGGGGGTGATTCTTCTTCTTCTTCTTCTTCTTTTTTTGGCAAGGGAGATACTGGGAATGTAGGGAGGTGGAAACAAACAAACAAACAAAAAAACCAAACCCAAACAAACAACAACAACAACAAAAACCCAAGCAATCTATAGTTACCTCTCGTTTCCAAAACCTCTACACAGCAACAACCGAGCTGAGCAGGAAACCAAAGGTGGAGCTTGTGCCGGAGGCTGAAGTGATCTTCCTGGTTTCTGGGGATGCCCTTCTGGGTTGGTGGGAGCATCAGAGGGCCGAGGAATCTCTAGTCTCTCCTTCCTCTCAGTGAAATAGAAACAAGGTAAACAAGCACGGCCTCCCCACCTACTCACTGGTTCCTGAAGTTTCCTTCCCCGGAGGCAGTCTACCTTTGCGCTTATTTTAGTGTTGTTGTCAGTACTAAAAAAAACCCACAGCACAGAGAAGCACTCACTGAAAAATGTTTCCCTCCTGCTGCGGATCTCCAGTTTCTAAAGCCAGAGGTGAGCAGCTGAGCATTGCTAATAGCTTCGTGTGTAATTTCCTACATTTTCTTTACGAGTAGGAGTGTATGGACATGCTAAATCCTAGTTCCAATGAAGAGGAACCAGGGCTCTGTGAACAGTGAAGTAAATACATAAGAGAAGCTTGGGATACCTTGCCATGCAAGAGAGGAGAAAAGCCACCAAAGATCAATGGTCACATCCAAAGGACACAGGGGCTCATGAGTGGCTCCCAAAGATGAGACAATTTAAGCACAAGCAAAAATAACAGATGCAATTTTCTGAACACACATTGAATATGTAAAAACAGATGACTCATAATGGATATGTTAAAAAGAGGAATTTAAAACATGGGTGAAACAACCTCCAGCCCTTAGATAAACTTTGTGGTTACCACTAAAGATGTTCCCACCCTTGGGATGTGCTTCATCTGCCAGGACTCTACCTCCTTACTCTAAAAAGAGACAAGTCAAAGGAAAGAATTGAACATACCTTCTGCCTTTCCTGAGTGAACTGTGTTTTCAAGTAACCAAATGGTCCTATTGATGAAGAAAAGGTCTTTGCAGAATTCTAGTTCATGGATGTGGAAGGTATTGCTCTGCTCTGATTGTTATATACCCGCAAAGTCCATATGTTGACATCCCAACCCTAAGGTGATGGTATAGGAGGCAGGGCCTTTGTGGGTGATGAGTTCATGAGGGTGGCATTAGTGCCTTTCATAAAGAGACCTTTCCATCACAGGAGGACGTGGCTGGGAGGCACCATCTGTGAACCAGAAAGTGGGTCTTCATAAGATGCTGAATTCACCAGTGCCTGAATCTCGGACTCCCAGCCTCCAGAACTGTAAGCAATGTATTTCTGTTCTTTATAAATCACCTAGTTTCAGGTTTGTTTGTTTGTTTTTCTTTTGTAGCAGCACAAACAGACTGAGAGAAGGTAGAAACTGTTGTTTGAACTAGAGGCTTGTGGAAATGAGGAGCATTTACCATTCCTAGGGCTGTGAGTGGGCATTGGGACATCAGGTTTCAGAGAACTTGACAGGCAGCCATTTCCTAGAGACCGCTCCTCTGAGCCTCTAGAGTGGTGGTAGACAGGGGGTCTTCAGCAGTCCTGGATCCTTTCCATGGTAGTTTGGGAAGTGTTAAGCATTTATTAACACTTGATGTGTGCATAAAAACAGAGGAGATGCTCTAGAGGAGAAAGAAGTACACTTAATGTGCACCATTTATGGGCTGTGGGTAAGCACCCCCATGCTGTCCAGCTCCCAGAATCCTCTGCTGAGGGACAGGAAGCCACAGCTTTATTTACCAGCTCCCAGACCCATGGAAGGCTGCTCCCAGGAGTCAACTCTTCTGGGCTGCACTTGTGCCTGGGGAAAAGGAGCCTCCACTGCATTGGAAAACATGGAAACCAAGTTCTTGCTGGGGAAACTCATATTCCAAGTTCTCTAACTGCATCTGCCATTTCAGGGTGTCTGGAGAGGGGTGCAGAAAATGTTGGCTGCCATGACTTCCAGGAGAGGTTGAGGTGTTTGATAGTTACTGCTTATTAAGAAATGAGAAATAAGAATTAAGGTGTTTGATTGTTACTGCTTATTAAGAAATGAAATTTGAGGTGAGGAATTCTGAGGTGGTACTCAAATAAAGAATGGTGAAAATAACTATTATTTCTTGAATATTTATATGCTGAGCACATAGCAGCTATTCAATTTTTTTCCCCTTGCAGTCCTAGTGATTGAACCCAGAGATGCTCTACCACTAAGCTACACCCCTAAGTCCTTATTAGTTTTTGAGAAGGGGTCTCACTAAGTTGCTGAGGCTGACCTCAAATATGTGTTCCTCCTGCCTCAGCCTCCTGAGGGATTACAATCTCCTGCTGGGATTACAAATGTGTGCCACTATGCCTAGCTCAGTATGTATTTTTTGAATGCAAATGTTTTTATTCAATTAATTGAACTTTTTTTATTATGTTCTAGGTGTTGAGATCTTAAAGCTGAAGGAGACCATGGTCCCTGGTGTGCAGGTCACGTGTGTACCTGGGAGAAGAACATCTTCCACTACAGGTGTAGCAGATAGTCTCTTGTGAGCTCAGCTTTGCCTGAGAGTGCAACATCCTCTGTCAGCCTCAAGCTTATAAAGTTTCTATGTTTTCCAATGCAGTGGAGGCTCCTTTTCCCCAGGCACAAGTGCAGCCCAAAAGAGTTAACCCCTGGAAGCAGCCTTCCGTGGGTCTGGGAGCTGGTGGATAAAGCTGTGGCTTCCTGTCCCTCAGCAGAGGATTCTGGGAGACGTGATGGAGCTCTTCGGGAGGTGCCTGTGGAGTGGAGTTCCTGCCACCCACCGCTGCAGCCTTGATAATGGACAGGGATATTGACTTCTTTCTCACTCACCCAGTTCCTCACTCCTGCTTCCTGCTGTCACATGCCAGAATAAACTAGAGCCTCCCAAGTCCATCTCAGCTCTGCTTTCAGGAGAACAAAGTCCTGAAGGAGGCTGCTGTTCAGTGTGGTGTTGTCCAAGAGACCCGGTGTGAGCCACATGCCAGCTTACAGATTTCCAGCAGCCACAGTAGAACCATCAAGAGAAATAGGTGAAATTAATCCTATAAATATATTTAATCCAATATTCTCCCAATGTTGCATTTAACATGGAACCAACGTAGAATATGATTAACGCGGTATTTTACATTTTTTCATACTGAGGCTTCCAAATTTGGTGGGTAATTTATAATTTACCCGTTAGGCCCATCTCAATTTAAACATTAAATTTGTATTGGAAATATATGATCTGTAGGAAGATTTCATAAAACTTTTTGAAAAAGTATATTTCTTTACCCAAGCTATTCTAAACACTTGAGTATTTTGTAATAACTATGTTTTCTAATTAATAAATTGAATGTTCATTCTTAAATTAATTTGGATAAAATAAAATATTTGGTTTCTCAGTAGTACTACTACATTTCAAGGGTTCAAGAGCCACATGTGGACAACACAGTTCTAGTAGTGTAGACAAATAATAAAGTAAATAAATAAATAAAGCAATATAGGAGATGGACACTATGGAGAAAAATAAAGTTGGGGTATACAAATATGGGTGTAATGGTTACAGCTTTAGAGAATTGCCAAGTTTAGTAAATAAGAATACAAGGCACCTGATTAAATTTGCATTTCAGATAAACAGCAGGCACCTTTTAGGTATAGTAAGTCCTATACAAAAATGGCTGAAATATTTCATGGGACATAATTATACTGAAAGAATTGCTCCTTGTTTATCTGAAATGCAAATTTAATTGTATGTCCTGTGTTTTATCTCATAACCCCAAATAGGGTGGCCAGCAAAGACTCTCTGAGAAGGTCTCTGAGTGTAGACATGAGATGACGGTGCAGGTCACGTGTGTACCTAGGAGAAGAGCACGCTGGTGGAAGGGACGAGAGCAAGGGTCTAGAGAGGGAATGCATTGGTGTGCTCAAGGAAAGGCAAGGAGGTGAGTGCAGAGAAAGCACCATCCACAGAGGAAGCAGCAGATGGGGCCCCGACACCAAGGAGAAGCTTCTGCACACACAGCCTGGTGGGGCAGTGCAAGGAGTTTCCCTCTGGGTGAAACTAAGCTAAGCCACTAGAGCTGGGCTGAGCATCGATGTGCACTTACTTGTATTTTATGAGGATCTCTCCAGCTTCTGTGTTGAGAATAAATTGAAGGGAAGAATCAGGAGGATCTGCAAGGGTGAGGATGTCAACTGAGACCGGAGGGGTTGGATTCTGGATGCGTTTGCGAAGGCAGACTTGCAGGTGTACTGTGCATTGGATGGAGCTGGAGAGGTAAGTTAAAGCCTCCTACAAGTCTAGCCTCATCTGAAAGAATAGAGTTTTCGTGTATGGTGACTGGGAAGCCTATGAGTGCCGGAGTCCGGCTGCAGCAAAATAACCGGGGGGTGATGAGCAACTTGTGTACATTGATACAGCAGGAGTGGGAGCCCTTTATTGTAGGACAGGAGGAGTATATATACATTCCACACAGCTTATCTTAATTAACATAAACTAGATACAGCAGTCAACCAATAAGGAATATCCACACTTAGTGGCTCGCTGGCGCCACCTCACAAACCACTCCCTCTGGCAAAATGCCAGGCGCCATCCTGACTTGTTTACAGACTCTAACATATGAGCTAAGCAAGGACAAAAGTTAGGGGAGGGAAGAGGTCAGAGGAGGGTCATCTGTTCCTCCTGGACAGGTGACATTAAAGATGCCTGTTGGAAACACATGTGAGATGCTGAGCAGAGGAGCTGGAGTTCAGGGGAGACTGGCTGCAGATAAGAAGCTGAGCTGTGTTGGAAGTCAGGAGACTGGGGAGTGAATCTCCCTTGGAGTGTTGCAAAAAGGAGAGTTTGTGGACTAATGGATTGCAATTGCTCACCAAGCCCACAGGAACTTCTATTCTGTAGCTGCAGGAGTTGAGGCTTGGAGAAGGGAAGGATGTGCCAGAGTTGATACAGCCAGTCAGAGGCAGGTCTGAGAAGAACCTTATGTTCTTTCCACCACTCTCCTCTAGAAGGATCTTATAGTTAAAAAAAAAAAAACAAAAACAAAACAACAGCAACAATATATATATATTTTTTTTCAATTTTTTAATCTTGTGGCAAATACATTTAAGATAAAATTTACAATGACAGCCAAAGTATATGATTAAGTGATGTGTAGCGTGTTGACAGTGATTAGTAGCCATCATCACCATCTCCTTCCAGAACATTTTCATGACCCTAAAGAGAAACCCCAAACTCATGAAGAAGTTGCTCCTATTTTTCCCTCCTCCCAGCCCTGGGGAACCACAAATGTACTTTCTGACTCTATGGACTTGCCTATTCTGAATATTACACCCAAATGCATTCAGGCAGTATTTTTTTTGGCATTCTGACTTTTTTTCGCCCACTTAAGATAATGTTTTGAAGTTTGCTCCTGTTGTAACATTTATCAGTACTTCATTTCTTTTCTCTTTCTTTCTTTCTTTTTTAAAATTTTTTAGAATTTTGTGGTGGTAAAATATATATAAGATGCAGTTTACCTTCTTAAGTGTACAGTTCAGTGATATTGAGCACATTCATACTGTTGTGTCAGCCATCACCACCCAACTCCAGAACTCTTTTCATCTTGCAGAAGTGAAACTTTGCACCCATCAACCGCCTCTCCCATCCCCTTCCCCAGACCCTAGTGACGACCACTCTTTCTGTCTCCACCTTTGAAGACACTGACTTCCTTGAGTAAGTGCGATCCTACAGTAGCTGTCTTCCCGTGATGGGTCTGTTTCATTTAGGGTAGTGCCTTCTGGTTTTAACCATGCTGTAGCGTAGGTCAGAATGTCTTTTTAAGGCAGAATGATTTTCCACTCTGTGGAAATACCACATTTTGCTTATAAGTTCATTTGTTGATGAACACTTGAATTGCCTCTACCTTTCAGCTATTGTGAATCATGCTGTGGTCCAAGTGGGCATGTGAACATCTCTTCGAGATTCTACTTTCAGTTCTTTTTGATAGATTTCTAGAAGCAGAATTGCTGACTCACGTGGTAGTTTTATTTTTAATTTGTTGAACAACTGCTATACTTTCTCCTGGGGCTCACCATTGTACGCTTCCCTGGCCACACCCAGGACGTCTAGCTTATCCACAGGCTCCACAATACTTATTGACTCTGTTTTGTTTTGGACAGCAGCATTCTAATGAGCACAGTGTGGTGTGGTAGCTCACTGTGGTTTTGATTTAAATTTCCCTAGTGATTACTGATACTGAGCATCTCTTCATGTATTATAGGCCACATTTATGTCTTCTTTGGAGAAATGTCTATTCACATCCTTTGCCTGTTTTTGCATTGTTTTTTTTTTTTTTTTTGTGGTTAACTTTCAGGAGTTCTCTATCCTGGGCATTAATCCCTTATCAGATATACAATTTGCAAATGCTTTCTTCCATTCTGCCAAGAGTGTTTTTGATGCACAAGTTGTTGATTTTTCTCGACATCTAACTTGACTACTCTTTGTTCTGTTGCCTGTGCCTTTAGTGTCATATCCAAGAAATCATTGTGGAATTCATGATTGTCAAGGTTTTGCCCTATGTTTTTTCCAAACAGTTTTGTAGTTTTAGCTTTTCTGCTTTATGTCTTTGATTCATTTTGAATTAATCTTTGTATATGGTGTCAGGTAAGAGTCCAACTCTGTTCTTCTGCATGTGGATACCCAGTTTTCCCAGTATCATTTAGCAAAAAAGACTGCCTTTTCCCCATTGGATGTTCTTGGCACCCTTAACCACATGGGAGAGGGATTATTTCTGGGATGTCTCTTCCATTCCCTTGGTCTCTACATCTGTCTTTATGGCAAGCCCCCCCCCCCATCTTGATAACTATAACTTTATTTCATCCTTTACATTCCCTAATAATATTTCATTGTGTGGATAGCTGAACAGGCCACACCCTTCCAGGGCACACCCCAGTGGCCTGCTTCATCTGACCATGCCCCACCACCTACAGCTTTCCACCACTTCTAGGAGTCTATTCAGCTCCAATGGATCAATCCACTGCTGGATTGATCCAATCACTCCCCAAAGTCCCAGGTAGGAACATGGCTGCCTTGAGGAGCAAGCCTTCAACACAGAACCTTTGGGGATGCTTCATATCCAAACCATAACAAGGCTGTCCCCAGGAAGTGGGCATCCGATTGGCTGACCTTGACCCCAGTGCCCACTACTGCCTTGTCAGGGAAAGGAAGGTCACCTTAAATGACAGTCCCACCAAGGGAGGGCATTATTGCCAGATAAAGGAGAAATAGATGATGGGTACCACAAGAAATACTGATTAAAATAATCAAACACCACATTGCCTGTGTTCCTGGCTCTGTGAAGGACCCTTTGATGGGTGCAAGAGCAAAAGAAATCATGAAATCATGATGCTCAGGGTTTTTGTTTTTTATTGCAGGTGGAGTGGTGAGGGAGCTGGGCAGGGGTGGGGGCAGGAGTTTCTGAGCCTGGATATTCTCTAACTCCACCACGTGTTGCATCTGCCTGTTCTCCTAAGAGCTCCCTTGGTAATCGAAATGACTAATGAGGCGAGTCTGGCCATGTGTGGTTCAGGATCAGAACATGCTGTCAGCTCCCCTGACCTCACAGCCTGGCTCCTCCATCCTCGGGATGGTGAGGATTCTCTGCAGAGCAGGCCTGTGTTTTCCTGTTTTAGTCACTACCTGGTGTCAGAAGCCACTCTGAGTCATGCTTCTGTGATCTCATCTTGGGACAATGGTGAATAGTTGGTGCTTTTTCATTTCTCAGGGCATGTCTGAGATGAAAGCAGGGAGAAAGAACAGGGGTACATTTCTTTTTCCTTTGTGCTTACAGATCCTTTGCCTAGATACGACTGTAAAAATAACTCTATGCTCACTTTTATGAATAGGAAATGTACAAAGTCTTATTGTGGAGAATTGGAAAAGAAAGAAAAAGGGAGCAACATAAAGATATCAAGCCTTACCCTTAATCCCATCACGGTTCCACCATACAGTGTATCATTTGGGGTCTAGCTTTGCTCTTTTATTTCAATGCATGTATGTGCCTGAACAAATGCATGGCGATTTTTCTAACTTCTGTCGCTTACAGAGTCAATTGCCATGACTTAAGCTTCAAGGTTGCCTACAAAATTTTGAAGAACAAAGGAAGAAATTAATTGTCAATATGCATCGCCAGAATGGGAAATATAGATCAAGGCCCATGGCATCCTGGTTAACCACTTGCTATCCCCGGTAATAATAGCTAACGTTTATAAAGTGGTTCCTCTGTGCTAAGCACTTTTTGTATGCTAGTTTGCTTATTCTTCATAGCAAAGATGTAGGAATGATGATTATTATTACCATCTTATAGATGAGGACACGAGGTGTAAAAAGATCAAGCAACGTGCCTAAGATCACATGGTTACCAAGCAGCAGAGCTGGGTGGTCAACATGGCCACCTGGTCTCAGGGTCATGCTCTGAGCTGCTGTGATCCACTCTGGCTCTCTGAGGTTAGGATGCAACCATCATGAAGAGGGTGGGGACTGTGTTTTGTCCACTGTTCCATCCCCTAAGTGTCACACAGATGCTCAGGAAATAATGACCAAATAGATGAGTCTCCCAAGCTGTGTGTGCTCAAGGACTTCTTAACTACCTTGAGAAAGTAGTTCAATTCAAGGGCAAGTTCTGTCATCTTTTTCTTCAAAGATGGGCCACGCTGCCATGGTTCCTCACTGGGACTTCTGCTTTGTCCTCTTTCGTGGCAGTCTCCCATCTTCAGCCCTTGCTGTGGCCTAGTCTTTATCCTGGAGTCAGAGCTGTCTCTGAGAACAAAGCAGAGGCTGTGTCCCTACTCAGATCCTCCCATAACTTCTTATCGCTCTCGGAGTTGATCACAGGCTTCCAGGGTCTCCACGTTGCTGTGTCTCCCTCCCTAACCCTCCTCTGCCTCACGGTCCTCAATGACATAGGACTTTTCCTGGAACATAGGGACTGTCTCGAACCTTTGCACACTAGCTGCAATGACATGTTAGTGTAAGTGTGGGCAAGGTGCTAAGGTACACACTAGGCTGTTAACACAGGTGATCCGAGTTGAAGAGGGGAGGGGAATCTGGAGGGCTCTTTCCTTTATTTAGGCCAGTGTTCTGTATAACCAGTATACCTAGATAATGGTTTGGTAAACATGCCTTAATTTTGTAGTTTTAAAGAGAAATTCAACAGAGCCAGGAAAAACAGAGTCCTTTTCTGTCCCCATCCTCTCTTAGCTGAGGATGCAGTCTCCTCCTTCTCTACAGCAGAGCTCCTGGGCTTCCTGTCCCATCTCTCTGTCCCATCACCACCACAGCCTGGTTTCTGAGCTCCGATGCTGTCCTCAGAGCCTTACCAGCAGTCTCTCTGTGGCTCCTTTCCAGTCCTCTCCAGACCTCTCAGCAGAACTCCACACTGTCCACCACTCGGTCTTCCTTTATAAATCTTTTATTTTTAATTGTGGTAAAATATACAGAGCATTAAATTTACCATCTTAGTCGGGGGCGGTGGCGCATGCTGTAATCTCAGTGGCTTGGGAGACTGAGGCAGGGGGATCACTAGTTCAAAGCCTGCCTCATCCATTTAGTGAGACCCTAAGCAATGCAGCGAGACTTTGTCTCTAAATTAAATATAAAAAAGGGCTGGGGATATGGCTCTGTGGTTGAGTGCCCCTGGGTTCAATCCCCAGTTACCATATATATATATATATATATATATATATATATATATATATGCTATTCAGTAGTGTTAATTCCAGGCACATTTGGTGTGCGACCACCAGACCACCTCCAGAACTCATTTCACCTCACAGATCTGAAATTGCACCAGTTTAACCACCTGCCATTCCCTTCTCTCCCCAGTGCCAGGCCACCACCACTTTCTTCCTGGCACTGTGAACTTGACTACTGTAGGTACCTTATTAAGTAGACTTATCCTGCCTTTGTCTTTTCGTGGCCGAATTACTTCACTTACTATAGTGTCCTCAAGGTCCATCCGTGCTGCACCGAGAGTCAGCAGCTCCATCTCAAGGCTGAGCAGTACCCTGTGACTGGTCCCCTGATAGCTGGCACTGAGCTCGTGCCTACCTTCTAGTTCCTGTGAACGGTGCTGCTGTGAAGACAGGTGTGCGGTGTCTCTGCAGGCACCTCTGCCTGTTGAGGTGGGAATTCCTCCATTCCTCACTATACCTTTGCCAGCTCTTCCTCTCCCTCCCTCCCTGGGCGCTCAAGTCTGATGGCCTGCAGCTCTCTTAGGCCTCTTTCCTGTCTCGTCCACCCCTCCTGCAGCAGTCGCTCTCTTTATGCCTGGAATGCTGAATAATAATCATTATGGCTAATTAGAAATATTCACTGTGTGAGAAAACAGTGAATATTTCTAATTAACTATATTATCTCATTTAGTTCTCACAATAGTGTTGTAATAATAGTTGGGTACTATTATTTTCCTCATTTTGTACATGATGTAACTGTGGGATGGCAGGATTAGGTAACATGCCCCAACCACACAGCTGAAATGTGGAAGCCAGGACTTGAATGGGGCAGTCTGTTGCAGGGTCTCTGATTTTAGCCATTAAGTCCTCCTTTGTTTGGAAATCTGTATCTACAGGGTCTCTCCCCTGCACAAGACCATACCGATCATTGGAGATTGTGCTGCTGAGAGAATCTCCTCTTTGCTCAGTAGGGAAGGCTCCTAAATGATACTTTGGTGAAGTTACTGTATGTTATGGGTTGAATCGGGTCTCCGCACAGGAGATATGATGAAGTCCTTACCCAAGTGCCTCAAAATATGATCTATCTTGGAAATAGGGTCTTTGCAGATATAAAGACTAGACTAGGGTGGGCCCCTGATCCATAACACTGGAGGCCTCCTGGGAAGATGCGGTGGCACTGTGTTATGGCACCCTGGGTGGACAGAACACTGTATGTTGCTTCTCATAAAGGGTTTCTTTGGGTACACAGCAGACTGTGTAGATTTGCTTGCAGTTCAATCAGGGCCAAAAGGTTTTTTGTCCAAAGGGAAGTTTGGTGGGGTACCAGTGTGAGCAACTGCAAGGTGTCCTGAGCACTGGAGAACAAGCTCATTTACTTCTCAATTCACTTGTTGAGCAAACTTTTTGGAATGCCCACTGTGGTCCAGGATCCATGCCAGGGAAGGATACTCTATTTAACTTATTCTTAACTCTATTGAACTATTCAACTTATTTTTCTTATCTAAACTACTCTGTGGACTCATTCTTATGTGATACAACACAGGTCTGTGAAAGTTGGTACTTCCTAAAACAGGTGATAGAGCACAGGCCCAAGGTCACAGGTACCCGAGGTCAAATGCCTGTGTTTACCTCCTGGCTCTTCCACCTCCTAGCTAAGTGACCTCGTCTGCCTCAGTCTCCTTATTGTGAAATGGGAATAACAGCATCTACCTTTCAGGGTTGTTGTGATGCAAAAAGAACTGATTTCCCCTGGAATGTCTCCTGCAGTCCCTGGTTTATAGCCAGTAAGCCACACATTAATTATTAACAAATGTTTATTATTATTTGAAAAAATCCTTGTGTGTGTGTGTGTGTGTGTGTGTAGAAAAGCAAGTTCATCATGGAGGGGAATGACTTTAAAATGGTGTAACAAGGAGCCCAGAGTTCTTTAGAGAGACTTCAGGTTGTGAAAGAAGGGGAGGCTGGCAGAGAGGGATCTTTGACTCCTGGTCCCCACCCCACCAATCCAGCTAGGCCTTTTATTGTTTGCTCTTTTTTGGGAATCAGGTCTGCATTTCTTCTGAGCAAAGACTTGCTTATTTAAAAAGTTTAAAATGAGCTGATGGGGTGGTGCACACCTGTAATCTCAGGAACTCAGGAGGTTATGGCAGGAGGATCTCAAGTTTAAGGCCAGCTTCAGCAACTTAGTGAGGCCTGAAGCAACTTAGGGAGACCCTGTCTCAAAATAAAAAATAAAAAGGGGTTGGGAATGTGGCTCAGTGGTAAAATACTGGGTTCAGTCCCAGTAATGATAATAAAAAAGAAATAAGTTTGGAAACTACCTAAATACAGTATTATTTTATGCATTATGTCCTATTTTAAAAGGGCAAAAGAAAAAAAATCCATGTTTCTTTCCTAACCGGACAAAGTATTAATAAAAGAGGAGGTGGATTTTTATTATTTACTCTAGAATATATCAGTGGTATATCACCATTATTTTGATATTGTTGCATTAAATAGGAAACCATATTAACCTTATAACCTTCTGCCTTTCAGATAATGCCTATGCTCCCCAGCAGGACCCTGGAGCTGGCCTCCATTCTTGTTTTTCCTCACATCTCCCTCTGTCTCCATGGTTACTGCACTTCTGTCATTTTCTAAATGTGCCTGGCCTTTCACAGTTCCTTATACTTGCATATGTGTAGCTAACATTTTGGAAAGCTCTTTCCCCTTTTTGGCCCACTCCTAGTCATCCTTCAAAACCCAGCTCAAATGTTCCTTCTTACAAGATGCTGTCCCTGGGTAAGTGCTCCTCTTAAGCACTCTCTGGTGATTCCTGCAGAGTGGTTACAGCCTGTTGTGCTGCCATCGGGGGCATGGATAGTGAACTGGAATGAATTGTGTCTCCCCAAATCCATGTGTTGAAGCCCTAAACCCTAATGGGAACTGCATTTGGAAATAGGATTTTTAGGAGTTAATTAAGGTTAAATGAAGTCATACTGGTGGACCCTCATCTGGTAGGGTTGGTGCTCATATAGGAAGAGTAAGAGACACCAGCTTCCCTCTCTCTACCATGTGAGGACACAGTGAGAAAGTGACCCTCTGCTAGTCAGGAAGGGGAAATTGCCAGCAATCAAACCTTGCTGGAGCCCTGACTGTGGACTTTCCAGCCCCCAGAACTTGAGAAAATAAAGTTCTATTAAGATCCCACCCTCTGGTATTTTGTTATGGCAGCCTGCCTGAGCTAATACACATAGGTTTGTCCAGGTGGCTTATTTAGGGCTGCAGAATGTTTTGAATGGAGAGCAACCATTCTGATTAGTTGGCTTCCATAATCTTCCAGTCAAAACTGGGATGCACATTAGCATGCATGCAATTATCTGTTAATTTGTCTCCTCCCACCCCTCCATGAGACAGTAGTCTGTTGGAGTATAGGAACTTTGTGTTATTCATCCATGTTTCCCAAGGCGCTAATAAATGTCTATTAAATGACAGAATCCATCTTGTTCTGCCTCCACAAACAAAACAGATCATTTTTTAAGGATATTAAGACCTGAGCATTTGTATTTGATTTAATATCCTGCCCTCACCCAACCCTGTTTTTCATGGTGTATTCTTATAGAGCTAGCCCTGGGCAGAGGGTCCTGCCTCATGATAAGAGGGTGACTTGCAGAGCTGGGAAGTCATAGGATCTGGAAGAAGGAGACCAAATGTCACTTGTGTGTGTGAGCTTGTTCGTGTGTGCATGTGCACTGTAATTGACTTCTGTGTAATAAAGAGAATAGATGCATCAGAAGTTAAAGATTTTATTCCTCTAGAGAGGTGGAAAGTGATAGAATCTGGATCCGAGAGTGAGAAGATCTGAGTTCCAGCTCTGCCACTTGAGCAGGTCACTCATGCTGATTAGGTTCCTCAGACTTGGTTTCCTCGGCTCTAAAATGGGCACAGTTGTTAGAGGTTATGAGGAATTCTGGAGTACTATTAGTTGGCATTTTTTTGGGGGACCAGCACTGCCAGACTTGTGTTTTGGTTTGGATAAACCTTCTTCCCAGGAGATTCCCAGGAAAGATGCCTGCGTAAAGAACAAGAGCAAAGAAAATTAGCACCATTTCATTTTTATCTGATTTAAGACCCAAACTCTGTGAGCTCATGAAACCCGCTCTGCATTTTCTCCTAAGGTAATTAGGGCTGAACAGCTTCAAATCCAAAACTAACAGAACACATTCATCAAAGTGAGGCAGGGTGAACCTGGAGAGGGCAGATGCTTGGAGAGATTGTGCTTACCTCAGGGTCCAAGGAGGAGCCAAGGTGGGCTGGGTCCTGCTGTCATCCATGTGCAGAAGAGAGAAAAAGAGCAAGTTGTCAGGGCCTCTTCTAAGGGAGTCCTTGCAGAAGAGGGGGAGGAGGGTCCACTGGGTCTACCCCTTGGTTCTCCTAGCCACTTCTTCACCATGGAAAAAGGTGACCCCCAAAGAGCGAGTTTATGTGCGTTAAAAAAAATGTCTTTACTTTTTGAGAAATTTCTGCTCTACAGAAAATTGAGCGCAAAGTATGAAAGTTCTCCTATGCCCCCACCCTCCTCCTCAAGTTCCCGCTGTTATAAGCCTCTTACATTAGTGTGGCACATTAATTACAATTAATGAGCCAATATGGATTCATTTTTTTTGATTCATTATTATTCACTGAAGTCTGCAGTTTATGTTAGTGCTCACTCTTGGTGGCGTTCGCTCTAAGGGTTTTGACAAATATGTAATGACATAAATCTGCCTCTGTGCTCCCCCCATCCCTGTGTGTCCCTGCCCATCCCTCCCTACCACCCTCAGCCCCCGATGATCGCTGATCTTGCTGCACGCCCTTTTTGTGCACAGTGTCCCTGCCAACAGGCAACACATTCTCAGTGCCCAGATCTGACCATTCCCTCTGAGCCCCCTGGGTGGGAGTGAGCTCTAAGGTCAGGAAAGCTGATCTCTCCTCCAGGTGCCCAGAGGACTACCGCAGGGATAATAATGTCTGTACCACAGGATTTTTATGAAGATTAAGTACATGAAAAATAAATTCTAACTCTACAGATGTTAACTGTCATTGGCATCTCGAATTTTGTTTGTGGGTTAACTCCATCAGGCTAAGTCAGTATTTATTTTAATATGCAAAAGGGTTTGCTAAGCAAATCTGGGGACTGCAGGGCAATGTTTAACTTAGAGAATGAGCTTTTAAAAAACAATTAGCAGCTGCCATTTGTGAATTAATGTGCTGCCCAACTGGGCCGTTCCCCAAGGCTGAGTCCTCACGCCAGCTATCCTCCCTCTGCTCTCAGCGGTACTCATTTATCTTCATGGCTTCTCTCATTTCCTTTTGGATGAATTCCAAATGCGTCTGCAGAACCGGCCTGTCACCTGTCATGGTCAGTCCCTCCCACTGTCTCCTGCACAGTTCCACTCAGATGTTCTGCCTTCATATGAAACGCAGAAGTCAAGGCTAGAGCCCTCCGGGGTGCGGAGAGACTGGTTTCCATGCACATGCACGCAGCAGGTGGGAAAGTGGAACGTGGAGATGCGTGGACAGCCGGGTAGTGGGTCCTCAAAAAATTAAAGCTAAAATTACTATATGATTTGGCAATTACAACTCTGGGTAAACATTAGAACTAAAAGAACCAGAAGCAGGGGTCTCAACAGATATTTGTACACACATGTTCATGGAAGCCTTAGTCACAATAGCACAAATCACTCATGTCCATTTGACGAACATAGACAGACACCAAACGAGGCACATCCTTCCCATGAACTCGGCCTTAAGAAGGAAGGCAGTTCTACCACAGGCCATGGCAGGGAAGAACCTGGAAGGCATCATTCTCCAGTAGAACTTTCTTTTTCCTCCTCCCTCTCCCTGGTCCTCTTCCTCTATTTTCTGATCTCTCTTTTATTGTCATGAGACACCACCCCCCATCTTTTTTTTTTTTCATTTTTTCTTTCTAGTTTCCGTATATGAGAGAAAACATTCAACCCTTGAACTTCCGAGTTTGGCTTATTTTATTTAACAGAAAATTCTCTAGTTCCATCCATTTTCCTGAAAATGACAACTTCGTTTTTCTTTATGGCTGAATAAGCCTCCATGGTGTGTCTATAGCCTATTTTCTTTATCCATTCATCCACTGATGGACACCTAGCCTGGTTCCATAGTTTGGCTATTGTAAATTGTGCTGCCATAAACATGGATCTGCATGTGTCACTGCAGTGAGATGACTTTAATTCTTCAGGATAAATACCGAGGAGTGGCATAGTTGGTCATATGGTGGTTCCTTGCCTAGTCTTTGGAGGAGCCTCCACACTGATTTCTATAGCAGCTGTGCTAATTTATAAGACCACCAAGTGTCTCAGTGTTCCTTTGCCTCCACATTAGAGGGCATCATTCTAAGCGAAATAAGCCAGACATAAAAGGACAAATATTATATTATTCTACTTATATGAGGTACTTACAGAGGTCAAATTTATAAGGCAGAAAGAAGAATGGTTATTGCTAGGGACTTAGCAGATGGGGAAATGGGAAGTTGTTTATGATCAGAGTTTCAGTTCTGCAAGATGAAAACGTTCTGCAGACCGAGGGCCGGAAATGTGGTAGATACAGTGGTGCAGTGCTTGCCTCACACGCAAAAGGCCCGGGGTTCAACCATAGTACTGCCAAAAGTTCTGAAGACTGATTGCCTAACAACGTGAATACACTTGACATTACCCAGCTGTACACTTAAAATAAGATGGTCGACTTCATTTATGTGTGTCTTTTAATGTTATGTGCAGTTCACCACAGTTAAAAAATTTTGTTCCTCATCTCATTTCAAGGGAGACATACATACCACAGCCTTGGGAGAGGGGTGGAGAGCAGAGTGAACTGTGGGCTCTGGCACCTGACTGTTGAGTTGGAATCCCAGCTCGGTGGGAGCTTGATTAGACGAATTTCTTAAATTCTCTGTCTCAGTTTCCTCATCTATGAAGTATAAACCTAAGTGTCTATTTTACAGAATTATTATGAGGATTAGATGAGAATATGTATATAGAGCTTAGAAGAATGGTCATCAGGTAGTGTGAGCTGGTGAAATGACAGCTATTTTTTACTTGGCTCCTCTTTTCCTCTCTTCTCCACCTATATGAATCCTCCACATCTTGCAAGACCCAAATCAAATTTCACCTCCTTCTTAAAACTGTTTTTGACCATGACAGCCTATAAGACCCTCTGCTTCCAAAGAATCATGTATTTGTAGACATGTATTCACTTATATAGTACTGCTTTGTATTGTACATTAGTAGTAGTTATATTTGTGACTATTATAATTGTGTCTGTATAATTAAAAGGTTTTTGAAATCCAATGGAGAGGTATGAAATACTTCAAATGAAATGCAGGGGGGAGCTGGAGCTAGGTAAAATGTCATCAGTATTGCTTGTGGGGTGTGCTGGGTTCCCCTGAAAGAAGACAAGGACCAGGGTGCAGTTTATTTGGGAAGTTATTTCAGGAGTAAGGTTTGGGAGAATGAGGTAGAAAAGAAGAGCCAACAGAAGTGTATGTTACTGAGGTCACTGTGATTAGCACTGGAGCTCGATCCTGCCTACGATCTTGTGAGGACTGTTAAGAGGGTGTCTAAGACTTGTCTGCCGGAGAATTTCCCACCAGGAGCAGTGACATCAATCTTGGCTTCTGTCTGCACAGTTGAGGCCGCACCTGGGGGAGGTCGCTCCCTTGCATTTCTGGGCTGACATGTGTGCTTGCTGAGAAGGTGTCTGATGGCATCAGAGAAGTAGTGGGGCAAATGCTTTGGGCAAGGTGCTGTCAGAGAAGCATTCAAGGAGCCATCAGACACAGCTTTCCCCGCAGTGTCCAAGAGTCATTCCATTACCAGCCAGGTAAACTAGGAAATTGCTTCTTTTCTGATAGTCTCAGCCATCGGTCCAGAATCACCGACATTCAGGTTCTATGACTACTCTATTTTCTTTGGCCAGAGAGTTGAAATTTTCTGATTGGACAGGTTTGGGTCAGAAGAGTCTCAGAAAGTGATTCCCCGACAGATGTCAAACAGGAAAAGCCATGTCTGCTGCATCTGCAGTTCCCATTAAAAATGTATATGTAGGAATTACCGTGGAATTATAATAATTATTAAGCAAAAAGCACATTTGTCAAGCCACATCTGATTTGTTATATGTATTATATAATCAGTTCTTCAATAAATTACCCGTGTTGGTGGATGGCGGCAGTAAACGACGTGGGTGGTCTGGGTGCTCCTGGTGGGTTCTGCCTTTTAACAGTGTACTCTTGCTCTGCAGAAATTTCAGCATTTCACCAAGGCCAGATTGCTTCAATGTAGTCTGGAGTAACACTCAGGGAACCTGTGAGATAGGGCAGCGACGTTGCCATTATGATGTCTCCTAAAAGTACCTTTCCTTGACGGCTTTGTTTAAAACTGTCTAATTAAAGAGTATGACCATCTGAATTTATTTATTGCACCAGGCCTGCCTAAGTGCTTTGAGCATTGTCTCAATTAATTTTAAAACAACCTCCCAAAATAGAGGTCATTATGTTCCTTTGAGGAAAATGGAGCTTAGAGGGCTTAAGTCAACCAAAGCCTACCTGTGTCCTCGCTGCCACATCAGAAAAGTCTGGATAACTCCCACAGGGCTTCTCTGTGACCTCCTAAAATTATTGTTCCTAACTGAGGAGAGAATAGGAAAAAGCATAACTGAGGCTCCATTTAACTATGTGGTTAGACTTTAAGGCCAGTTCTGTCAGGCTCCCATCATTTTCCGCTTTGTGTATGTTTTCAAACACTGTAAGAGAATAAATAGAAACTTTTCACTCCCACCCCATCTCCCAGCTACCCAGTTCCTCCACCTCCAACCAGTCATACCCACTACTATTGATATCCTTGTAGGTTTATGCAAACATAAGAAATAGGAACAAAAAATAGTTTCTTTCTTTTTTAAAGTTGATGTATTTTATACGCTATTGTGCATTTTCCTTTTCCCAGGTTTTTCAACTTAAAAATGCAAGTTCTTTCTAGAGCAATTCACAAAGTCTTTTTATTCCCCCCGCCCCGGCTGTATACTACTCCATCCTGTGGACAGACCATGGTGATGACCCAGACCCCTACTGGTGGACATTTAGCAGCTTTCTGTATTGTGTAATTCCAAGCTCTGCTGCCGTGGTTAAGCTGGGCTCTATGCCATTGCACATGTGCACATATATCTGTAACTCCAGTCTGAGGCCATTCTTCTCTATGGAAAACCAGTGGCATGTGGGAAGCCGTTCTCGCACATGATTAAGCTACCTCCCTGACTGGGTGTGAGGCGCTCAGACCAGCTGTGTCAGAGCTTTTCCCCACCCTTTCCAGGTGCGAGAGCTTGTCCGTGTGGGGGTGTGACTGACCATTGACCTGGAAACCAATCACTGACCCTAACCTTGGAATGCCGTCCCCCTCGACCTTCATTGGATGGAATTTTCCCCTGAATTTTTTGTTCCCCAATAAAAGCCCACTCTCTGGCGTGCCTCTCTCTCTCCTGCTGGTTTCTTGTGTAAACCTTGCTACCGCCAGGTGGCTAGAGGCAGGAGCCGGGAGAAGCCGTCTCTTAGCTGGGCAAGAAAAAAGGTAAATTGAGTTTTATGTGTCTTTAATTTGATCTCACTAGTTAACTTCTATGTCTGGAACCTCTATTATGAAGCTAGTATGCTGGTTGCGCGGCAGAGTGGCAGAGGTCTGTTTTTAGGGGCAATCCAGACTAGAATCCTATTCTTCCTGCTGATAACTTCTCCAAAGATTTGATCCCCTCATCTCCTGGACACGTAACTCTGAGCTTGTCATTGGACATTGCTGAGCCTCTGTTTCTTTACCTACGAGAGGACAAATTTAGTCTCATGTTGACTTCCGTTCCTCTGTGATAAAGGACCTGATGAAACAGACAATGTTCCACAGGGTTTATTGGCTGCTGTAACTGGAGAGTTCAAACCTCTGAATCAATAGTTGAGGACAGGGAATGGGAGGCCCCTGAGCCTCAGTTTTCCCACCTGAAGAGTGGGACAGTCATCCCTTCACTCTGTAAATTTGTCACAATATCGCCAGCACCTAGGGCACAGTTTCTGGCACACGAAATGAAGTCCATAGATAAACGAATGAATAAATGAATATCTATTTTGCAGCATTGTTATGAAGGTTGAGTAGGATAATGTAATAATGTAATAGTGCCTGACAAGTAGGTTTTGCCCCATAGATGGCCCCTCTTGGTGTGACCATGGTGAACAAGGGAAGGGGAAGGTCTGGGAAATGAGGCGGTGGAGTCCATGGGTACAGCAGGTAGAACTGGCCTTGGTCACTGAAGCTGCTCTGGCCTAGTGTTGCTGGTGAATCTGCCTCTCTCCCTTTGTCCTGCTGCCAGGGGACGGCCAGGGAGTTCGAATCCTCACTTGGTGAATCTCTGAGCTTTGAGGCTGATCCTGTATGCAGGGATGTGTAATTACCCATAGGGGATGTGAAACTATCAGAATCCACAGGGGACCTCTAGACTGTTCTCTAACCAGACAGGAAACCCAGGTCCTCCTCTGGGATTGGTTCGCTCTCAATTCACTTAAAATTGGTTGGGGTTGCCCAGCCAGTCAGAGCTGCCTACTGGGTCTCCCGCCCAAGACCCCTCCAGCCAAGACCTGCTGGACTAAGAGCAGCACAGGAGCAGAGGCCTGTGTCTTCCCTGGCCACCCCTCCCTCTGCTCACTTCCTAAAGATTAGGAATGAGGAATTTATAATTTTCTGTAAGCCATGCAATTGCCTTCCACATTTTCTTTTTCTTTTGGCTTCTTAAATCAAATCCAACTTGTCACCTAAGTGCTCAGCTCAGGCAGAGCCCATTCCCAAAGGAGGAAGGAAAGCCTCAGCATCCCTAAGCTAATTGCTTTCAGGCACAGGCCTGCTCATCCGCACCCTGCGCAGTCTTAGGGTGTGTGTGTGTGTGTGTGTGTGTGTGTGTGTGTGAGCTCGGCGGGGGCCCTGCGGGGAAGCTGGCTGCTGCAAGAACTGGCTTCTTGCGGGACAAGATGGGAAAGTTGAGAAGATGAGGGAGGGGAAGAGAAGGGGAGTGGGGAGGAAAGAGAAATGAGAAAAGTGAATGAAAGAGCCCAGGTGTGAGGCCAGCCAACCGTGTACCACATCTCCCCTTTTTTTATGCAGAGGAAAGGAACTTGCCCCAAGTTGGCCAGTGAGAAAGGATGGAGGTGTGTCCAGGACTGGTACTAACATGTGTCCTGCCGTGTCGCACAGGGAAAGGTTTCCATGGCCAGATAATTTGAAGATTCAAAGTTGCATTAGGAAACTAAGGATCCCGAGGGCCCTGAAGCAAGGACACCTATTTAACTTGGGTTAATCTAGCACTTCTCCAACTACACAATCCTCCTGTGCTGCTTGTTTGCAAATATACATCTGTCTCTTTCTCTTTTCCTTCCTCTCTTCCTCTTTACAAGATCTCACATATGCCTTCAATTCCAGTTCCACACCAGGGGCTCAGTCTGGCCTTTCCTTTTCCATATTTGGAACTCTCTTTCTGGACAATGCATAAATTGAGACTCACTTGTTTCATCCGGGAATATGCGTGGTATCATTTTGGTATTGCTAACCTATCCCTCTGTGAAAAACAAACTCACTGCTTGAAGTTCCCTGTTTGAGGACAGTTCTTTTTGTCAGTAGCCTGAAGCTATTAGTAAAAAAACCGTGTTCAAGATTTACACAGTTCTGTTACAGCCCCTGTGAAGATTTATCTTTTTAAAGTAGAGTTAGGTCATGCATTTTTATTTTTTCTTTTTCTTCCCTGATCTTGTTGATTTTTTTCCCCTTGAGTATGGGAAACCTTCTGGTGGTTCTTTTTACTCACCAGATGTGTGTGAGTGTGTGGATTTCAAACTTCTGGCCAGGTGCAGTGGTGCACACCTGTAATCTCGGCAACTTGGGAGGCTGAGGCAGGAGGATCGTGAGTTCAAAGCCAGCCTCACCAATTTAATAAGGCCCCAGGTAACTTAGCGAGACCCTGTCTCAAAATAAAAAATGAAAAGAGTTGGAGATGTGTCTCAGTGGTAAAGTACCCCTGGGTCAAAAAACCAAAACCAAACCAACACAAGACCAAAACACACACACACACACAAAACCCAAAAAACTTTTGTATTATTCAGGGTTCTCTGGAGAAACAGCACCAACAGGCTCTACCAATAGATATAACAGAGGTTTGGTTAGGGGAATCGGCAGTTGCTTACAGAGGCTGAAGAGTCCTAGGCTGTCTGAAAGCTAGAGAACCAGGGGGACTGCATGGAGCATGGCTCTGCACAAATCCAAAGGCCAAAAGCCCAGCAAGCAACTCTCCTTCTGAGGCTAAAGGCCTGGGGGCGGGGCCCTGGTTCTTCAAAGATGGGACACCTGGAGTTCAGATGTTCCAGGGCAGGAGAACATTCACCTGGGCCCACAGTGGAGGTGGGGGGTATGGAGAAAGGGGAACGGGAGAAAGAAAGGGAAACATATGAACAAATACTTGTCTCTTCTCTGCTCTTTTGTTCTATCCAGGCTCTCTGCCAATTGGAAGGTGCCCATCCACATAGATGTGGCGGATCTCCTCACTCAACCACTGATCCAAATGCCAGTCTCTTCTGGAAACACCCTAATTGTTATGCCTAGAAGAGATAATGCTCTACCAGCAATCTGGGTATTCTTTAAGCAAACTGACACCTAAAATTAACCATCACACTTTCTTATACAAAAGATGACACTTTGCTTTTCCCACTAATTTGTAGTTTCTAGAAGTCACTCCACTTTTATTATTATTATTTTTTAATAGCTGTATAGCACTCTATTGTGTGGACATACTGTGGTTTCAACCAGTCTTCTGCAAATGCACGTTTAGGTTGTTTCCAATATTTAGCAATTACAGAAAATGCTGCCATCGTCAATGTGGTGCATGTGTATTTTCCTGTGTCTTCCGGGTAAATCCCTGGTGTGAGACTGCAGGTCCAGAGGGAAATGCATATGTACCTCTGTTGGATATGGCCCCTGTCCCCTCTAACAGTGCCAAGCTGGTTTGCATCCTCGACCCTACTGTAGGAGAGGGTGTGTTTTTCCACGGTCTTGACAAAAGTACATGACATCCTTTTTTTTTTTTTTTTTTAACTTTGTCAAGGCAATAGGTGGGACGTGTTATCTCATTAGGGTTTTAATTTGCATTTTTCCCATCTTGAGTGAGATCGAACATCTTTTCATTTGTCTAAGGGCTGTTTTCTTTTCTTTGTGAATTGTCTGTTTCATTTTCCTATCAGGTTTTTAATCTTTCCTTCCCCTATATTTTAGAGTCTATGTTAGGAGAATTGGATCTTTATCTGTGATAACAGTTACAAATAGTTTCTCCTATTTTTTTTCAGTTGTTTTTTTGACTTTGTGGCATTTTTCTCATGTTCTGAGACTTTAAAATTTTTTCTTGTGGTCCAATTGATCAATCTTTTCTTTTTGCACCTGGGTTTTGAGTCATAATTAGAAAGCCTTTACCTACTCCCAGATTATAAACGAATGCACCCATCTTTTCCTCTAGATCTTACGCGCTTCATTTTTCTACATTTAGATCTCCGAGTTCATTTTGGGGTTTGGTGTGAGGTCTGGCTTTATGGTTATCTTTTCCCAAATGGCTACGCTACCCAGTTGTCTCAGCACCATTTATTAAAAAGCCAGCTTGTGTTCCTGAGAGTGTTTCACACACACTCATAGGTCAATCTGGCCAAAGTTTCTGGCTAGAATCTCCTCCCCAGATTTATTTCTCCTGGTTGACATGATTCTGACCTCTGGCTGGCCAGCTAAGCCCCAGATGGCCATGCCAAGGGCTTTGTGATGACAAGTCTGTGGCAGGGCAAGGCCACATGTCCAACTGCAGCGGCTGAATCCCGCCCTCTGGCCTCTGCACTGGATGCCAGTAGCTTTCCAGTTCTCCGCCTGTGGTTATTTCCACATGTTGAAACTTCACCAGCTGCTCTTAGCCCTAAATTGCTATGGTGTATTTTCCTCTGGTCTCTAAAAATGCCAGGCATCCTTTTAAATACTACTTGCAAAGTTTGTTTTGCATTTTTCTTGTTCTAAATCCAGATGACCCAGTGAAGTGGAGAAAAGATGAAGAGACAAAGAAAGAAAAGAATATTCCTTCTCTCCCATTTCTCGTAGAGTTCTTCTCATCTGTCTGGACTGATGTTGGATTGTAGAAACTGGAGGCCTATTCTTTTTGTGCAGGGAGTGTGTATTAAACACCTACTGCTTGCTAGTTCTGGGCTACTTCTGGACAAGACACCATCCTGGCCTCCTGGAGCATATGGTCTAATGTGGGGCGGGTGAATTCGGATGGAAATAGATAATAGCAGCTGTTAGGTAGAGGTATGGAATACTCTGGAAAGTGTAGGAAAAGAAGAATCTGTGATTCAGTACTGTTCTGTGTCTGGAAAGCCCTTTCACTTCTAGTGTCTTACTTGATCTCCAGAGCACCACCATCTGATTGGTATTGATGCCACACCCACTTTGCAGATGAAGAAACTGAGGTTTGCAGATAGTAGTGTGTAAAGGGCATAACAGGTCCAGAGCTTCTGATTCCGGTGTCTGTTCTCCCTCTGCCATTGCCCATCCTCTCTGAATGTGTTTTGTGACTAACTCTTCCTGGAATCTGCAGGAACACATAGGCATGCCCAGCCTGAACTCTTTGGGGTGTGATCACGTGCTGTGTCCATTTCCAAGTAACACTTAGAAATTTGCTTCCCACTGCTTTCCTAACACCTCCCTGGTCTCCACTTCTCTTTCCTGTCTCAGCTTTCTCCTTCAAAAGTGGGAACAATAATAGTAATACAATCTAGTTCAGAGTGCTCTTGGGGAATAAGGGGGAAAATGTATGTGACGTTGGTTGTAAATTATAAAATACTACCCCAACAAGGATGATTATTGTAATTTTCTCCGCCGGCATACTCACAAAGAACAGACAACAATAGCCCATAATAGCCACTACACTTCGATAGGTTGCTATGTGCTTGGGGCGGTGCCAGGCACTTCATGCACAATATCTAATTTAGTCCTCATAGTGGCCCAGTGAGGGAGGAGTTCTCATCCTCATTTTATACATGGAGAAACTCAGACAGGTGGAATCACACAAGCAGGATTTGAATCCAGCATGAAACCAAAATCTGCTCTTCAGAAATATGGGTTGGATGAGAAATAGGGAGAAAGGGCCCTGGTTCCTTCTACCCCATGCCCTCTGCCCCTTGTGAGCTCACCTCTGACCTCAGTTTTCCTGCCTCTGTCCCCTGCTTTTCAGCAGAAATGAAGAATGGCCTTGAGGTTTAGGTGAGGGAATTTGGTCCCTCATGGGCCTGGGGAGAAGCTCAGAGGCGGGCCTAGCTGCTGTCACTTTGAGGGACAGCATGCCCTCTGTCTTCCAAACTGCAGTGTGAAGGCTGCCAGCTCTGAGGACTGTGACTAGGAGAGGAGAGGGCCAAGGAGACATCGCGGCAGCCCTGGGTAGGTGTGGGGCTGGTTGTATCTGCCTGCTGAGCCCATGGCCTCTGGTGCCGCCCTGTGCCCCTCTGTGACCGTCTTGGCTTTGTGGAGACTAGAGGCACCCTCAGGGATATTTGGAACATATGGTTGTTCTTTGGTTGTTTTGTCTTCTCTTGGAAAGACCAGCTGCCTGGTTCTCAGGGGCACGGGGGCTCCTTCCACAGGAGATGGCCAGGGCCTGCCATCAGCTGAGGTGGGGGAGGCGGGGTGGGTCCGTCAGAACGATGTGCACTTGGTCAGGGAGGTCAAGCTGGACCAGCTTCGCCTAGAGGGGGACCCCGTGGCAGTGGGTGGCTGCAGGAGGGTGGCAGAATAAGTTGGGTGAGATCCCTGCTCATGGCTTTTCCAAAGCAGGAATCCTCATGTGCTCTCCAGCCTCTTTTCCATTTTCGCAAATCGCTCTGGGGTCTTGTTAGGGTATCAGTGTACCCACTGCTGTTGGACTGAGGCCCTCAATTCCTCATGGGCTGCTGGAATGAGGGTCTCGGTTCTTGACTAAACCACGTAGGCCTCCTCACAGGGCTGTTCATAAAGTGGCCCCTGGTTTGTTCTATCATTAGTGATCCAAGAGAAAAAGAAGGAGACAGAAGCTATTGTCCTCCTAACATAGCCTTGAAAGTGAACTCTCATTTCTTCTGTGGTGTTTATTTGGTTAGATATGAATCATTAAGTCTACTCCACAATCAAGGATAGCAGATTATACAAAGGCCTTAACAGTAGGAGGCAGGGATCATTGGGCTGTCTATACACTAGAATTAGAACATTTTCAGGTATAAATATTTATTGAGCAACTATTTTATGCCAGATGGTTTTCTTGGTGCTTAAGTTGCATTGGTGAACAAAACTGACAAAGGTGGCTGTTTTCTAGGAGCTTCCAGAGAGAAGGGTCCACACATAGTTTTGGAGGCATGTGAGAACCCACCTTCTTTGAGAAACCACCAGAAGTTCAGAATGATAGGAAACTAGTTGGGACTTGGATATGTGGTTGATATTGATTATAAAGGGCCTTCACTGCTATGTTCAGCATTTGGATTAATACCCAAAGCAGCTAGGAGTCTTAGCAGCCTTTAAGTCTGCTAAGAATATATTCAACAGGGAAAGATAGATCCCAGGTGATTAACTGGGAGGTGGGGGTAATAGTTCAGGCAAGAGATGTTGCCACCAATCTGTGAATGGATCAAATGTGATGTATCCATACGAGGAATATTGTTCTGCAAGAAAAAGGAATGGAGAAACGGTATATGCTACAAAGTGGATAAACCTGGAGTCTACCACACTAAGTAAAAAAAGTGAGTCACAAAAGACTATATTATATGAACAGCCCAGAACAGGCAAGTCATCCATACAGATGGAATGTCGTTAGTGGTTTCCTAGGACTGGGGAGGATGCAGGTTGTGGGGTGGGGTGACAGCTTAAGGGTATGAGGTTTCATTTTGAGGAGATGAAAAACAGTTCTTAAATTATGGTGAAGATTGCATAACTCTTCAAATACAGTGAAAACACTGAGTTGTACACATCAAATGGTAGATTGCATGGCCCATGAGTTATACCTCAATAATGTTGTTACACACACACACACACACACACCCCAAAGAGACATGATGGTGGCCTAACCTAAGTGAGTTCCTGTAACTTTGGGGCCACTTTGGGGACAAGCCATTCCCCCCCCCCCTCCGTGCAGCTCCCTATTCAGTTCCTCAAACCTTATTAAATCTCATTTGATGACACCACTTCCTATTTTCCGTGGACACCTCCTTACTGCTAGTTTCATATCCCTCTGCTCTTTTCTCATCTGGTCTTCACTCCTACCCCCTGGGGATCCTGGACTCCTGGTCCTGGAGTCTCCTCTGCCTAGGCGTGACCATGTCCCCCGCTGGGCTCTCGGCTTGTCCCTCATGGGGTTCTTGCTGGCATGTCCCAGGCTGCTCCCGCTATCCTAGTCTGACTTCAGCACAATGCCTCATTTTTGTTCCCCATTTGCATCTTGGCTGTGCCCTTGAAAAGACCTCGCCCGCTGCAAGGCTTGGAATAAACACGCGGTACCTGAGGGAGAGCCGGGGCTGAGTCTGTGAAATTATCCAGCTGTGAGCCAGCAGGGGAAGCGTCAGGGTTTGCAGTCCCTTTCCCCAGGGCCAGTGCGAAATGTATGTGCAGGTCGGAGCCAGGGAGTGCACGCGCAGTGGACCGCGCCTGGTTATCCCGGTTCCCGGTCTCCTGGCCTCCTACTCTGTGCCAGGTGGTTTATGTGCAGCTCTGTGTGAATTTTCACAGTGATCCTTTGGGGTTGGTTATTGTTAACTCCAATTATCACATGGAGAATTCGTGGCTCTTAGAGGCGAAATGACCAAGCCTCTGTCACATCGAGTGGAGGAGTTGGAATGGTCTATCAAATGGCTGCAGGGCTCCTGTGGTTTGAATATTTCTGTTCCCTCCCAAACTCCTGTTGATACTTAAGTTCCCAAAGCAACAGCATCGGGAGGTGGAGCCTTATGGGAGGTGAAGGCTCCACCCTCCCAGGCAGAGGAATGCTGATTACAGAAGGGCTTGAGGCTTCGGGTTCAAGTTCCTGCTCTCTGTGATGTTCTTGCCCTGTCCTCTACGGGATGGTACAGCCTAAAGGCCATTATCAGATGTGAGATCCTCAACCTTGGACCTCCCAGCTTTTAAAACTGTAAGAAACAAAACTCTGTTCTTTTCAGACTATCCAGTTTCAGGTGTTCTATGATAGCAGCAAAAAATGGACTAAGGCGGCTGCGCACATCTGTAATCCCAGCAGCTCAGGAGACTGAGGCAGGAGGATCTTGAGTTCAAGGTCAGCCTCAGCAATTTAGTGAGGCCCTAAACAACTTAGGGAGATACTGTCTGTAAATAAAACATAAAAAGGGTTGGGGATGTGGCTCAATGGTCATCACCTTGAGTTCAATCTCCAGTACCAAAAGAGAAAAAAAAAAAAAAAGTTCTAAGGCAAACCTTACTGTATTTGAAAAGATCTGAAGTGAAAACCTCATCAGGTCACTTGCCTGACCCGATGCCTTATAAGGCACTGCATGATCTGGCCCCCTTTCCTCTCCTTTCTCCAGGCTCTCCTGGATGAGCCCTGTCCTCAGGGAACTCCCTTCTGTTTCTCAAGGTACCTGTCACACGAGCTTCCCTCTTTGATTCAAGGATTCTCGTTGGATATTTGTCTGGAAAAGAATTTGTTGGAACCCTATCAATCATGGTTTGTGGCATAAATAAAACTGCTGTGTTTATTTTAATTAGAAAAGGACCAAACATAGCGCATCGTCTGGATGTTTCAGCCAATGTTTGGTCTTGCCATGGGCGCTGCTCATCTTGGGATGTCTTCCTGTACTTTCCAGGGCTGAGTCAGGAATATCTCCATGTGCTTCCCTTATCTAATTGATTTTCTTCCCATGCTCTAATTTATTATGGTCTGTTTCCTCCACTAGGTTGCAAATGTTTGCAAAGGTGTGACACTTGTTTGCTTTACTTTTTGCACTAACAATGCTTAATACAGTTGGCCCTCAATGAATATCGGAACTGATGAGATTCAAGGTGTGCCTAACAGTGTCTGATTGTTGATAATAGGAAGTTAATATTACTAGAAGTTGGGATTTGCTCATTGTGGTTTGGTCTTCCTGATGACATGACTTTGTTGGGGGATCCTGGTGACCAGGTTATTTTCTAATATAAAATTTTTTTAACAAATTATTGCTTTCTTTTAAATTTATTGCCAGAGTATGATGTTGATACCAGAGTAAGCATGATATTTGGAGTGAGGCAGAACTACTTTCCCAGTTGTAGGATTGATTGAACGTTTGAGCCTCAAATTCTTTGGAAGGAAAATAGGAATAATATTACCTGCCTCATAGGTTTGAGGAGTGAATGAAATAATGCCTGAAAGGTACTTAGTACAGGGGCCGGCACAAAATAAGCACTTTAAGCATGTTAGCCGTTATTAGTATTACCATAAGGATAACAAATCTACCTTGCCTGCCAATTAGATGCTTGACAGATGGTAGCCATATTATTACTATTGTTATAAAGGAACGCTGTGGTTTTATTGTAATGACTCTGAGCCGGATCGGCAGGAAGCTGCTCTTTAGGGATTTAGGGAAGCCAGAGCCAGTGCTGGGAAGGCTCTCCCTCTGGTTTCCTGGAGGTAGACCCAGGGTGGCCAGATCTGCCTGAGTGGGGTCCAGGGAGGGAGTCATTTGCAGGGCAGCCTCTTTCCCTGGAAGCTTGCTTTTGAAGATATGGCAAGTGGAGAGGCCCTCGTTGGGGGTCTTGGGATCCTTCCTCCTACCAGCATTAAGGATGCGAAATTGGCCAAGGCAGTATTGGAAATAGTGTGACGAGGGATGGGTGAGGGGGTTTAAAAGGGAACTTGGAAGAAGCTGTGTTTGTGGCCATCTGGTGAGATCCCCTGGGCACATCTTGAAAACAAGCACTAGAGATGTCAGGGAGCTCTCTGCGGGTCTGGGGCATTTTGGCTGTGGCTGAGACGCACAGGGGATCCTTTATCTGTCAGGTGCTCCTTGGGCTGATCACCCCTCTCTCCTTTTCCAAGAGCTGGCCTTTAGCAGTATGGATGCTTCCATTTCCCTTTCCAGTTAAGAGCCAGAGGTGAGCTGGCTACAGAATCCCAGGCCTTTGGATATTTGGAGCCTATTGGCTTCTGGCTTCTGATCAACACAAACAATACCCCTTCTGTGAGCAGGCCTGGGACACCTGACTGCTTGGAGGGTGTGAGGAGGACGTTACAAGCGTAAAGTGTCCAATAGAGGGTGGGTCCCAGGGCCCCGGCTCGGAGGAGCTGGAACCTCTGCCCCTTATACCTGCACCCTACGTCCAGTTACAATGCTTTTCTGAGCCTGTGCTTCCTTGTTTCCAAAATGGAGATCAAATTTTCACTTTATGGGAGTGTTGATGTGTTTGGATTCAGTTCTGCCCTTTTATCATGTTTTCTGAAGGTTTCCTTTGTTTTCATTCTTCTGTTTTCCATTATTTTGCTTTCTTATGAATTATTTGAATGATTTTCAGTATTCCATTTTGATTTAGCTACAGTTTGACAATATCTGTTCTGGTCTGAATTGTGTCTCCAAAACTTGTGTGTTGAAGCTCAAATCCCCTCAGGAATGTCATTTGGAGGTTGGCCTAGGGGCTTAGATGAGGTTCAAGGGTAGAGTCCTCATGATGAGCTTGGTGCCCGTAGAAGAAGAGAAACCAGAGGGTTGGCTTCCTTTCTCTCTCTCCATCCTCACACACCAAGGGAAGGCCATGTGAGGACACAGGGGGGAGGTGGCCATTTACGATCCAATGAGAGAGCCTCTACCAACCCTGCTGGCCCCTGTTCCTGTGCTTCCAATCTCCAGAACTATCTATTGGTTAAGCCCCTAGTCTGTGGTGTTTTGTTATGACCTTTTGAGCAGACTGAAAAATCTGTGTGTGTGTGTGTGTGTGTGTGTGTGTGTGTTACTCTCGGCATTACAATATTTATATTTGACTTTTCACAGTCTACTTAGAATCAATATTTTCCCAGTTCTACAGTAGCCTCTAGATATCTATTGATCTTGTGGGTTCTTACGCTCTTCTTTCCCTCTTCTGTTGAAGTTGTCTTGTGTGTTTCATACATACATTCATAATCTCACCTGTCAGTGTTCATATATATATATTTTTGCTTTTAAATAAGCATACATATTTTTTAAAAACTTAGGAGGAAAAAAAGTGTAAGTAATGTGTCATTTTCCTCCAGCTATTTTCAATATTTTTTTTTGTTTGTTTATTTTAGCAGTTTGAATATAATGTGTCTGGGCATGTAAGTGCAGGTATCAGAAAGCATTTTTTTACACAAAGGAAAGATAAGAAGACTCCAGACGTTGTGACTGTAAGTTAGACAAAGCCTCGTTAAATAACTAAAATTAAATTGGACGTCATGTTAAATACACTCTAAGACTTGTATGGTCCTATGAATGTGAAAGAAGGCGCAATTAAATCAGATCTCAATGTCTTTAAAATCACGTTTCTTAGCATATCATTAATTAAAAAAAAATTAGACTTAGAGGGAGATAGACATTTGCTTATTGGGGAGCTTATTAATGAGAATCGGAACTTCAGACTTTGGTTAGCAGAAAAATTAGATAACAACCCCTAAGAATGTGGACTAATTGATTATTTTCCTCTTGAAATGGTGGAAGAAATGACAATAACAATCCAAAATAGGGTCACAGACAAGAATCTAGGCAGCTCACTCAGCTCTGTCCCACCTCTGTTAATAGATGAAGCCAACTACAATAACAAAACAGGCCTCGAGTGGCCCGGGGCCCTCCCAGTTGTCATGATGAATACCAGGGCTGCAGTTCAAGAACTGAGGGGCTTCAGACCAGATGACACCATCAGGTGACAGCCTGTGACAGCTCTAAGCCCTGGAGGACCCATTACTGTCTTTGTCCAAGACACATTTCTGTTCCAATTCCTTCTCATCCTAAGTGTGATCTGCCAGCAGGGGACTGACTTCCAAGCTGATCCACTCACCCCAGCCTGGAGACAGAGTCCATACCAAAGAATTCTGGAGAGAAACCGCCTCACGTGCAGATGGAGCATGCCCTGTGCAATTGGATTTAACAGTCTTTCAAGTTGGCTCTGCTACAAAGTCAGAGACAAGTGGATGTAGTTCCAGCAAAAACATTGCCAAAATAAGGTGAGCCCCATTCCCCAGCATGTCACCTCTATTTAAGTTTAATTACCCCAGAGCCTAAGTTTTCACCACTCTATGGCAACTTTAAGCTACAAGGTCAAATAGGCATTGATAGGTAACAAGAAATTTCATAACAAAGCCTGGAAGAACTGTGGAAGGTACAGGTCAGTGACTTTGCTGGTATGAACTGGGAAACCAATGAGCTGATGCCAGCTGTGGAGCTCAAATGGTCTTCACTCATGTGGATTTGACGTCCACAGTGCAGGAGCAGCAGAGCTCCACCATCAGGAGAACTTTGTGCACATGTTCTGAACGAGAAAGGCTCAGAAAACAGTGTCTTACCCCCTTGATATCATGCTCCTTGACACTCTTTTGAGGAAATTTGTGACCCTTTTTAAGGGTCTCCCTTACCTGTCTACACTTTGAACATTTTCTCTTTCCCCTTCATATGAAAAAATTGCAGATGAATCACTCTTTGGATGTACAGTGTCAGCCTCTCGGATATTTCTACACGACAGCGTGTCGGCCTCTTGCCCCACAGCTATTCTTGGGAACTGGTTGTGGTGCTAGGCCTCAGGTTCTGCTTATATAGAAATGGGAACCCATAAGATGGATGTGTCAAGAACTGTGTGGGACAGCCCCGGCTCTGTTCTCATTGTTAATCCCTCTCGTAAGTAAATGATGAAAGGCGTGTTTCCAACACTTATGAATCTGTGTTCTTAGACTGAGGGGAGCTATGCTTCTGTTTTAGATAAAGGTCCAGGTAGGTGGCCTAGAGCTGGGGGAGCAGGTTGACCTTTGGGAGACCATGTTCTCCTATCTTGTGACTCTGCTCTCCTCATCAGGAAGATTCCTTCACATGACTAGGATGGCTACTCTGGCCCCTTTGCCATGTCTGTATTCTAGGCCTGGGGAGGCAGAGAAGGTACTAGAAGGCCCCCTCCTTCCTTTTAAAAGTGGAGCGCAACAAGTCATCTGCTGAAACACAATCCACAGTCTTACTACTGGTGGTCTGCATTTACATGACTTTATCATTCCAGAAAACTCTGGCTGAGGAAGAAGAAGTTGCAAATAACTTTATAATTTGTTTCAGGAAGTTCCCCCAAATCCACTTATTAGAAAATTAGACCATCCATACAGCCCTCACTCCTTCTCAGGACAACACAGTGCGCAATGAGGCTCCTCCGAGGCCGGGAAGGGAGCTTGGATTCCCGGAGTCTTGCTTTCTCTTCTGGTGAATGCCAGTCCTAATGACTGGGTCACAAACTTCACCCAATCCTAATCAATTCTCCCTCCCACTACTGAAAGACCATCCTGAAACCAGACTTTCAAATCTCATGAATTTATCATCTTAAATGTCATGGTACTGCAGAGGTTTGGTTTAGTTGGTGGTTGGTCTGTCCTACTATGGCAAGAACTTGAGTCCATTTCTCAGAAGGTTATTTTCACAGTGGATTAAGGGTCTCAGCAGCTGTCATGACGTGGAGGTTGTACACCCAACATTTTTTTGGGGGGGGACTAGAACTTGGTCCTGTGGTCACACATAAAAGCCAGAGTGGTTGGGAAATAGTCTTTCAATGGCTAGTTTCACATTCAGCTAAAACTTCTGTTACTACAGAAAAATAGGAAAACAAGTAATGGGGATGATAGTGTTAGCTACAACTTCCCACACCAATACCAAGACTGGCACTAAGGGCTTCCTTTCCCTGTGTGTCGGCACTTGGAAAGCACGTTCCCACAGATGATCTCATCAGTTTTCAGAACACTAGGCAGTCAGCAGTATCATTACCCTATTTTACTAAAGAAATTGAGCCATAGAGAGGCTAAGTAACTTGACCTAGAACTAGGTTAAATCCTAGGTTGGCTATAGAGCCCAGGGAGCAAGATGATGTAGAGGGATATGTGGTTTTGGCTGAGCTATCTTGGAAGGAACCCTAGGTATAATAGTTTTCTATTGTTATATAACAAATGACCACAAGCTAGAGAGCTTAAACTGAATATATTTGCTATTTCAGTTTCTGCTGGTCAGGGATCAAGGTGTGTCTCATATACCTAAACAGATAGCCCAGAGACTATCTATTTAGGTCTTACAAACCTGCATCCAAAGGGTTCCCTGGGATGCATTATCATCTGGAGGCTCAGATGCTTCCAAGCTCATTCAGGTTGATGATACATTCAATGGAAGGTCCAGCTTTTGTCAGCTATTGGCAGGAGCCTCCCTCAGGTTCTGGAGGCTGTCCACAGTTCCTTGCCATGCGGCCCTTGGTAAGCTGTTCACAACTTGGCAGTCTGTTTCTTCAAGGCCAGTCGGAGTGCCACTCTCCCATTAGAGCATCTGATACAACAAAATGGAATCCCATGAGTGATGTCAAACATCAAGGCGTGACACTCCATTGCTTTTGTGGAATTCTGAGAAAACTCTGGGTTCTACTTGAACTCCCGGGAAGGGATGGCACTTAGCGTGTGTTTGCCATAATGAGCCAGATGACCTGATTTTCCCCTGACTCCACCATTTACGGGATGCATGTCTTTCTGTGAGCCATTTGACTTCTCTTGATGTACTTTCAGCTCTAAATTGGACCTAATAATTTGCTCCCTGCCCACATTACAGCTTTCTGGGAAGGTTAAATGATATCATGCATGTGCATAAGATACAAAATGATGAGATTATAATGTATTAATGAACATAAACTAATTACCCGGATGAAGGCTTTATTAGGACTAGTTCTTGTCCTTGGGATTGAATAAATGTTGGGTTGTATAAACTTCCAGTATGTCTGTTGCTAGGAGCTTAAATGTACTTGGATAACAAAAGACTATGTTTAATTTCATTGGGACACTTAACAGCTAAATCAGTTATGCTAATGGAAACTATATATGCAAAAGCTTGACAACTAAGTGAGACTCCTGAGGGCACTTTTTCAGAATGATTTAAACATCATCAATATAGATTATATAACTTTTGCATAATAGCCTGCTAGCCAGACACTTCCATCAAGTAAATGCAGGGCTGGAGTCATGTAATGAATTAAGAGTCAAAAGAGCAAACTTCTGAATCCAGCACTACCAAGCCACAGAATGGCTCTGTGACTCCGAGAGAGTGAATTCACTCCACTAGGAACCTCAGTTCCCTCATTTGTAACATTGGGGAGAGTGAGCTCTTCGAGGTGCCTCCCAGCCTAAAGAGTCTTAAGAACCAAAATGACAATTCCAATCCAGATTCAACATATTTGGGATTTTCGATGCAGTAGGTGGATCTAACTACCATGTCCCTCTCTCATGAGAGTACACTTAATAGCAACCAGACCTGGAGTCCTGTGTGTGCAGAGGTGCTCCAAGATGCTGCATCTCGCTTTGTTATTCCTCCAGTTGCTGCCAATATTGTCTGCTTAGAGGTCAGAGCTGACTTCCTCCCCAAGAAGTACTCTTGGTTGAAGAGAGGTACCTGGTTCAAGGCCATAGTCTCTCCTGGAGAGGAACATATGCTCAGGGACTGGGCATTGCATGAGTCATGAAGTAGAAGTCTAGCAGCTTTCCCTCTTGCTTCTATTTGAAGTGACTTTGATGGTCTGTCCCAGACCCTAAGCTCCCCAAAGGTTGGCTGAGAACTCTTTGAAACAGCATTGTACTTCAATTTCTTCTCCAGGTCCTGTTGGCATCAGTCCCTCACAGGTGTTGATCCTGAGGGTATTCCTCAATCAACCACCATCTCAGAGCCTCTTTCCCAGGGATTCTGGGCTAACAGTCATCAGTTGGCATCAGCTTCAATAGAAAATCCAGCAAAAAGTAGGTTCAACAACGGAGCATCAAAGTTAGTTTAAATGAGAACCTCACCAATGATCCAGGTGCTGTTCAACTTTTCATTCTGTCCCCAGCAGGAAGGAAAAATATGAATAGTCAAGCAAGATTTCTCTATACATAGAAAAAGGGGACCTATGATATCCTGAAAATCCAACTTTTTCTTTATGAGTTTTTTTCTAAAAATAAAACTCTCGCACTTTCTAGATAATTGCTTATTGTGTTCACAAATCCAGTGCAGACATAATAATGCTATTGAATATCTATTAGGTATTGAACATATATTTACTTTTAAACATATTTAATCCTCCCAATCATCCTGTGGGATGGCCTATTTGTCTAAGGTCATATCATACCAAGTGACCAAACTTCAGTCTCCTGACCCTAAAATAAGTGTTGACTTTTTTCCTTTTTAGGAGATTAGCTTCTGAGAAGGTCAGCTCAGGCACTAACAGAAAGAGTTCTTAGATCGCAAGCAACAGAAACTGACTTTGGCTTTCATAGCCAAAAAAGGAATTTGTTGGAACTGTATCAAGCAGGGTTTGGGGCAGAAATAAAACATCTAAGGTTATTTTAACTAGAGAAGGACTAAACAGAGAGAATTAGATGCTAATAAAATTGTGAAAAGGAGTGAGAGAGAAGATTTTAGGCTAAATATCTGGGAATAATTGTAGAAAACACAGACAAACATGAGAAGACTTATCCCCTCTGAGGCCACCATTGGAACAAACCTGGAATCAAGAGTCCACTGCTGCGGCCGCCCTGATGCTTCTCTAGAGAAACCTCAGAAGGCCTTGTTCTTACTTGCCATAAGCAATAGCCAAAGGAAGTCAGGGTGATTTGTTCCCCAGATCTCATGGGATGCATCTAATTGGTGGAACTATTTTGTATACAGAGCCTGAATTGCAAGGGAACTTGGGATTTGTAGTTTTAGTTTTCCAATCCCTCCAACCAGGAGGGTGAATGGAAGCTCCGTACATCTTTTAGCTCCCAAAGGGATGGATAGCTCATAACACTCAGGAAAAATCTGAGAAAACAGGTCCTGGGGAGAACAGGAACCAGAAAAGTTGCTGAGATTTGGCAGTAAGAACTAATGGAGAACTTTGTTGGGGTTTGATGTCCTAGTTTCTTCTGCTTTTAGCCAGAGATTGGCTGCCAAGTCCCACCAAAATAAAGAGGTATTTTGGAACCTCTGCAATGTAAACAGCAGAATGGTAGGCAGTATATGGAAATGTCACATAAATATAAAAGTGGCCAAAGGTACTATCTTGAGCATCAGGAACATAGCAGTCTTGTCGGAATCGTCAGGATTCAAAACTGGAAGTAAAGGTCGTAGGATACTTTTGCAACTTATGTTGGTGATTATTAATAGACTTGTTTTCTTTTTGCCCCCTTTATCCCAGGGTTCTTCCAATTATTAAAAAGCATGACAGTGGTCCTTTCTTATCCACAGAGGATAAATCCCAAGACCCCAGTGGATGCCTGAAACAAGAGCAGAGAATCTTAAGTGTGTTTTGTTTTTATCTACACACACACACACACACACACACACACAAACACACACTCTTAATGCCTTAACTAAGCACTTGTCATGTACTGTAGTCTTAACTTTTGCAGTTTGAGGTAGGATAGCAAAACTAGTATCTTTTTGTCCCCTCCCTCTCACATTCATGGATAGAAGACTCATTTTTTTACCCCAGATCTTAGCAACCTCAGCATGTTTCTTTCCCTGCTTTTCTTATTCTGTAGAGAGTTTTCACCTTTTCACTTAAAGTCAGCACCTTTCAGCTTCTCGTTGGTAAATCGAGTTGAAAGCATTGCCACTCTTGCCCATGGGGTCATTACTAAGTAAAACAGGGGTCACTTGAACACAAGCACTGTGATGCCATGACAGTAGGTTGAATAACTGCGATGCAGAGGTGGGTCGCTTACACAGCATGGATGTTCTGGACAAAGGGAAGATTCATATTCCAGGCAGGGCAGCGTGGGATAGTGTGAGATTTTTATCATGCTACTCAGAACCCTACGCAGCTTAGAACTTATGAGTTGTTTAGTTCTGGAATTTTCCATTGAATATTTTTGGATGGCAGTTGATTGGTGGTATCTGAAACCACGGGCAGGACTCGTGTGCTTCATTAACCCTGCTTCAGCTCCTCTGAGGGCAGCAGGAGGTGGCTACCATTCACATCGTAGAGTGTGTTCATGATCTAGCTTTTCCCCTAATTACCTCAGCCTGATCATCACTACCACGGATCCTGATGACAGAAATCTTAGCAAAGACACTATCCGTGGCCTTTCTTATGCTGTGGTTCAGGGGAAGAGAACTTAGTATTCATGAGTGCCAAATCTGCCTGCACAAAACTCTTTAAACAGAGTGATGGATTATTGATTTTCCTCAGGCTTACACAGAACTGCAAAAAGCATAAGTGTTGAGACTTAAGGGGAAGCACAGATTTCTCTACAACAAATGTCAGGAAAGAGATTTTTATGTCCCATCCTCATATTAATAGATCACATTTATCATATAAAGGTATGATATTAGATAGATAAAAATAATTACAATTGGGCCTCTGTATCTGCAAGTTCTGTGGATTCAACCAGCTGCAGATAGAAAATATTAAAAGAAAATTTTTCTTTAGGGAACAAGTACAAATTTTTTTGTCATTATTTGCTAAACAATATAGCATAAGAACTAGCATTTACATTGTATTAGATATTATAAGAAATTTAGATAAGACTTAAAACATACAGGAAAATGTGCATAGGTATATGCAAATACTGCACTAGTTTATATCAAGGAATTGAGCATCCTCCAAATTTGGTATTTACAGGAGCCCTGGAATCAATCCCCCACAGATGCTGAGACATGACTGTGTTTTTCAGTTATCCCGATGAATTGATGTGAATTTAATTTTCTCACACCTTCTTCCTGTCTTCTTATGCATCATGGTTAGTCTCTAGATTGCATAGTCATAGTGTTGACTAGTGCTTCTCAGTCTGAATTATGCCTCAGAAATACTAATGCAGCTTTAACTATATAGATTCTCAGGACCAATCATAGGGATTCTGATTCAGGAGGTCCAAGGTGGGGTCTGGGAAAGGTGTGTTTAAATATGTCATAGATGATGCCGTGTGCATTTATGCTGGGTTTCTGTTCTCACGACTAAAAGGCTCAGGGGTTACTCCAGTTGAACTGGGCTAACTGGCTGTGCAAAATAACCACACAAGAGTCACAAATACTTTTTTCTTTGGGGTCGCTGTGACACCTCCTCTGACCTTAAGGGTCCGCAGGAAGAGAGAGAGAAAGCACACGCTGACCCCTTTTATTGAGGAGAAGCTATTCAAATGAGGCAAGGGGTCAGGTTTCAGGGGGCTGAGTCTATCTTCACGATGTCCACTGTCAGCAGGTTGACTGACATCTAGATGTCAGTAAGAGAAGGGGACACACCCAAGGCACTTCCATGGGACATTGTATCCTAAACAGGGCAAGGGGTTATATTACAAAGGAACAGGTGAGCATAGCCCCACCCATGGGGCTGTAGGAAGACACACCCAGGCATGAAGACACATTCACTCGAACCCTAGAAGAGCAGGGCAGTCTAGCAGCATGGGTGCCTGATGCCACATTGCCCAGTAGGGGAGTTAACTCAGTCACGTGTGAGGTTGGCCTCCTACACATTTAGAGTTGAGATCCACTGGTATAAATATCAACATGAGAGCACAGTCACTTTTCCTGGCCTTATGGAATGGTCACTTCTTGTAATTTCAATGGCCAAATCTAATAAATATACCAGAGTTTCCTTCATCAGTTCCCTACTATGAAAAGTTTAGACATTTATTATTTTCCCAATGATATATATAGTATTATAACGAATATTCTAAATTTTTCTTCTTTAGGGATTCAAATAGATACTACTGTAGCCATCTTGAATTGCCACCACCATGATTGGCCTCCATCAATTTTCCTTGCATTGTTTCCCAGTATGCTATAAATAAATAAAACCATTAGAGTGTGTGGGGCTTTAAGATCACTGTTAGTGTCAGGAATTTGTCGGATGTCCTTGAGATAACCTTGAGGTAAACCAGGTATCTTGTAGCTTAGATGAAATCATTTCGGCCTGATCATTTTATGGGACTCCTCCTACTGACTCACATCACAGGGATCTACTAGTCTGCTGCTGCACAGACCATGCTTGTGTCAGTAAGTCCCCCCAAAATGGCACTCTGTGCAGTCCTGGGCTAATCTGCCTCTTTACTCTGTCTCATGACACCTTGGGACTGAGACCTGGTTGTTCTGGAACACTTTTAAATTATTACCTTAGGAGGAAAATAATAATGTGTTGCACACATTCTTAGCCAACTTTTGCAGCACTGTGACCAAAATATCCCACAAGGACAATTCAGAGGAGAAAAAGTTTAGTTTGGCACATGGTCTCAGAGATTGAGTCCATGGTGGGCCTGCAGCATTGCTCTGGGCCCACGGTGAGGCAGAATATCCTGGGGGAAGGGTGTGAAAGAGGAAAACTACGCAGCTTGTGGTGGCCAGAAAGCAGAGAGGAAAGGGAAGGAATAGAAAAGATGCAGGCTTCCAGGGCATGCCCCCAGTGCCTACCGCTCAAGACACAGCCTACTTGCCTAAATCCAATCATTTCTCTTACATGAATGGAGGAGATTTTTGGGGACACTTAATATCCAAACCATAATATCCATACCATAATTTAAAAATTCTCCAAAATAGATTAGTATCAATTGAGTGTATGTCATCTTTATTTAAAGTTGCTTAATTGAATTGAACATTTGAAGATGGATTATTTAAAACACGTTTTTGTTTGTTGCTTCCTAGCTCAAGGTAAAATAGGGCGATTTCCTTGTCTCCCTAGCTGCTCTCCACTCCAGCCTACACTGCAGAGAAAGCATCAGAGTGGGAAGTATGAGAAGTAGGGGCAAAAGCCACAGGTGAAATTTCAACATTAAATACCTGCTGATAATTTATTCACTGAGCTTCAGGGTTGTTCTTGTCTGTCAATGAGAGTGATAAAAATTAATAGTTCTCTACTTTCTTCATGAGATATTGTGAGGATCCAATGTCATAATGTATGTGAAAATGCTTTTTTATTTTATTTTTTTGGTGGTACAGGGGATTCAACCCAGGGCCTTATCCATGCTAGTTAAAAGCTCACTACTGAACAACATCCCCAGTCCTTTGTTTTTTAAAAAATTTATTTTGAGACAGGGTCTGGCTAAGTTGCCCAGACTGCCCTTGAACTTGTGACCCTCCTGTCTCAGCCTTCTGAATAGCTGGGATTATAGGTGTTTCCACCAATCAGGGCTGTGTAAAGATGTTTTGTAAGTTAGCTACAAAAATACCACTTGCTTTTACCTAAGGTTTCCCCAAAGTGAAGTGCGTATGTTTAAGTTGATGAACAAAGAAATGTACCGGGGACCAAACAAGAAATGATAGCTTCTATTTCCAATCTTGGATCTGGAGAATGGGAGTTGCACATGCAAAGTGGTCATTCGTTTTAGCATCTTGGGATATTTTGGTATTGACATGTGCCAAAGTCAGTGGCTCTATGGACTGTATCAAAAAGTTGTGTCTTTCTGGTATTTTGTAATGTGATATTAACACAGACGTTCATTGGTAGTCACATGGCAAAGCATGTATAGTCCAGTGTAAAGATGGGGTATGCGTTTTTCTTTTATGCAAAGCAAATGTGCCGTGTTTACCAAAGTCCTGTGGTAATGTGTCTGCCGATAGCTTACTACTCATCCAATAGTAAAAAAGAAAAACAAAACCAAAACATATTCAGCCTCTCCTTTGGTGAAATTTTTAAAACATTGAGAAATTAATGTGCATTTTCAAAGGAACACATGCTTTCTGGGAATACTTAAAATGGGTGTTCAGAGATATTTCCACCACTGCATGATTATTTTTGTCACTGGATAGAACATGTGGCACCTATAAAAAGTCTCTTATCTGTACTGTACACTTAACCTTGGAAATTATGTTTTTTAATATTAAAAAAATCTTCAAAGTAAAGAGTTTCAGTGGATTTCAAATCCATTCCTCTACCCTACCCCTCCAAATAGAAAATATCAGAACACCTTCTGATTAGTTTGCAAGAGATCTTGAAAGAATGATTTTTGCTGGTTAAATTTTATAAAAAATTCTATGCAAAATTGAAGGTGGAATTAAAAAATTGAGCATAATTTAGTCCTTTAATTGAATTGATAAACCTTTGGGAGGTATCTTGGTTATTTATGAGGGTCTTTAAAATCAAGTATTAAAATAAACTGAATTTAAAACCAGACCTTACATATCCCGTGTTACAAAGTGAAACCAATATTCAAAAAATAAAAAAGCATATTTAATCACATTGCACTAACCAAAACATATTATTAACTTTTTGATGGGTTGGAAATTTTTGTATTATTAATGGGAAGTAGATGTTACATATTTATCATTTCTATATAATAGATCAAAATATATAATATAGATAAAAATAAACTGTAATTAAGTATTTTTATAATTTTTTCTCTAGATAAAAATGCATAAACTGAAGGTACATCTTAATTGTATTTGGAACCTGCTGTGTTTTTTTTATTAGTTGTTCAAAACATTACATAACTCTTGACATATCATATTTCATATATTTGATTCAAGTGGGTTATGAACTCCCATTTTTCCCTCGTATACAGATTGCAGAATCACATCGGTTACACATCCAAAGAGTTAACAAAGAGTTCCCCAAAGATGAGGACATATCTTATTCAACATTCCTTTTTCAGTGCTTGACAATTCGTAGATGTCATTGTAATAATTAGTGAAAGAGGGTGGAAGGTTGAGTAATTAATGATGTATGGCTACTGAATGGGAGGACGTTACATGGAAGGACAGATTGATTGAAAGGCCTGCAGTGCAAAGTATTAGTGAGGGGTACCAAAGCAATGTGAGTCTTGGTACCTCTGCACAAGAGCTTACTATCTGGTTTGTGAGACAAGGCTGCTTGCAGGAAATAGTCCAGCACTGGCACAAGACAGGTAAGTGGCCTTAATGTGGTAGGACGGCTAACTTAGAGTGAGCAGATCAGAGTGGGAGACTCTTCAGAAAGAGACAGCACCAACCCACTGAGTGTTGGATGCATCTGAGTCCACCACCCAGCTTGAGAAAATAATTTTCTTGTTTAAGGACTATTTTTCTAGTTACTAATCAGTTCAGTGTTTTTGGTGAAAGACTTTTCCCTTCTAAAACTATAATTATGGCTTTCATAAATTCAAGTCTGGGAATGCCTGCAGGTAATCACCTAGCTAGTCTTTCTTATTGAGACATTGTCACAAAAGGGAAGGAAGAGGAAAAACCAAAACCCAAACCAAACCCCAAACCCCAAACCCAAACCCTCTCTAATTTAGTTATTGAACACTTGTCAAGCAGCCTCATAAATTTACCCTTCTAGGGAACCCAAAGGGAACATAGACATTGCCTTGTTGATTCCCTAGTTCAGCAAATCCCACTGTTTATATGGCAGGGACATGCTGAATGCTGGGGAGGTTATGATTGTTAAACAGCAATTATGACATTAAGTGCTTTTATAAAATCAAGGAAAAGATCTTTCCCTTTGGGGTCAGGCATCGTTCAGATATTTGATCGTGCAGCACACATTCATTAGTGCCCAATGTGTACTAGTCATAGTCCTAAGTATTGAGTGTTGATGATTCAAAAAGAGATTATAGACCCTAAAAATCAAGAAGGCATATGATGTAAATATGTAAATTTCCCCTCTCTTTGAAAACTTCTTTAAATGTTGGAAAATATGCTCTTTTGAAAAAATAAATTTGACCTGATGACACTCTGAGTGCTGTGACCAACCTTTATGCTGAAAACAACTGTATAAGCCAGTCAAACTATTTTTAAAAGTCTTCTTGAGGCCCTGCAGAGCTAACAAGACTGTAAAAATGTACCATGACAGTATCCAGGAAAGGTACCCAGGCCCAGGATATTGATCTCAGTTCCTAGGATTCCCTTTTTCTCTGGGAAAGTATGTGAACTCTGGAGAGAAAGACAGATCAAGAAGTTTTAAGGCTATAGCACCTTAATTCTCAAGGTTAGTGGAGAGGGGAGCCCAGGAAATGCCTTTAACTTTGGGTGGGACCCTGTATAGAGTACAATGAGCTAGAAAGAGGCCCTCACAGGGACTGGTGCTCAGTTTTGAAAAATTTTAGTCCCCCAAATTGGAGTAAGGTGAGACTGGAGTACTAGTTCTTCAAAGTACCTGCCAGTAGCAAACATAAATTCTTTCTGGAGAAGGATGGAATCATCCCAGGCCTCAAATTCACTTTACAAACATTTTTACAAGAACTATGTCCGGGATATAATTAAAAACAATTAGATATACTGAGACAACATGAATGAATACTAGCAAAAAATAATAGAAGTAACAGACCTACAGTGGACTTTTAAATAACCACACTTAGTATGCTCAAGAGTATAAAAGATGTAACTAAGAATATCAGCAGAAAACTGGAAACTATATACAAACCCAATTAATCTTCTAAAACTGAAAAATTCCACATGCAAAAGGAACTCAGTGGATAGAGTTTAGTAGCACAATAGAAAAGCAGTAAAATAAAAGATAGTTCAGATTAAAAATATCCAAAATGAAACAAGGAAACAAAAGATAAATGAAAAATCATAAGGCAAGAGCCCTAAGTAAAACGGCAAAGGCCCAGTTTACATTAAATTGGAGCCTGTGTTGAAACAGAGAATGGGGTGTAATGTTTGAAGAGAAAAAAAACTTGCTAACTACCAAAACTTATGAAATATGTTAAACTATGCATTAAGAAGTTTTACATAACTTAAACAGGATAGATAACAAAGAAAAATACACGTAAATACCACTCTGCAATACTGCTGAAAATCAAATTGAAGATGAAATCTTAAAAGCAACTAGAAAAATACCCTGTTATCAAGAAGGAAGCAAAATAAGACTGACAGCTGCTATACTGATAGAAACAAAGAATCTGTGGAAGTTGGAGACAGAGGAATAATGGTTTTAAAGTGCTAAAAAGATGAAAATCAATCTGCCAACCAAGAGTACTGTACCCATTGAAAATATTATGTAATAATAAAAACAAAATAAAAATATTTTCAGAAAAATGAAAATGAAAGGGTTTAGCTCACACACTAAAAGAAATATAAAAGAGACTTCTTCAGAAGGAAGGCAAATGACCCTTTTATGGGTAATTTAAATTATATGCAAACACACAGAGTATAACTATACTCAACCTAAGAGGATGGGAAAGTGGGTATCAGATTTCAGAAAAGCAAGATGAATAAGCTCCAGAAAGCTGTTGTACAGCATTGTATCAATAGTCAAGAATGATGTACACTTTAAAGTTTGTTAAGAGGGTAGACTTCATGGTAAGTGTTCTAATTGCAATAAAATACATAAAACAACAATGTTATGTACGCTGAAAAATATTAAAATGTCCTGAACATTTTGTGTTGTCCTAGAGATGGGCAATATTGGGCTTAGATAAATTAAGGACACAAATTTCGAATTTCTAGAATAACCACTGAAATGTCTATAAAAGTTAATTTAATTTCCATGCTAATAAATGGGTATATAAAGTGAAAATTTTAAAAATTTCGTAATCTTGGCAAAAGCAAGAAACAAAACAACAAACAAAAGAAGATAGAATGAATAGAAAGTACTCAATAATACAGTTAGTTAAAATCTAAACATATCAATAATCATATTAATTAAATATCAAGAGAATAAATGTTCCTTTGGAAAACAAAGATTGGCTGGACATGATGGTACACGCCTGTAATCCCAGAGATTTGAGGCTCAGGAGGCTGAGGCAGGAGAACCATGAGTTCAAAGCCAGCTTCAGCAAATTAGGGAGATCATAAGCAACTCAGTTAGACCCTGTATTGAAATAAAATATAAAAAGGGGATATAGCTCAGTGATAAAGTGCCCCCGGGTTAAATTCCTTGTACCCAAAACAAAACAACACAAAAAACCAAAACCAAAAATTGTCACAATGGATTTTTTAAAACAAACCTTAGATGCATGATCTTGAAAGAGTCACATATAAGACACAGGACTATAAAGCGATTGCAACAAAGAATTAAAAGTGCAGGGAAGAATGGTGTCACCATGTTTCCATCAGACCAAATGGACGTAAAGGCAAGGATTTGCAAGATGTAAGACATGACGTTTTGCAATGAAAATAGACTCAGCTTGCTAGAAAGATATAACAGCCTGAAATTTGTATACACTAAATAACATAGCATCAAATATATCTGAAGTTAAATTTCACAGAACAACAAGGCAAAATACACAAATTTAGTACTTGAGTGAGAAACTTCAGCGCATTCCTTATAGGGTAAGCAAACAACAATTTTGAAATATTTTCTACAGAGAAAATATATAGACAATTCAGTGTTTTCTTTAGCATGGTTGATTGAAATTTGCTTTTATTGATATTTCAGGTTAGTTCTTTCAACTTCATCATCTATACATGGTAATGTCAAAGTTGGGAAGATCTCTATCAAACTTTTTTCAAAAGTTTGAACTATAAAAGGAGGAAGGCTTTTCCACTGACTTGCTTTGTTTTTATATTTTGGTAAACATTATCTGGCCCTGAACACTATTATGACTCTGGATGTGGGTTGGCATAGCAGATAGTAAGAATTTTTCTGAAAATCATTCCTTTTACACAGAGCTAATGGTAATGTAACATACATGGAAGTGACAGTAACCTTAGGGATATGTCATATAAAACCCACACCAAATGAATCCACGTCTCTGAACTAAGTCTCCAAAATGCTGCAACCACTCACACATCAATCAACATGAGGGACAGTATGAAAGAGACAAGTATAGAGTGGAAAGAGATGATATTCTTAGTCAATTTTGGGTACAGTGTCTTACTTGCCATACTTTATAGACATCCACAACTAAAACATCCTTGGAAATGACCTTGCAAATGAGAAACCCTGAAGGTTACACTTGACTACGTTCCTGGCAAATCTGCCATTGCCTGGCACATAATAGGAGCTCAGAAAACATTTGTTGAATAAATGAATAAAACCTCTATGTCTGAGATTCTGACTACTTGGAACAGAAACTATTGCTATGGCCATCCTGGTGAGTGCCAGGTGACCACTGGAATGACTATTTTAGTAAAATCTCACAAAGTTTCTTTGGCCAAAGAAACTACTTAGGAAAGATTTATCCTTCGTATATAATTAAACAGTCTGAATCCAATTTAGGACCACATCATAGAGCATGACTCTTGAATTTGCGAACAAGCCATGTGGATCCAAATTTGGCTCCTCTAAAATTGCCATCTTGGCCCCAAATGCAGGATAAAATTTGAGACAGTTGATTTAGCATTGCTTAGAGTTAGCAACTTGAAGCCATATCCTTACCCATGCTCAAAAGCACATAGAAAACTCAGCTACCTTGCACTTAAAACCCTTTTGTATTATATTTCTTTAAAATCCTGGTCTGTCTTATACTTTGAATGATATTTTTTTACCCATGCATGGCTTCAAACAACTTGCATCTGTCTTTTGGAAAATACCAGCTTACAATGTTCTCCAGATCTCTTCATTGTTGACATTTTTTATTATACAATGTTGAAAAATTGCATTCATTGCCAATCACCACTGATCTGATCATGAGTCGTTAAGCATTGGGAATCTGTCTGAAACTCTAATCTTTACTTGGAATATTGAATTTTATTGTTGGCAACACGTACTGTCAGTTTTTTTTCTTGAAGTGACTGGCTCACTTCATTCATCTTCAAAAATGTCTGCCAAATACCCAAGTCGGAATAACTGTAATTTGTCTGTTGGTGTTCATTCAAATCAAACTGGTGCTTCCCTGAAAATACAGCTATTTCAGCTGGCAACTCAGATGGTTTCCCAGGCGCTCTATCTTGAGACAGCCTTTGTATAGCTCCAGGCAGCAGAAGTGCTTTGTGTGTACCTCCCGTGTCATCCCACGGAATGGCAGCAATGATATTCAGTCATCAAAATGAGGTAAAAGTATCGATTTTTTATAGCTTCCTCAAAGATGTTCTGAAATGGAGCTTGTATTCTAAATGTTGAGAAATCCATCTTCATTAGTATTATTTTACTGTGAAGTTATGGCAGTGAAGAATACAATGGCTATTAATGCAGTTCTGTCTCTCTCGGGATTCTTGCTGAAGTTTCAATGGTTCTACCCATTACTGACTTTGTACCTTTGGTGCAAATGTAAGCGCAGTTAAAAAGGGAAATAACATGGTGGGCATCCTGTGAAGGTCTTTGGAACCTTTGGGGGTCCCCAGGTTACACTTTGGGAACTACTACTTATAGGGCTATGTGGCTCTTCTCTGACTGTTTTCACCACCGGATGCTCAGAGCTTCTGCTTACAATCTTCTGCTTAAAAGATAATTATGGGTGATGAGGGCAGGAATGGCAGTCAATTCTAGGACCTTCCAGAATACCTTTCCCCATGTACAGAGTCAACAAGCAGATTTTAAGCTTCAAAATGTCAGTAAGGAGAAAGTGAATAGGTTGAATAGTTTAATGACATCTGCAGCCTCCTGAATCAGATGGATTTAGTGCTTCAGAGTTCATTTGAGAGCCTCTCTCTGTGGGCATCCCAATAGCTGTGAATCTCAGATGGCCTATCATAAACCGATTTTATGCAGCACAGAAACCAGTGATTTAAACATTCCATAAAGGGTATTTTATGGGGCAGGTGATACAGCCCAGAGGGGAGAGAATAGTATTAGGAGCACAAACTCATCTCCTGTTTCCCGAAATATTGAATTGAACCACCTCCATTCCTCAGTGACCATTTCTATTCACCTGTGGGCTTGCATTTACAAACTCAGAACCTGAGGTGTCTGTAGTCCTGGTTTCCAGATCGTGGGCTTTGGGGGCTTTTCTGTGGTTTGGGCAGCAGCGTGGTGGTCTTGAGACATCTGGTCTCCTTTAACTCTGCCCCAACATTTTAGCTCTTCTCTGTCAACATGGCTCCCTGGAAAATGTCTTCCACTCTTAGGGTGCAACTACCACCTCTGTGCCCCTGCTCACTCCCTGCCTTAGTTAGACTGCTCTTCTCCTAGGGGCTCAAACAGAGGATGAGAGCTCCCATTTCCGGGCCTTTGTTCCTACTGGGTGCTCTGCTTGGGAAGCTCTGCTCATCTTTCTCACCTGGTTGATTCCCAGCAGCTTAGTTCTAAGGACATTTGTTGAGCAAACCTTCCCTGACTTTTCAGGGTGCACGGATCTCTTGCTCATGCCTTTAGTCTGTGTGCTTCACAGTGGAAATGGTGTTATTATTTGCATACAGTTGTCTCCCCTCATCTGTGGTTTAGCTTTTGGCAGCTTCAGTTACCCAGGTCAATAATGTTAAATAGAAAATGTCAAAATAAGCGGTTAATGAATTTTAACTTGTGTGCTGCTCTGAGTGGTGTGATGCAGACTCATGCTCCCCCTTCTCTCCTGCCCAGGATGTGAAGCCTCCCATCGTGTATGTCCAGCTGCCCATTAGCCACTTAGTGGCATACAGTGCTTGTATTCAGGTAACCCTGGCTTACTTAATAACAAGCCCATAGTGCAAGAGTAGCCATGCTGGAAATATCATGGCAACATGTTGTTATAATTGTTCTATTTTATTGTTATTGATGTTAATCTCTTACGGTGACTAATTTATAAATTAAACCTCACCATATGTATGTTTGCATAGGAAAAAATAGCATCTATAGGGTTCTATTTGTGGTTTCAGGCACCAGCTGGGGTCTTGGAATGTATCCCCCTTGGATGAGAGGAACTACTGTAATAAGTAGTTTAATATCAAGCTTTCTAGACTCTGACTGCTTAATTATTTGTTTCCCAGTAGAAACTCAACTGGACCAAAGACCATGTCTATTTTGTTGACTTCTGCAGCTCTAGCTTCTGGCTTTGGTTTGTATTCATGGAACACAGAAGGAACTTAATCAATATGTATTGGAGGAATGAATGAGTGAGTCTAGATGCACTGCTACATACTGTGTGTCCAGCACAGGTGTATAACTGAACATTGCCACGTGGATATACTACCTATCTTTAGCTCATCCTTGCCCCTCCAACTCCACACCACAATCCAAGCCACAGTCCTGCTCATTTGTTCTGCTACAATACTTCTTCAGATGCTCTCCTTTTCTTTTCTCTGCCTGTCCTCAGGCTATTCCGCTGAATCTGCTCTTTTAAAAATGCAAATGCAATTGTATTCAAATTCCTTTTACTCCACTTTACCAACCTCTTCTTTCCTTTTGCACCTTGTCTCATACCACTGACCCCTAACCTGCTAACACACCAACTTCATCCCCTCTTTGGATCTTTACTCTGGTTATCTCCCTCTGTCTGGAATGTCCTTCCCCTAATTTGCATACAACTGGATCTCTGTGGGCCTCAGACTACAGTTTTGATATCATATCTCAGACCTGGACCAGAAAATGATTTTTTTCCCCAATCAATCCTTTGCCCATTTTAAAAATTGGTGTGCTTGGTCTTTTAATTATTTAATTTTACAAGTTCATTATGTGTTATAGGAACAAGTCCTTGTTAGGTATCTGTATGTGCACATTCACTTTCCATCTGTAGCTTGCCTGATTGAGCAAGTCTTTGGCATTAGTGGTTTAAAAAGGTGCCCAGGTGAATCTAAGATAAAACCAAGGTGGAAAAACCTCCGGCCTGGTCTAGTCTTGCTGCTTGGAGTGTGGTTCATAGTCCAGAAGCCTTGTTATCACTTGGGAGCCTTGTTATCACTATTAGAAAGGCAGAATGTCAGGCCTCTCCCCAGCTCTGCTTAATCAGAATCTGCATAACAAGATTCCCAGGTGACTTGTGTGCATATCACACTAGGAGAAGAACCACTGATACAGTCTCCTTGGGCTGTTGTTAAAAATAGAAACACTGAAGTGAATTTGGGGACCAGGAGTCAAGATATCCAAGGGTATGAGAATCTGTATGTTTAGCCCTCCGAATGACTATTAGGGATGATTGGGAAATACTGCATCCAGATAATCTCTGAATTCAGGTCAGATGGTTTACAATTTGTGAGTGCCCCACACTATCTTAGGGACTGGGAGTTGCAAAACGAATAGGACTCAGTCCTCGCCCTTCTGAAGCTCAGATCCCCGTGGGAGATAGGCATGGAACCCCATACTTTCAGGATAATGCAGTAAGCACGGGGATATGGAGGGGTGGTGTGAAGATCACGGGCCTCAACTCTGAGCTCTACAGTGATGCAGCCTTGGGCAAGGCACTGAAATTTTTGAGTCTCAGTTTCCTGAGAAAGTACAGTGTTTAGGCCTGTTTTGGAGATTTGTGAGTGAATGTGTGTACTGTAGCTGCTCCATAAGCGAGGATGGTGCTACAGCTGCTGCCCCAGGTGCTGACTGAGGGAGTGGATTGGAGAGCAGTTTGGCTCTTTCAGATCAAATACTCAGACTCATGCATTTATGATCGCTATAAGCAGCCAGAGAGGAGGAAAGTCGATCCCAGCCAGGATTAGAGAGAAGTGTGTTGGCAGCCATGGGATCTGAGGTTAGAATTAGAGGGAACTATTAAAAAATTTGAACCTAGAGGTAGGTCTGAGGAGAGGGTGTATCTGATGAAGGGAAACCAACCTCTGATCTTGTGCCTTTCAATAGATAGAAGCACTGATCTGTTAATGTGAGTCTGGATTGACAAGGCTGGAATCCTGATTTTTTGTGGGACTTTGGATTTAGGGTGATCCATAACATTTTTGGGGAAGCCTCCGGAATTTGTAGAGTGGCATCTTTTAAAGATGGGCTGGAAGCACGAGAACTCCGAGTGGCTTCTTTGCAAAGGGAAGTTAGTGAAGACTGAAGAGGACAACCCGGGGTCACTGATGGCAGACCCTGGGTCTAGCGGCTTCCCTGGAGGGAGCAAAATGTGCAGGGACTCACTGAGTGTGGACCACCTGGTTCATAGGCAGCATTAGTCTTTGGATTTCCTGATACTTCCCTATGCATTTGTTCTTCTTCAGTTATACTTAAATTTGGTGGAAAAGCTGCAGCAACAGCTTGTTACCTGCAGGGAAAATAGCTTACTGACAGCTGATTAGAAACAAACACGGAGTCCAAAAGATGAGGCATCGACTGCTTTTTCTGGGGCAAAAGCCTGTCTGGCTTCAACAGGGGACCAGCAACCAGGAATCCTGCATTTTATTGCTGTGATCTCTGCTTCCTTTCTCTCCTTCTCTCCTGTTTTCTCTCTCCTTCCTTTCTCCCCTTTTTTGCCTGAGGAAGCATTTTGATCTTTTAGTTTTTAGGGTGGGGCATCTACAAGAGAAGCAAACTGTTCTCTCGTTCTCTCTCTCTCTCTCTCTCTCACTTTATCTCCTAAGTGCATGCGTGCACACACACACACACACACACACAGCTTCATTAAAGTATATCCACATATCCACATGCTCTTATAGAAACTCCCTCTCATAGCATTACTTTCAGTTGCTATTATACTAACAAGATGTTCTTTCTCCTAAAAGAGCTACCAAGGAACTCTTAGGTAATGAGGAAGGGAAGAAAAAGATCTGGATGAGAGGGGAAAAAACCCCCATATCCTGCTACATGTAGAGTTTATAGATATATGTCTGTTTTTCTTTGGCTGTTTAACAAAATTGAAAGCATATTGTATACTACTATATATCTGCTTCTTTTTAAACTTAATGATATGTCACACACATTTCTTCATGTCATTATCTACGATATGGTTTATTTCTGTATTTTACTGAAGTATAATTTACATACAGTAAAATGCACAAATCCTTAGCATATAGCTCAGTGACCCATGTGGCCACAGCTTATGTCAGGATATGAAACATTTGTATTACCCTAGAACGATTCCTCATGCCCCTTTCTGTTTAGTCTACTCCCTGTCCCCTGCTCCTAACTTAAATATCATCTTGGCTTCTCACACTGAAGATGGATTTTCTCTGGTTTTCCATTTCACTTAAAGAGAAACATGCAGTGTCTATGCTTTTGTGTTTCTCTTCTTTTCCTCCACATAATGTTTTGAGATTTGTCTTGTTATTGAATGTGTCTAGAGTTCATTTTTTAAAAACTAATAAGTTGTATGAACATTGCACAAATTTTTTTTTTTTTTTAAATTTTTTATTGTGGGTTGTTCAAAACATTACAAATTTCTTGACATATCATATTCCACACTTTGATTCAAGTGGGTTATGAACTCCCACCTTCACCCCATACACAGATTGCAGAATCACATCAGTTACACATCCATTGATTTACAAATTGCCATCCTAGTGTCTGTTGTGCTCCGCTGCCTTTCCCATCCTCCA
>NW_025999949.1:27472386-27503519 GCF_001458135.2 Marmota marmota marmota
GGTGGGTCGCAGGCCCGCCTACCTTGCAGGAGTGATTGGAAGCTCTGTTCAGCCGTGGGCCACTGGGCCTTTTCTGCCGGTGGTCACCGTTCCGCCTACCTGGCAGGCGCTGGGGGTGGGGGGCGGCTCTGCCCCTCAGCAGGCCACTGGGCCTGCTCTGTGGATGGTCACAGTTCCCTCTACCTTGTCAGCGCAGGGGGAGGGGGCGGCTCTAACATTGCACAAATTGATTATTGATTCTCCTATTGATAGATATTTGTTTCTAGTTTGGGGCGATTTAAATGCAGGCTATGGACATTCTTGACAAATCTTTTTGTAAATGCATGTCCTCATCTATACTCTGTGTACATGTTTAGGGCATAGACGGACTAACTAGGCCATGGCAATCACTGAGCAGGTATATATTAAACTCTGATAGACACTGCCGAAAGTTTTCCCCAAGTAGTTGTGCCAACTTTTACTCCCATAGGTTGGAGGGTTTGCATGTTCCTTCACATTTTCACCGAGATGGTATTGTCAGTCTTTTCCATTTCACTCATTTGGTGGCACTCTTTGATTATGGTTTCAATTAACTTTCCATTTTTTTACCACAGTCAGTGAAATTGAGCATCTTTCCATATGCTTGCTGCTCATTCAGTATCTTCTTTCAGGAACTGCCCAGTCAAGTTTTTTCCCATATAAAAAACTGAGGCTTTTGTCCTTTACTCTCATATTTGGAATGGTTCCTTCTATGTTCTAGACACAAAGTCCTTTTTCAAACACAGTATTGTTGAGTACTTGCACCTAAGCTGTACTTTGCCTGTTTACATTCTTAACAATGTCTATGGATAAACAGAAGTTTTAATTTTAATGGTGATTTGTTTTTATATACCTAAGATATCTTTGCATATCCCAAGTTTAAGAAGATCTTTTCCCATGTTTTTTTTCAGGAAGCGTTGTAGCTTAGTTTCCCACAGAGGTTTACAGTTTATCTTGAATTAATGTTTGTTTACAGTGTGAGTCAGAGATTAAGGTTAATTTTCTTTTTGTCTACATATATTCAGTTGCTCAAGCACCATTTATTGAAAAGACTTCCTCTTCCCCTTGATTTTTTGATTCCTTGGTCACAAAACAAGTGGTCAGATATGTATGTGTTGCTTTATGCCTTATCTATCTCTATTAATTTTCATTGATCTGTCTACATTTAGTTGACTGTTATTGGTGTAGCTTTATATAATTCTTGAAATATAATAATGCAAGTCCTTCAACTTTGTTCTCTTAAGATAAACTTGAATATCATCAATGTTTATAGCAGCTCAATTCACAATAGCAAAGCTATGGAACCGACCTTGGTGCCCTTCAACAGATGAATGGATAAAGAAAATGTGGTACATATATATATAAACATAATGGAATGTTACTCAGCCATAAAGAAGAATGAAATTATGGCATTTGCCAGTATGGATGGAACTGGAGACTATCATGCTAAGTGAAATAAGCCAATCCCCCAAAACCAAAGATCAAAAGTTCTCTCTGATATGTGGCTGCTAACACATAATAAGAAGGGTGGGGAGAATAGAAGTTCATTGGATTAGACAAATGGGAATGAGGAGAAGGGGGATGGGATTAGGAAAGACTGTGGAATCAATCAGACACAACTTTCCTGTGTTCATATATAAATACATGATCAGTGAAACCTCACATCAAGTACAGCCACAAGAATGGGATCCTAATTAGAATAAGTTATACTCTGTATACGTGTAATAAGTCAAAATGCACTCTACTGTCATATATATCTAAAAAGAACAATGGAAAAAGATAAGCTTGGCTAGTCTAGAGTCTTTCAATATCCATATATTTTAGAATAAGCTTATTAATGTTTACAAAAAAGATTTTGAGATTTTTATTAGAGTTCACTTAACCTATGTGAAGAGGAATTGGGGAGAATATTCAACAACAATGTTAGTCTTTGAGTATGTTAGCAAGGGATGCTTTTATATCTCTCTTCAGAAATCTTCTTTAGTTTCTCTTGGCAATGTTTTGTAGTTTTCAGGAAGAGATCTCTATATATTTTGTTAGTTTGTTCCTATATACTCATGCTACATTTTTAGCATATCAGTTTTTCTCATTTTCATATCAGTACCATGGTCTTTCATTACCTTCCGTATCCTAAACATTACCAGTTCATTTTAGGTACATTTTATAATCCTTTACGGTTGGAGATTTAGTTTGTTTAAAGGCTGAGGTTATTCACACTGAAAAGAAAGCTGAGTTTAACATCTAAACCAAATACCCTGAGCCAGATAGTGTTCTTAAACTTTGTATTGGCTTATTTAATCCTCATATAAGCTACATTGTTCATCTCTGGCTCTTTCCTTTAGGATATATCCTGAGATGTGGAATTGCTAGAGAAAAGTGTGTTTATAAAGCTTGTGGAGCAGTGGGAACTTGCAGGGGTCATTTTGGTGCAGCCAGGAGAACAGTGCTGTGCAGTCTGTGTTGTGGCATTCTGTAGATGAGGTTAAGAACAGCCCTTGGGAAGCACTGTCATAAGTCTTTCCTGGGTGACAGGATGGAGGAATGTTTGGAGGAGCAATGGAGGGGAAAGGTCAGCTCAACTGATGTGTCCTTTCCTGGGTTAGCTCCCGCTCTGTGTTTGTCCACCTGTAACCACACCCATCAAATGAAGGACATAAACATCAGCAGAGATGGGATAAGTAGGAGCAAGGTCAGAGAGGAGTAGGCAGGAGGGTGAGGGTCTCCCAACTGTCATTTGAGGAACTGTGGACAGATCTGAGGGAAGGAGGCAGGGTGAATAAGGTCTTAAGAAGACCCACTAGCTTTCTTAAACTCATCAGGCTAGTTTTATGTGTCTTGAGAAAGAGAAGATATGGAAAGGGAAAATGAGGCCAACACCCAACATTTCTCCCCGCAAGTGCTCCTGGGGTCCTGGGAGGAGCAAGATCCCATTTCTGATGGACTTCACAGAATGCAGGATGACCAGCTACCCCCTGGTGAGGCAACCTGGTTGGGATTTGGATCCAGATAGGCTTGCTCAAATCCAGTTTCCAACATTTTCCAACTGGGTGATCATGGACTAATAGCCTGAGAGCTTTGGGGCTCTATTTCCATGTGTATAAAGGGAAACAACAATATCTGCTTGCAAAGTGTTGTACGTGTGTTTGTGTGTGTCTGTGTGTGTGTTAAAGGAGTAAACTGGTCCCTAGATGCCCTTTATCACGGTGTCTCTAATTAACCCACACAATGCAAAAAGGATCATTTGCTTGAAGGTGGGGGCAGATCATCTTTAACGTCCTGTTCAATATACCGAGGGAACGGAATGAACACCTAGTGTGACTCTGGACCATTTGCACTGCCATTCCATGCCCCATCGACCCCATGATTCTTTTCTGGATGCTTATGCCCTATCATTCTACAGAGGGTTTATTTGGCTAAACGAGAAGAACTTGTAAGTAAATGATTATGACCGTGAGGTGAAGATTCGTAGTGTGACAGGCTCTGTGGAAACACCCATCAGGACAGGCCTCTTGGACCAGGTCAGCCATTCATCTGGCAGAGGCTGTGTCCTCCCCCATCAGTCCCTAGTGCCAGTTGGCTGCTGTGTTGGTGATAGAGAAGGCTCCAGTTGGCTCCATGTCAGACAGATTGAGTGAACATCATTAGGGAAATATAAAAGGGGCAATGAACAGCTTAGATGAAGTCACAGAAAGAAAGGTGATCATATCTGCAATTGACTCAAGGCAGAGTGGAAGAGCTGAAGTGCAGGGTGAGGTCATAAGACTTTGGAAGGTCTAGGCAGGTTGAAAAGTGGGCCAAATTTAATAGGGAAAAAAAATATCAAGGCCCCACATCTAGAGCATAAAATGAGTCAAGCTTTGTAAACATAATGACGAGGACTGAATCCAAAAGGAGAAAGATTGATTAATTTGGCTTTAACAGACTATAAATCATACATGTCAAGAACACTTTAAACAAGATGAAAAGGAAAACTGTAAACTGAGAAAAATAATGACAACATACATGATAGAGAGAGTGGGTCGATATGTTTAAGATCTTTCAAATGGTTAAGGGAAAGAAAACTGCCCCGTTAGAAAAGCAATGAATGACTGTAAACAAGCAGATCAGAAGACCAAATATCAAAACAGCACATGGACACTGTTTATCCACAGTGTTTTAAAAATCCCTGCACAAACAAATGAGTACCTTTTATTTTCCCAGTCAGACTAGCACGTTTTAAAGGAGGAATGGCAATCGGTGTCAGCAGGACTTAGGAGAAGCAGACAGGCTTGGCCTCCACAGGACTCTGAATTGCCCCAGCCATTATGGAGGGCAATTTGGTAATGTGTATCAAAATCCTTAAAAATATCCCAACACCTTGACTGAGAATTCCACTTTTAGGAGTTCATGCTAACAAACAGGCCAGGGAAAGATACAGTGATGTAATAAACTAGGGAATTCATGTCAGTGGTTATTTAGAATAACAAAAAGTAACAACCCAATGTCCAATAAGAGGGAGATAATTGTTTAGGATCATCAGAATGATGAAATACCATGCATCCATTAGAATCACCACCGTGACAACTGTTCACAGCATCTTGTTTGGTGGACAAGGCAATATGCCACTCAGATCCTCCTTCGAGGAGGACTTGCTATCACGTGCACCTGTTCCTTCAAGGTCTGCCTCCACTACAGGGCAGCCTCAGCCAAGGGTGCAGACTTCCTGATTTGCCCCAACCAGGGATTGTTGGGAAAGCCTAGTCATCTCTGCCCAATGCAGAACCTTCTAGCACAGCATTTCTACTCCAGATCTCCCCAGGAAGCTGAGCTGCATTGTGTCATGGCTGCTGTTGGGAGATAATTCTCCATGAATATTTTCATATACCTTATAGGGTCTGAGATTTGTGAGCAAAGAGTACCAGCAAACTTGGTAAAAAGATGACTGAATTATTAATATACCCTGCAAGTGAGAGACAGTATATTTGCTCCAAAGAGGTTTAGAGCCTCATCTGCCCTGGAGACATTTGCTCACATCGCAGGGTAAGAAATCTGGAGATGCCCTCCTCCCTCCTGCAGAATTATAAATTTGTGTTCCAGACTAAAAAATACAAAAGCAAAAACAAAACTCTCTTTCTTCAGAGGAGTGTATGGACCAATGTGCTAGACCCCCTATATAAGCTCCAAGTTTTACTCTTTTGGGGTTATACTCTACGCTGCAACCCTACTGAATGCACAGGGTAACATCCGGTCCTTATTCCATGTATGCAGCATAGAGAACCAACACCAGTGTGCCCCGACCATAGATTTCATGTTTCTTTTCACAATCAACCTCTCTTTCTCTCTCCCCTTCTTTTCTCCACCCACTCTTTGAAAGATAGACCCGTGTGTGTGTGTGTGTGTGTGTGTGTGTGTGTGTGATGTATATAAAAACTTAACATCTACCTCGGATTCTGACTTCTGCCTCCACCCAACTCTGTTTCTTCCACTTTTCCTCCACAATGGTCTCAGTGTTTGTGTCTGGAGAATCCAGCCTGCAATATTTGCCGTGTTTAAAAAAAAAAAAAAGCGGTCTCTAGACCCACACATAAGCAGAATAAAATTCTCGCACTTTCCCTGAAGTACATCAAAAAAGGAAAATGATGAAACGACAAAATAGCAGTGATGGTTTTCTTTTGATGGTTTGAGTATGAATAATTGCTTTTTCTTTGCGCTTTTCTGGGCTTTTCAAGTTTTTCCGCATTGAACATTTATTACTTTCAATTACGAGACCTGCCAAATGCTGTTGTCACAGGTTGCCTTTAGACGGAAGTGAAGGTGGGGACGCGGGTGCCACAGCTGATATTTGCAGACACTGACTGCACGGCTGGCACTGTTTGAAGCCCACGTTAGGTTTCTCCTCAGACATCTCCGCAGTCTTACAGACGGCATTATTATCTCTTCCTCACGAAGGAAAGCAGCTCACACTGGCAAGGATACATAACTTGCACAAGGGAGGGCAGCCAGGGACTCCACCCTGTCCTCAGAGCCGGGGCTTCTGAGCCTTGCAGCTTTGTCCTCGGTGCACAAATTTGGTCCTGGCCAACCTTCCCTGCTAAGTCCTGAGTGACTCCCTTCTGACCAGCTCTGTGCCCCTCATTTCACTCACAGGGCTCTTGACCCGGCCCTGCCTCTCTCCACAGCCCTCCTCATGCCACTTCTGTTCTCGGACCTCCTGCCACTGGATCCCTGAATGCCATTTCTCCCTCCTTGGCGCCCTGGGCCAGGCTGCTTTTGCTTGGTGTGTGGCCATCGGCTTCCGTGCCTCATGTTCCAGCGTACCTGTTGCTTTTTAGTCTGCTTTCCTCACCCATCCGTGTTGCTCTTCTCCCCTGTGCGCCCACCATTCCCTGGTTCCCCATTTTGTTATACTGTGGCTCTTGGCATTTGGTAGGTCCCCATAGTGTCCACTCATCTAGACACGTCCTAGGGCCTATGTGGACACAGGGCCAGGCTGCCTGGGTGCAGATCTTGGGTTATCTTTTATGTACCACTGAGCAACTTAGTTATTTCTCTGTACCTCAGTTTCCACATCTGTAAGTGGCTCATTTTCAACACTGCTTAGGTAGGATGTGTGGGAGGCACGTCCACCTCAGGCACTGAGCTCCTATTGTGGTGCCTGGTACACACAGGGGCTCAATGTTTAGTGAGAACTTATGCTTTCCACTGTCGTTTGTCTGGCCGTGACTGTGTGGAGAGAATATCTCCTCTAGTGCTAAGTTTCGTATCCCTCCAGAGAAGAGAGCCAATGTAAACCTTTGCCTGTGAACTTCCAAGGGTCTGTGCATGAGTTTTTTTGAGCACGAGTCTCTAAACTCAAGGTCATGGAGCATCTGTGAACTCAATGTCTGGCTCACAGTCCAAGAGCAGCTTTGTTCTGTTTACTCATTAGGCCTAAACCCTTGAAGTGAGACGCAGTCGGGAAACTCTGCAGAGGACTCAAGGCCCATTGTGCAGGCAGGACCCCACGCTCTCCCCCTTCTTCCAGAGTCAACACCTAATGCTAAATGAGGTTGAGAAAGTTGGGTTTCCTGTCTTCATTCTTCATGGTGCCACAGTCTTTCAGTTAAAGACCCCTCTTGTATGGTGCCCATCTCCCCATTTTAGTCACGGTCTGCTCTTGTCCAGAAGCTGCTCCTTTATCCTCAGGGCCTCCCACACAGTGGGTGTGCAGGTAGCCGTCAATGCCCGCTGATGGCATGGCCGAATCAACCCATCAATGACGGAGCCAGTTACTGGACTAGAGTTCACCAAAGGCAGGACCATATCTGACTCATCCTTGTATCCTCAGAATCAGAAAAACTACTCACCAGGAAACTGGTCAGGGTCAAGAATGTCAAGCATGTCAGGAAGAATGTCAAGAATCTCAAGGTTGTGGGTGGTTAAAGTTGAATTCAAGGCAACATCTGGCTGGGCCAGCAGGCAGTTCAGGGCATGCCTTCAGCTATGACTGTCATCAGGGTCTGTTCTCAGAGAGGCCACCTCCCTTTAAAGGCAGCAGTGACCTCATTCTTCCCTGTGATACACCCTTCTCCACAGTAACAGTTGACTGACCAGGAGTCCCAGGATTCAGGGTGGTCACACTGTGAGCACAGGGAAGTCCTTTCCTTGGTCACTGGCTCTTAAGTGAGATGTTCCAGCTCCTAGAACATTCCACGTTTACAGTCACAATGAAATGCATCAGGATGGCCTTACTCATTACTGAATATTGAAATAATTCCATGCAAACTGGCAAGAAGCCACTGTTCCCATGATGCCACCTCCATGCCTCCCAGAAACCCAGCCCTTTGGCTGGGCCCATGGGGAGGATGCTGGGCCCAGCACTGGGCCTTCAGGACTTTCTTTAGCTGCTTTCCTTTCTGCTTGGCTGATGCCCATTTGGTAGGAATTGTTAAACATTTTAAATATCCCCTTGCCACTGTCACATCCATTGTCGTATTTACTGATCATTGTTTATTCTTTGTCTCCCTCACCCCAAAATGCTTTCTCCAAAGTGAAGCCTGAATAATGTTTCTAAAATGCAAATCCTTCTAGTGCTTTGCTTAAGATACATTGAAGGTTTTACATTGGCCTCGTTAAAACATCCAGGCTCCTTAACCTGTCTGGAGGGCTGTCTATGACCCAGCCCCACTTCTCCAATCTTACCTTAGCCCACTCTGTCCCATTTCTACTCCTGCTTCTCTGAACTTCCCCAGTTCTTAAAGGGCACCACAGTCTCTTCTCTCCAGCCCACTCTTGTTCCCAACCAACCCTGCTCCAACTAAGTCTTCTCCTCCATTCCTGAGCCTCAGTGTTATTCTTCTCCTGCTTTCTTGGGGAGTCCCATACTGTAGGATCCCCATACTTATCACATTTCATCTTAATACACATTTCATCTCAAAACTGTTTGCTAAGGGTATATCTTGTCCCCAGCCCATTACCCCCTACTCCCCCCTATCTGCCATGAGATGAGCTGCTTTGTTTTACTACTTGCTTACCATGATGATTTTCTGCAACATCACAAATCCAAAGCATGGACTGAAACTTCTGAAACTCTTAGCCAAAACAAAACTTTCCTTCTTTAAGTTGATTTTCTCAGGTATTTTGCCTCAATAACATAAAACTGTCTAGCACAATGGAGTATGATTAAGTGCTTAGTAAACATTTATTGCACTTTTGAACTTGAATTCCATAATTGGTGGAATTCAAGAGAACCATGTTAATTCCATGCCTGCTCTTTATGTCTGTGATTTTGGACAATTCCCATTTGTCTTGGGATTCATATTTCTCACCTATAAACTAGGATAATAATAACAATTCTGCAGAATAAGTAAAAATGAGAGTCAGTTCCTTGTGACTGTTCTTTTTTCCAGAGAATGTCTGATGGGCTGATGGGTATTCATCTGATTGCATACAATTTATACAAGGAAGATGTTAAGTATTTCTTCTATGAAGATTCTGAGAGAACAAATAACTTACCCAAGATTATCCAAAGAGAGAAGTACTTAGCCAGGATCCAACCCATTCCACCTGACTGGAGTTTATAGTATTGTCCTACCCCTATGAAAGGTTAAGATGAGGATTTGAGATTATATGTATCCATCCATCCACCCATGCATCCATCTCTGTCAGCACAGTGCCTGACACACCACCACAGGTATGAAGTCATTCATCACTGGAGATGGTTTAGGTCTCATCTTGCTTGGTGGCAGGTTCTGAATAAGGGGATCCTGTTGGAACTCATCAGGTCCTGGGATTTCAAAATGTAGAAACAAATGGAGATGAGAATTGTGGCAAACTTGTTTCCTTTCAAGCTATTACCTAGTTCTTGTAATGTGATTTGCATATTCCTCTAACACAAGGTAACCAGTTTCCAGTAGAGCAAATATACCAAAAAAAAATTTTTTTTTTTTTTTAATGATGAAACTTGGTAATTGCTTAGCCTCTGAGAGGGGAGAGACACATTCACTGGCTGCTTGCTCACTCATTTTTATGGCTATGTAATAGTAAGTGTCATTTACTGAGAGCCAACTCTATGTCCAGGGCTATGCCAAAGCTGTCCACATGGTATATTTGATAGGCTGTAGCAACAGCTATAGGGACAGAGAGGGCTTCTTGTTTGGGAACTTGAAAATGAACACAGAGAATCTGAATAACTTCCTCATTCAGCGTCACCTCATTTGTAAGTGGCGAAGCTCAGCCTTGGACCCTGGTCTGTCTCATCCAAGCCCCTCTCACTTCCCCCGAGTATGGCCTTGGATTACAGTATAGTTGCTCATCGCCCAGGAGATACTGGGGACTGGGGATGTCAAAGATAGGTCTTTCCTTGCTGGACAGAAAGCAAGACCTCTCCTTTAAGGGAGAGGAAACTCACCTCTAAGTTTAGGGAATAAAATGGAGGTGCTGACACAAAGCAAAAGGGTCAATTAGAAGATCTTCCAAAGGCGCCATTTAACCCTTGGAAGTCCTTGTCATTTCCTTGCTGAGTGGCAGTGGACAGATGTTTTGGCTCTGGAGTCTACAACTTTCTCAGCCCTGCAGTGACTGGCTGTGTGGCTCCATCTGGGCAGGACACTGCATCACTTGCTTTGAGACCTGGCCTCCTTCTTGTGATAAGGGTTAAGTGAGAAAATAAGGAGAAGAGATTGGTGCTGAGTGAAAGTTCCATATTTGGTGGAATTCAGGTAAAAAATTGTAGGCTTGGGATTTTGGCATCAGCTGTCACATGGACAAAATGGTTCCTTAGGCTTTTCCCTACATCTGACATATTTCTTTTCTTCCCCCAAAGAAAACCACAGGCAAATACGAGAAACACAGAAGCAAGCAGACTTCAGCTCTCCTACAGGAATGTTTCTGAGGGTTAGTAGCTCAGCCATTTTCCATTAACAAAAATAAATTGCTCAGAAACATCTGGGCCAGATTGGTCAGGAATCCACTCAAAGCCAGCATTTCAGTTTCAAACCCAATGTCATATTGGTCCTACTGAGACGCCTTTGAGAAAACAGAATGGTTCCAGAGTTTGCCAGGGTTCCCTCTGCCCCATCTCTTTCCTCTCCTGAAAGGCTCAGAGGCAAAGGCAGCCAAACAACGTGTGGGTGGGCTGGTAAAGAGAGTCTAGTCCTGGCTGCAGATTCTCCTCCGCCACCAGCTCTCAGGGCCCCAAGACCTGAGGACAGGGGTTTGGACTGGGGGTGGCACCTTAGGGCACCCTGCAGGCAGCAAGTATTTCCAACTTGAAAGGCCTGGGAGCTTCTCACCCACTGAGGAGGCAGTGACTCAGCTAGTTGAGCTGGTCCCTGGGCTTCATGGACTCTGGCGAGGTGGATGTGCCTGCTGGGGTTGGGGTGGAGGGGTGGAGGTTTGCTGCTGCTTACCAGTACCCCCCTGCACCTGCTCTTGGTTACAATACCCAGTGCCCACCCGCTGAGGCAGTGACTCAGCTAGTTGAGCAGTCCCCAGGGCTTGATGGACTTTGGAGAGGTGGGTGTGCCTGGTGTCCCTGGTCAGACTGGGAGAGGTAGGAGGACACTGTAATTGTTCATTTGCCTTCATCAGCCACATGCTCCAACCCACCTCAGGGACTGTAGGGGAGGGCTTTAGAATCGAGACACTGGACTGTCAGGATGGATGGGGCTTCTCAGATCCTGTCAGATGAGACTCCAGTGTGTAGCTCAGGAAACTGAGAGCAGACAGGGGACAGGATGTACCCAAGGCTACAGTATCTGTGGCTCAAACCAGTTCTTGAGACTTGAGCTCATTGTCTCAGGGCTTCCTGAAAGAATGGTAATTAACTAGCTGAGGAGTGTGATAGGGCTGTCACAGGCTCCTCAGGGGTCCCAAAAATGGGTATTCCTCATATGGGATCAGATGTGGCATCTGATCATGAGCTCATCTACAGAGAATCTGAGCAGGTACACATGCGTTTTGGGGTCACATGAAGTTAGCTAATTAAAAACTGCCTTTAATTTTCACCCCCTCCCCCATAATGGGTAGGCAGGGTAATGGGGTGAGGGTTGGTGAGGGAGGGGGATGGAGAAGGAAGGGAGAGAGGGTGGTAAGAAGGTGTGGCTCAAGGGCAGCAGTGTCAGGACAGAGGCAAAAGTCAGAAGCTTAGGGATCAATTAGATGAAGAAAAATCAGCTGTGGTTTTTCTGTGACTGACGGGTACAGTACTCTGCAAAGCAGCATTGGGGCTGTCAAACCCCATCATTGCAAATGTGTGTGATGAGCACACCATCTAACAGCTGAATGGAATTAATTATCTCTCCCCAAGACAGTCCAGCGATTGCTAACTGATTTCTGCCTTCAGCCTTTCCAGCCCCAAAGTCATCTTCCCATCTCTCCCGGCCAACTTCACACCTGTTGCCAGGTAGATCTCTGTGAAGCACACGTGTGTACAGCGCTCCGTACAGCCCAGGGAAGCACAGCTGAGGGGGAATGTCTTTCTTAGCTTGGCAGCTCAGTGTCTCCCAGTGCGCTGCCCACAATCCCCTGGTGGGAGATGGAGTAGTGGTTAGAATACTGTTGTGATGGTTGAGTCGGTAGAAGAGCAGCAAGACTGGCTGCTTAAGCCTCCCCTGCCCCTGTCACCTGGCCACCTCTCATGATTCCCAGATCCATGCCTGCCTAATGCCCTGTCCAAGTTACCGTGCTGGGACTGCCTCTGTCAAATATGAAGGTTGGCCATGTCACCTGTACTAGCCCTCCTTCTACTTTCTGATGACTTCCCTTCCCTAAGACCACCCTGAGGAATCCATCTCTAGCCTCCCGTCCTGAGGCTCTCTGCTATCACATCATTACCACTCCTTTCCCTCCTAGTCCTCACTAGCTCCCCAGCCTTCCACTTGCTGGGCTTTCCAAGGTCCAAGGTGATGACATGTCATCTAGACAACTCACCCGTACCAAGGAGATTCAGCACCAGCATCTGCACAGTTATCCAAGCCTGAAATCTGAGAATTTTATCCCAGGAAAAGGAGGAGGCTTTAATTTGGGGGGGATGGTGGTAGAAGATACAGGGGAGATGGGATCTTGCATTGTCCTTCAAATGTCAAGGTCATGGCTTCTTGGCCTTCACTATTCATTTTTGCTTGAAGGAAGTGATGGGTTATTATAGTGGGAAAGAAACTGAAATTGAGAGCTGATCAACTTGCTTCTACCAGCTTCCCACTGCGACCTTGTGCAAGTTACTTTTTTCGATCTCAGATTCCTTGCAGGGAGGGTCAAGGGGTCCATGACAGTTCTGTCTGGCTCTGACTTTCCATGACTCTCTGACCAGGCTCACCAGATGAACCCCATCTGTAAGCTAAGATCCTACCCCAAGGGGAGGTCTGGATCTGCTCTCTAGGTCCTTGTTACATGACCCTCTGCAGGGTCAGCAGCTGCCCTGTTTCCTAGGCAAGGTCTCAGCCATCACCTCCATCCTGACAGCTGGTCTGGGATTAATTTCCCTCCAGAGACAAGAGCCAAGACATAAATTGTGTTCTGCTCCCCCGTCATCTGCACCTCTTGTTCCTCATAAACATCAAGATCTCGTGAACACAGGTAGGGTTGCTGGGGCTACTGGGTCCTGATGTTAGGGCAGCAGCCTGTGCAGGCCTGTGGCCAGCAGGCTGGCTGCACTCAGAGTGTGATTTTCAAAATTGAAGTGAAATCTGCTTCAGGCCAGAGCACAGTAGGTGGTCTCAGTTCTTGTGTCATAAATCACTGGAGGTAACTGTTTTTCCTGGCCCGTCTCATGACCCAGTATAATGTTATTGGGTTGGGAGGATGACGGGGAAGGGAGTTTTCCCTGCTGATCTCCGGGGTATATAAATCTTTACTTTCAGCGTCCCAGGGACCATGTGTGCTGTGGTAGAGAACAGATTGAGCCTCCAGGTGTGGGGCCAGGCCAAGTTCCCTCCGCTAACTCTGTGTGGCCTTCACCAAATCACTTGTATTTTCTGAGCCACATTTTCCTCACCTGTAACAGGAGAAGCCAAATGGGTGGTTCTCTGTGTCCCTGCAGAGCCCACATCCTGGGCCTCCGTGATTCTATAAGGAAAGGTATGTGGAACCGACTCCAAGGATCAGGTCCACACATGCTGTGGACTGCACTGAGGCCCCTTGCAGCTTGGCCTCCAGGGTCTTTCCACCATCCTCTCCAGCCAGCCCCTCACTCCCCCCACGCCCCCACCTCTACCCATGCTTTTCCATGTGGCTTGTCTTTTCATGCTTTTGAATTCGGACACATGCAGATTAATTAGCCTGCAATTTCTTTTAAAAAATCTTCTCCACCTGGCAAAACCTTTAGATCCTTTACTCCCAGGTCACTTTTCTGTGGAGTCTTCCTCACCCTCCTCAGGACTGTAGGTAATTAGCAGCCTGTAAGTTCCCATAATGCCTGTCGGGCACAAATTAGAGCTTGGGTTGCATCATTCCCCACTCCCACCACCAAATAATTTCAGAGTTGACATCCTAATCTCCAGTCCCTCAGAATGGGCCTGTCTGTGGAGATGGGGCATCTTAATGTGATGTCTTCTCCCTGTCTCTTCACTGTGCCTGTGTTCAAACTCCCTCTTCTCTTAAGGTCACCAGTTAGATTGGATGGGGGCCCACTCCGATGACCTCATTTAAAATTAATTATCCTTTAACTCGAATCCCAAATAGATGTGGCCTAGGAACCTGTATTGTCTCGGGAAAAATCTTGTGTATTTTAAAATTTGAAAATTAGTCCTTGTGCCTAAGGCCAGTGTGAAGCAAGAATTATCACATCCTCCATATTTATTGAGCAGACATCATTTTGATGGCAATTATTTGTGTTTTTACACTATCCAGAGAACTGATGGAATAATAAGCAAGAAAAATATCAATATTCAACCAACTAGATTACTAGACCATTTTCAGATCTGTACTCCAAAATGATTGAAAGGAATTTAAATTATTTTCTAAAGGACCAAATAGATTTTGTGTGCCATTGTCTCATTTATCTTTGACCCCATCCCACCCTGGGAGATGGGCATTATTGCCATTTGACAGATAGTGAATCTGAAACTTGAAGAGGTGAATTGATGTGTCAAGGTCACATCCCTGGGAAATGGCTGAGCTAGGACACATCCAGATTTTATCCCATGCTGCCTGACATAAGCCCTTGGTTCTGAGATCCTTCCTGGCTGTGGCTATTGATGGGACATTTGAAAGGGGTCAAGGCTGTGTCTAGCTACTCCTAGGACACTGGACTTCTTTTCCTGGTTCAGACGAAAAGCATATTCATAGGTGAAAGACCAGGTCGAGCCCCGCAGGGACCTCCAGGGGCAAACCAGTCCATGTATTTGGAGTGTCAGTTTGAGAAATGTTTATTTATCAAGGATTCCCCCCCTCAAAAAAAATCCAAACCAGAAGTCTTGTAGTGACCAGTGGATCAACGGTGCTACCCTCCACGAAGACAACTCCCCCCACCTCCAGTGAATGATGTATGATTTGGGACTTGACTTAGATACAGGGCACTGAACTCAGAGAACTTAGTGCACCCATAGGGAAGGTGCCAGACCCTGTTCTCTCACCTCCCTTTTCTATGGAAAGAGTCTGAGATGACAAGTCTCTACTTTGAGAGTTTGTCCCATTGCTTCTAGCAACTGTGACCACTGATTAGAGTTTATTTTATGCTTATGGCAGAAGGATGAGTTAGTAGCCCATGACAGTTAACTTTGCATATACATTATTGCCTTAAATTCTCACACACATTTATTTATTTATTTTTGGTACTGGGGATTGAACAGTGGTTGAGAGCCACTGAGCCACATCTCCAGCCCTTTTTCATATTTTATTAGAGACAGGGTCTTGCTGAGTTGCTTAGAATCTTGCTAGGTTGCTGATGCTGGCTTTGAACTTGCAATTCCCGAGCTGCTGGGATTACAGGCGTGCTGCACTGTGCCCTCACACTTGTTAAGAGGTAGGTGTTACTGTCTTTAAGGACTCATGGGACTTGCCTGGGGCCAAAGGTAGGAAGTGGAAGAATATAGGATTTGAACCCAGGACTGTGCTGGGAGTCTGTGCTCTGTGCTGTGCATACACTTGCCTTTGGTGGAGCTCAGCCTGTTCCCATGCCTGATATGAACCAACTTGTAGAAAGACTAGACTGGGTCGCCTGGAGGAATGGGCGTGGCAATTCCAGGAAACTGTGAAGGACTTGTTCCATTCAAGGTCCCTTGTAGTACATGAAGAAAAGTGTCTCCACTGCTCATTTCTTCCTTGTTCCATCTGACTAGGAGCCAGGCAATGGAGACCCCTCCTCCATTTTTTGCAGTGGCCTCTTGAAGACTGCAGATAAATAAGTACCTTGACCTATAGTCAGAGATATCCAATTGTGATCTTGTCTCTGCTATTTATGTTGAGATGTCAGGCAGTTTTTTTGGTCCTTTGGTACTTCACTTTCCTCCTTGGTAAACTAAGGTGATTCTGCCTCCTCCACTGCGCTACTGTGGGGTAACAGGGCTGAAAATCGATGGTACTTAAGCACGACATAAAACACTGAGTTAGTTGGGTAGCATTGTTAGGACATCTTTCCACAGAAAAGGGGGCTAGAGTGAATGACAGAAATGCAGCCATGTACAATTCACATTTCACTATCACCATATCACCACCACTGCTGCCCACCTACTGCTGCTGGGCAACACCATAACCACCACCACCACCACCACCAATACCACCCCCCTGTTAGTTACCCCAGCCTCCTACCACCTCACTCTGTCTCACACTATTGCTTTTATTAGCATCTCCAGCTAGTCCATCACCTTCATTACCACCTCTACCACTATCAGGTCATTTCTGCCATACAATCATTGGCACACACCACCATCATCACCAACACTACTACCTCCACCATTGCCACCACAACTGCCAACTACCATCCCCATCACTCACCCAACCTCCTACCACTGCCCCACTACTATGGACACCCTCTACCCCTTCTGCCATTGTCAGTAATACTATGGCCTCCATTTTGGCCATATCACTACTGCCATATTACTACTACCACCACCACACTGTCACACTACCACCAGCATCTTCACCACCGCCATATTACCTACCCGTGGGCAAACATGTTACACATTCCTTCCAGTCCCTAGTGCAATGCCTGGCTCCAAGTTAGTTCTCAGGAGATGTCAAATGAATAAATGGACAATTGAATGTTCTAAGCTAAATAATTAGTACTACCAGGAAGCAATAGTTTCTATTCCTTATAAGCCCTTATAGAGATTCCAGTGGCCAATTTTAGTCTACCTCTTGGAGTCTTAAAGGTCCTTGGCTTTTTAGAAGGTCAGTCCTGCTGGACGAACCCAGACTTCATTGATGGGTAAGAATGGTGTAGACAAAGGTCTGGGTAACATTGCCAGGGAAACAGCATTTGACCACGATTGTTTGTCTCTCTGGAAAAATCTTTGCATTAAACCAAACTAAGGAAAATTTATTCCTAAAATTTGAGCAGTTGTTTCTATGATTAAATATAAACTTCAGGTATTCTTTTTAGCATCAGCATGGACTAAAATAACACTCTCTATAGCCCACCTGCTTCCCTGCTTGAGTCGCTGAGTGCTGTCCCTTGTTTATGTCAAGTCATGACATGCTCCTCCTCCTCCCTGGCTCTGTCTGCATTCTCAAGTGTGGAGTTTCAACCCTGAAAATAAACTTGGATATTCACCAGCAGTCAAGGGCGGGAACATCTCTGGGGACCTTCAGGTTGTTGATGTTATTCCTTCCCAACAACACCCCCCCTTGGTTGAATTTAAAGTCGATAGCACCTTTGGAAATTACACTTACAAACCGTGACAGCTCACCCTCTATCCTGGGAGGCAGCCAGGCAGTAAGATGGCCAAGCAGTCCCTTAGGTTCCATATCATAAATTATGGCTGGCTTGGGATGGTCAATACAAGGTGGCTTTGCGGCTGATTTATAGAACCATTTTCAAACATAAGCTGTTAGTTCATCACTGAGACAAAGAAGAGCCTGGAAGGTCAGGTGCCTTTCCCAATAGCTCCTGCTCCAGCACTGAAGCCTAGTGTCCTCTGTGGGGCCAAACACTTTTCTGTGCCTTTTCAAACATGAGTCACTGGTCCTTGAATGACTGTCCTCTGTTTTGTGAACGTGGTAATTACTGAGGCTGAGATCATGGCTGTCCTTGGGGTATGCACTTGAGCCATCTGGTCCCCCTGATGTTCCCAAGTTACCTTTGTATCTGGCTTCTGAGAGCCCTGGTGAATTCTCCTGAGCATAGACTGCCTCCTCATTGTCCTCCACGGTCACTTTGGTATTTCTTTCTCATGATCTCCTGGCCTAGGCTGTCCTTCCAGGTGGCACCGAAGTCACTGCATTAGCAGCATTCCAAAAACATGATCATGGTGATGCATGATGTCATGGAAACAGCATAGAGCCTCCAGCAGTCCATCCTGGGATGCAAACTCTGGCTCGTTCATTTCCAACTGGGCAAGTGACCTGGCCCTAAAGTGCCTCAGTTTCCCAGGAGCCCGATGAGCACAATGATACTACCCACAGGATTATGGTGAGCAAGTGCAATGACTAGGCAGTTGCTTTGATTGACTCACGGCATTTACTAGATATCTCAAAAATAGTCGATTTACTTCTACTCCCCTTGAACTCTTACTATAACATCCTGTGTGGAGAGATTTGAAATGCCACTGAGATTACTTTCATGAGGCGTCAAGGCACGATACTTCTCAAGTATTGTCTCTGAGTAAGAGTCATCTTGGGAAGGATGCTAAATAGGTGGCACAGCCTCTGGGGTTGTTTGTCCCTCCTGTGTCTGTGGTGCTAGGTTGGGGTTGCAGATGTGGTCTGTTTGCTGTTGGGTGGTTTCAGTCTCTGTTTCAGCCTCCACAGGTGAGGCCATCCGACGTTCTGTTGGTACCCATCTGACAGCTCCAAGACTGTTAGAACCGGGAGAGGGACAGCCACACAGTACTTGGTGGGAGAAATGACACTGGCTGTGGAGTCTCTCAGGCATTGGTTGAATTCTTCATGAAGTCCTGTTCTAGATGTCCAAACTCAACCTTTCTTTTAGAGTCTCAGTTTCCTCATCTATGAACTGATGTTGATAATCTGTACTTATCTCCAAGATGATCTATGTAATTCCAAGGTGACAAGAAAGGGAAGATCTAATTCCAGAGGACTTAATAATAAAGGATACATTGCATTAGATAACTGAAATGTTCTCAGATAGGACTTTAGACATAGTTTGCTTAGGGATCTGGTTCCACTCCTATGTATAACGTAGCTTCATTCTGTGCTGTGTATTGGCTTCTTCATTACTCTGACTTCCTTCACGTACCAACAGACCTATGTGCAGGTATGTAAAATAATGCTAAAGAACTTAGATGTGTGCCAGATGGGGTACTAATACAATGTATAAATCAGCCACAATGCCACCTTGTACTGACCATCCCCAAAAGCTCCTGTGTGAGACAAAGCAAAATAAATAAATAAAAAAAGTCAGCTTGAATAAGACCATTCTAGATAATGTGTCTACCACTGGACCAACCACTATGGCGTGTAGATCACCTTCAGTCCACTCTGAAGCTGGAGTCAGTGCTACTCAAATCACCTGCTGTACAACAAGAGGGGGTGAGAGATGGGATAATGCTAGGAAGATGGCGACCATGCTCTTCAGAGTGGAAGTTACTGAGGAACTACCAGATTGGTACTACAGCGGATGTGTTTTGCGAACTGACACTTTATCAGGCCAGTAATCTCATTTAATCCTCACAAGTACCCAGCGTTATGTGAGTAACTGGAACTCTCAACAAATATAGATTTCTCTGCTGACTGTTATGCACCTCAGATTACTCATCACAGCATCTAGCCATCTGCTGCTACACTGTGATGGACTTATATGGCTGCCTGAATAACACCCTCTTGAATGTCCAAGTTCTCACCTCAGAACCTGGGAATGTTGCTTACATAGCTAGCAAAGGGGGTTCTGCAGACATGATTAGCTTAAAGATTTTGGGTTTTGTGGGTGGGCCCTGAGTGTAATCATGGTGTCTTTATATGAGGGAATCTGAGGGAGGTCCAACAGAGAAGACGATGTGGTATTGGCAGCAGAGATTAGAGTGCTCACTTGGAAGGTGTTATGGTTTGAGTGTGAGGTGTCCCCCAAAAGCTCCTATGTGAGACAAAGCAAGAACCCCCTGATAGGGGTTAACTGAATGGTGACTGTAGACAGGTAGGATGTGGCTAGAGGAGATGGGTCCTGGGGGCAGTGCCTTTGGGGTTTATATTTTATCCCTGGTGAGTGGAGTCTATCTACTTCCTGGTATGATGTCCTGAGCCACTTTCCTCCACCACACTCCTCCACCATGATGTTCAGCCTCACCTCAAACCCCAAGAAATGGAGCCTGCTGTCTATGGACTGAGACATCTGAAACTAGGAGCCCCCAAATAAACTTTTCCTCCTCTAATTGTTCTCATCAGGTCTTTTGGTCATGACAGCGAGAAAGCTGATTAAAGGGGCCACAAGCCAAGAAATGCAGGTGGCCACCAGAACCTACAAAAGGCAGGGAAACCAGTTTGCTCCCTTCAGAGACTCTGGAATAAACTGTGCTGCTAATTTTATCTTTAGCTCAGTGAAACGGATTCCTCCTGAGCTCCAGAACTATAGGAGGACGAATTCATGTTGCTTGGAGGCACTATGCATGTGAAACCTTTTCACAGCAGCAATGGGGTACTAACACAGTGCATAATGGTAACATTTATTACACAGTGAGTCAGGCACTCATCTAAGTTCTTTAGCATTATTTTACTTAATTTTCAACAATAATGGTTAATGGCCAATGTTATTATTGATTCCAATTTTGTAGATGGGCAAATAGAGAGAAAAGACATTATACAGTTTGCCAGACACCACTCAGATGTGATGGAGCCAGGGGCCATCCACCATTCTGCTGCCTTCAGCCAGTTCCTCAACAATACCTTCTCCCTCCCTCCGTTCCTCCCCTCTTGCCAGCTGTTTGTCTGCCCTGTGCTTATTCAGGAGACCAGATTCCTACTGTTATTGACTGATCTCCATTCCCTCATGCCAGGTTCTGTCCTGCCCCATGAGCAGAACAACTGCCCTGACTTCTCTTTGTCGTCCGCCTCTCATCTCAACGACTAATAAATATTTCCTCCTCCTGGTCTCCAAAATTATTGGCTTGAGACTGTTTTAAAAGGTAGTTTAGGGGCTGGGGTTCTGGTTCAGTGGTAGAGCGCTCACCTAGCAGGCATGAGGCACTGAGTTCAATTCTCAGCACCACATTAAAAAATAAAATAAAATAAAGATATTGTGTCCACCTAAAACTAAAAAATAAATATTTTTTTAAAAAAGGTAGGTTAATCAGACTGGTGTAATGCATTGAAAGCATCCTATGTGTGTGTGTGCATAAATATATTCAATATATACAGGATGATTTTTTTCCTGTCATTGCTGTCAGAAAGGACTGAATACCTTTTCATTAAATTTGTAGAGTTTGAGGAGTTTTGACTTAACTGTTGAGTGTGCAGCATCCTTGGAATTCACTTCTAGGGGCTCTGACAAGGGTATTGCCCAGCAGCCAGCTGAAACTGGCACACTGAGAGGCTACTGTGGCTGCTGTTGGGGATGAGATGCCAATCATGTGATGAGGGAAGGGGCAAAGAGAAGACATATCAGACATGAGGAAGAGATGTCAACCATGAGCCCCAGGTCAAGAGCTACGAGGTGACCTCAATGCAGGTGTCGACACGTTGTACAAGTGTTTATTCCAGAGCAACAGAGGTTAATTGACTTAACGGTGTGTTCCAAGTATGCCTGGAGTCCAGCTTGTCAACATGACAGCTCCAAGAGATGAGGCTGAGGACAGCTCTCCTGGAGTCAGGGATGTGGGTCTAATGGAGAAGATGGATGGCATTGAGTGGTAGATTGTGTGGAGTGGAGAAGTCTGTCCTTGGGAGTTGGGGTCAGGGGTGAAGTAAGAGAGGACCTGGGTCTGAGAAGTGGGGAGTCCACAGATGAGGTGGTTGGGAGGAAGATCAAGCCCAGTGAAGGAAATAGCTGACTTGCTTGGATGCTTGCTCTGTGGGAGCAGTGCTGGCCACACACAGGGGATCTCTGGGTTCCCTCTTGCAGACATGATAGGTGCTGGGCATGGAGCTGCCAAATCAGTTTGAATTTTTCATTTTATCCAAGGCTTTGACACTGTACTACCCATAACAGAAAGCCTTTTGAATTCATTATGTTATGGTTTAATGCCAATATTTTCCACATCAAAGGCACCTATGAATATTTTTTCCAGAGTGACATGCATATTTCAAAAGATCTTCTAACACAATACATTTATTAAATTACATTAATTTTTTAATGAAATAACTAGCTTTCTAAATAGAGTAACTGCACTTTCAGACCAAACAAAAAGGGCTATTTTAATAAAACAATACAGGATTATCCTTGCCAGTTTTCTTGAACTATTACAACTAGCTCAAGTAGCTTATTGCTTACTTCCTTGTCCCCAGTGTGGGAAACACTAATGACACAAAGGAAGAAAAGCAGACAGAGGGTTTAAATAATCTTTACCTCTTTATTTACATATTGATATAGATGGACATATACATTATGTATAAAGGATGCATTATATATGAAGTGATGGAGAAAAATGGCTTTACATGCTGGCGTGGCTTGGCTATAGTACCAGTTATTTAATCAAACACTAATATAGATATTTTGCAAGTATAAACATCTATCATCAGTTGACTTTAAATGAAGCAGATTTCCCTCAATAATGTGGGTTGGCTTCACTCAGTCAGTCAAAAAATTTCAGAGCAAAAACTGAGTTTCTCAGAGAAGAAAAATGCTACCTCCAGACTGCACCATCAACCTCTGATTCAGTGTCCAGCCTGGCAGCCTGCCCCCCAGATTTTAGGATTGTCAGCCTCACAATCACATTAGACAATTCTTTAAATAAACCTCTGTGTACAAATGTGTATGTGTGTGTGTGTGTGTGTGTGCGCGTGCGCGCGCGCGCGTGCACACCTACCCACCCACCCCCACAAACACTTATTGGGCCTGTCTCTGGAGAACTAATTGCTGACAGTGGGCATGGCCAAGTCAAGCTTGTTGAGAGCCACAGTGTGTACACTTGCTCATCTACATGCCGACATCTAGGGTCTGAGATCCTGTGGATCTTATTCATAGGTTATAGGTTCTGGCAGGGAGTGGGAGGCTGAGCGTTGTATTATTGCAAGGGAGCTGCAGGTTCATGTGTGCAACAAGCTCATCATCCATCTAGCAAATAGAATCAGGAGGTTGGGGAACTACCACTGATGGCCTCCAGCTCCTCTCTGTGGAATGCGAAGCTATCTGCTAAGGCGAGGGGTCAGAGCCTGGAGTCTAGGAGGCTTGGGAAGAGGGCATGGTATGTAGAAAAGCCACTTTGAGGAAGGGGCAAGTGACCTAATTAGGGAAATGAGGAAGGACTGCCTTGCCTCTTCAGGATGCCAGGAAAGCTGGAGACTTGGAAAGTATTAAGTTAAGCCAAGTGCCCGTGGGCTGTCATGCAAGAGACTCTAGAGACCACTTGGTATGACTGTTCTTCTCTTCCAGCTTCTCACCATTTCACACATGAGCAAACTGAGGATCAGAGAGGCTGATGTGATTTCAGAAACATCTCACTGTGAACCAACACCAGGGCAAGCCAGAACTCGGGTCTTCACTCTCCCAGGGTTCTGCTCTTCCTACCACAGGGCACAGCGATACTGGTTCTACTCCTCGGTAGAGTAGTTGGTGTTGGATGTTAACACAGATGTGGGCTGCATTTTTACTAAATGCAGTCTTTTTTTTCCCCTGAGTTTTCTCCATTTTGCAGATGAAATGAAAGGCTCGCTGGGTGTCTATAACCCATACATCACTGTGCTGTGGCCAAGACTGGATGCTACTGCTCACGTCCCATTACTCAATGAGATGCAGGGCCTTTGTTCCTTCATTTTGCTTTGCAAACAAACATTGTGTCCTACCCAGACGCTGCTGAGACCGTCTGCATTCACCTAAGACAAGACAGACTGCGGAGGACGCTTCCAGAAATGCTGATCAGGAAAGTGAATATGTGCTGTTTTTAAAATGATAATAAATCAGTGGGTGATTGAAAATGCAATATTCAGAATAATAGAATAGCTAGAAATCCGACCAAGCATGAACTAGCCAAAGCCTCCTAATGCACTGTGAATTAATCATCAATACATGTATTGGTGGAAGACAACTTGGACACATGCATCAAAGGAAGGGCAGATCAGACTCAAAATGCCTTAGTGAATCAGAATATGTTAATCCACTTCAAGGTGACATTCATTTTATGGCAAAAAAAATAAGTAAAATAAACTCTCCTAGGTGCTTGGAAGACTAGGGTGTGTGGCTCAGCTTCCTCGCGGGAGGCATGCAGAGATTTTAGAAATTGATTAGGTAGTAAGGGCAAAAGTTAAAGTTCTGGTTAAAGTTCTGAACTGCTTGCAAACTTACTTCTTCATTCTTGATTCTTTTCCAGTTATAGCAAATCGTCCTTTAGATGAGTCCATGAAAGGCACAGCCTAGGCAAATTTAGCTCGTAAATATTCCCATTGTCCCTGAGAGCATGAGCAGAGTCTTGAAGGGCAGCCTGAGGCAATTGGGATCTTCTTTTATTCATTGAACTCAGTCAGGTTCTGAGCACCTACATGTGGAAGCACCACTGACAAATGCTGAGGTTACAAAGACAAATGCAGTAGGGTCTCTGGTTTTGAAGGAAAGACAGACGAGGAAGTATTTCATACACTCATGGAGGCAAGAATACAAGGAGACAGCCGCTGCTCTGGAGGGGGAAGTTGAAGTGATGGGGAGACCACGTGGAATAGTCCCTGTCACCACTTTAATACTGCCTGTCAGAGGGACTTGGAATAAAGGCTACGGTCCCTTCCCATCTCATCACTTGGATGCAGAGGAGGAGAGAGGAAAGTGTGGAGAGGGACAGTAGACCTGGGGCTATGGTGCTTTTCTCTTGGAATCATGAGAACTGGAGAACAGAACTCCCTCTAACAGGATCTGGGGAGGACTAACAACAGGAGAGAGTCCATCTCTCTAGGACTCCCTCTATCCCGGCTCCCCTCCTTCCCTTCTCCCATCTGCTCTTTCTGTGCAGGAGCATCAACAGCTCCTCCACAGCTTGGACTCCTCCATGTAGCGGGGGAAGATGGCCCTGCTGGCCTTCCATTCTAACAGTATTCCAACCTCAGTTGAAAGAGAAAATATCATTCTCCTAGAGTTCAGCCAAAATCTCAGGGAGAAAAATCTGGCCCTGCCTTCTGAGTCATGTGACCTTCTCTTAGCTCAATCACCATTGCTGAAGTTCTAAGGGTGGCCAGAGCCTAAGCAGAAACCCATCCCAGGGACCTGACGGAGGAAACGCTGGGTGTGAGAGCTCCTTCAGAACCCATGGAGTGAGGACGGAACAGTTCCTCAAATGGTAAATTGGTTTTGTGACCAGAAAACCAGAGAAAGATGTGGGGAGGTAAACAACGACAAAAATCAAAACAAAACAAATAATCAGAAGTCCACTTTATAAGAGAACAAGGTCTGTGGGGCTGCAGAGAGATTAGGGAGCTTGACTCTGGTCCTCTTAAGCCAGTCCTTTAAGTCAGGGCATGGCGCATTTCCCCAGCGTGGTCACACACCTGGAGTCCTGGGGTCAAAAGACAGAGTTGACTCCAGAGGCACTGAGTAACCTGGGGTTTCAGGAGCTGTAGGCTCCTCCTCCTCATTGACCAAGAGCCAAGAGTGTCAATATCTTGATTCATCTATTGTCCCCTGGGCAGGAGGCCCTGCCTTGTGTCATTTTGCCCTTAACACGCTAAGGAAGGAATGCAGTAAGCCAATAATGGGCATTGGTTCTTTAACTCCAGCATCACAATGCAGAAAAAATTTTAAAAAATTGTGTCCTAGCCCATTCAGGCTGCTATAACAAAAATGCCATAAACTGGATGGTTTATAGACAACAGTTTAAAGAGCCTTGCAGTGCCAAAGTCTAAGACTAAGGCACGAGCAGATTCCATGCCTTCTGAGGGCCCTCTTCCTGGTTCTTAGATGGCTCCTTCACGTGGTGGAGGGGGAAAGGCAGCTCACTGACACTTCTTTTTGGGGCACTAATCCTGTTCATGGAGTCTCTGCCTGTATGACCTAATCAATTCCTAAAATCTCCATATCTTAGTACAATTGCTTAATACAAATGACTGAGAGTCCACATATGACCTTTGGGGGATATAAGCATTCAGAACATAGCAGAGAGTGAAGAATAGGGTGGGAATAATGGTATCTAATCTCCTTTAGGTGCATTGGTTCAGAGAAAATGGCAAAAGAATCATTTTCCTAGAGTGGAGGTGTTCAGAGGCTGAGGACAAATACTAGGTCAAGTGTCACAGCAAATACCCTAGGCAAAGCAGAGGAGCATGTTCTGAAAAAAATGTTGCAGAAGACTGTGACTTAAGCATCTTGAAGTAAGGGCGGGTCAGTGAGGTGAGGTATGTGGGCAGGATAAAATCAAGTAACCGCAGGTCCCAGCAAGAAGAATGCAGCAGTCCAATCATAATCAGCAACAGAAACTGCTGCCTGAGGCTGAACTTCTATATATGCTTTGAAGTATGTTGAAGAGGCGAGCTGAATGAACAGAAAAGGATGGGGATAGAATGGACATATGGCAGATTTTTGTAAAAAGGAAATTAGCCCTTTAGATAACTTATGTTCTTTTATAAAATTCTCCTCTCTACTTCTCCCCTTTCCCTTTTTCCTCTCCCAATCCTCCTCCCCCACACAAAAGTTAATGCATGCTGTGCTAACATTCCTATAGCAAAATTTATGGACATTGGCTAAGACTAAACAAGTCTAGAAAGGAGAAATAGGGAGCTAGAAAGAATCTTTGTTATTACTTATACCAGCTCTCTCATTTTAAAGAGGAGAGAACCAAGTTCCTGCAGTTTCGGTGAAGGGGTGGCCCAGTCCGATTCCCTGACCTGAGAACAGAGCTAAGCTGGGTCTCTAGGATTCCACAGCAGTGCCTGGCACTGTGTCTGGGGGTGAGTTCTTTCTATGTCTGGAAAGTAAATGATAGATGTGAACCAGAGTCGTCTGAAATACAGGGACACATTCTGGGGCTCAAATTCCAACTACACCAGCTGCGTGGGCCCTGGACAAATTGTTTCACTTCTCTAAGCTCAGTTTTTCTATCTGCAGTAGAAGAGGACCTTTGAGGGTTGTTGTGAGGATTAAGTTAGCCAATATTGCATTAATAATGTGATATACAAATCAATTTCTAATGATGAATGTAGAGGCAAGATTGCTAGGGAATAGAATCCAGAACATATCCAAAGAAGAATGTACCATGATCATGCAGGATTTATTTATTGCAGGAATGCAAGGGTGGTTCAATGTTAGGAAAGAGCAAATAATCCTTTATAACAACAAATCATAGGAGAAAAAAAAATTGACTGTTTTCAGTAGATGCTTAAAACAGTACTTTACAAATGGGGTAATGTTTATAAACATTTCTGACATGGTACCTGACTCTGAGTAGGTGCTCAAGCAATAGTAGCTGTTATTATCAACTGTACAACCCTGATTAGTCTGCATCGGTGGGTTATATAAAGACAGTGGTTTTTACAGAAATAGCAGTTATTTCTTGGACTGTTTTTCAAATATAAGTCAGTAAAATTGACCAACGTGAGAAAATAAATTTGCGGATTTTATTAGGTTCATTGGATCCTGGTCCCATCTGCTCCTCAAGCCAGAAGTTATTTTTAACTTCTTTAAACAATGATCCTCCATCTATAAACCGGAAATGTTAGTGCATCTCATAGGCTTGTGAGGAACAAATAAAATAATTGCCGCACAAGTACTGGGCAAATTGCCTCTACAAGACAATCATTTAAGCGTGCTCCTGTCCCCTGAGAATGGCCTTTGCTTCAGCCAAATTTTTCTAAATAGTAATACAAATGCTTGGGTGGCAAGTCTCTGGCCCAGGTCGAATTAAAAGGGTAGGCAAGCTTCCTTGGTGGAAGTTAGTGTGGTCTGCACTGGCTATAGGTGACATCAACTATCATGAGATTATAATGCAGGTCAAGCCCAAGGTGAAAGGCATTTATGGGCACTTTGCAAGGAACTACTACAAGGCAGAGGAAACACTAAAAGGGGACATGTTGGAAGAGAGCTTCAGGAAACCATCAAGAAAAGACTTTGGTTTGGACTAGTGTGGTAGGAAAGACTCAAGTCATCTGCAAAAACTCATGTCTCCCCAAAGCACATGGCCTCAGTTCTTTAAAATAGTTTATTATTCATTTTTTATTTGAAATCATTTCAAACTTAAAGACAAGTAGCAAGAAGAGTATAAAGAATTCCCATATTCGTTCTCTCAGGATATAACCAACTTTCACTGAACGTCCAGATAACACACCATGTAGCAAGAGAATTCAGTTCAGAATCACAGTCACCCCTGGACATAATCTCTTGTCCAGTCTCCTTCAAGGTAAAATAGTTCCTCAGGCCTGCCTTGATGTTCATAATGACCTCAACATGTTTTTTTCCTTCAAATATGACATTTTTAAAATTTAAACTTATAGCAGCAATTCTGTCAATCAGTAATAAAGCTTATTAACAGTGGGAGTAGATGTCAGCCACATTCATGTCCCATTTTCACAATGATTGTTTTGACTGTGAAAATGCGCTTAACAATATCTAATGCTTTCCTATGGCTCATTGGCTCCTTTTGGATGATGATATTTTTAAGCACCTTTTCTGAGCACTGCAGGCCATTTGTTCTGCAGCATGTCCTTCAGTTTGAGTTTGCCTGCTGTAGCCTGCTGATCAGATACAGGTGATGCTTGTTTGCAGAAATTTCTCAGAAATGATGCTGGGATTCTCTAGATGTGTCTCATCAAGAGGCAGGTGCTGCTGCTTTGAACCACGGCTGATGTTAACTTTTGTCACTTGATCAAGGGACCAGGCTTCTTCACTGTACAGTTACTCTTTCCTCCCTTGGAACTAAGATCTTTGTGTGGGGAGATTACTTGGAACTAAATAAACATCTTCTTCCTCATTCAATTTTATGTCTGCTTCTATTAACTAAACTCATTAATGTTTTTGACTGACTTAATTTCTACTGTGAGGGTTGCCAAATGGTGACCTTCTGTTTTCATAACTTTCTATTTGTTAGTCAGCACACTATGGAAAGGAAGAGCTTTCTGTGTTTCTCATTTATTTATTAATTTATGTATATTTTTATATATTCATATAGATTTTTAATTTTACTTATTCAATGGCATATTGTATATCATTAACATTATTATCCTTATTTACTCTGATATTCAAATTGTTTTAGATTTGGTCAGTGGGAGCCCCTTTAAGGTGGAGCTTGGATCCTTTTGACATGTCCTCCTCACTCTTGCACCACCTTGGGATTTTCTACCGAAGATATTCCTGACTCATACTTTCCCTGTCCCAGCCCTGGATTAAACAATTCTCTAAGGAGCCCTGTTTGCCCTTGATGAAGTTTGTATTTAGAAAGCAAGGTCTGGGTGCTAGTGTGCTCATTGTTACTCGGGTATCATGGATTCCAGCCTCTCTAGGTCTCTAATTCAATACCATGTGGTTCATTGTAGTGTTTTTTTTTTCTGTATTTGTAACTCCCCTCTGTGATAGTGAGAAGCCTGAGCCCTGTTATCCTCAGTGTATGCACAGTTGTTCCCCCAACCCCGCCCTGGCCCCTCCAAATCTGACTACTCTCCCAACCTCACTAAGCTCACATTCCTCTTGCAACTTTTCTCACCTAGGTCTGCATCCCCGCTGGGCTACCTTTCTCCCTCAGGCTTGCCAAAAGGATTTTGGATGGAATTATTCAGGAAGGAAGGAAGAAGGGAAGCCAAAGAAATATAAATGTATATTTTTATTAATATGCACTTGGGGCTGGATATGGGGAGATGGGAATGTTCTTAAATAGACAGTAGAAGTATATATTTGTATAATATTCTGTCTTAGATATGCTCTGTTCCTATGTATTCAATATGGCGCGCGTACTCTCTCTCTCTCTCTCTCTCTCATGCTCTTTGACCTAGAAATTTCATTCCTAAAAGATCACCTTAAATAAGTAGGCAGTCATACAAATATAATAATAGAAGTATATCAATGTGTTGCAACATGGAACATAACAGTGAAAAAAAAGAAAATATAAATGCTCAATAAATCATGGTTTCATTAATATGAATCAAAAAAGATTGTGGAGATTTGTATTTTGTCATCAAAAATGCCAACAATATATTATTAAATAAGGAGCATATAGAGGAAATATACAAAAAAACCAAACATCATGCATTCTCTTTAAATAAACATGCACGTATCTTTATTTCTGGAGAAACATCTCAATGACTATTCATCACACGATAGATTATCTTTAGGTTGTAGAATTTTGGATTGGTTTGATATTTTTACCTTACTTTTTTTTCAACAGTGAACATGTGTTGTATAGTTTTGAAAAAGGCTAAAACCAATCATGAGACCCTAAACTCAATATTTTATCTGAAAAACTGGCATCAATCCCGTAAACCTGTACTGCATGCACACCACTACCACCTTACCAACCACCCCTATGCAATAATTGCTAACATTTCCCACCCAGCTCATTGAGCAGGGTTGGAAGGAAAATGGAAGAAATGATTGACATTGTCATCTCTAAGATGCTGTGAAGAAGCAAATGCTATCGAGATCATTGCTGTTTTTATCATTACATGGTCATTGTCATCAGTATTGACTTCAAATCTTTCTGTCGATCTTTGTTTTCTAAATTTATGCTAGGACTTTCTTTTTTTTAATATTTATTTTTTAGTTGTAGTTGACACAATACTGTTATTTATTTATTTTTATGTGGTGCTGAGGATCAAACCCAGGGCCTTGCACTTGGTAGGCGAGTGCTCTACCGCTGAGCCACAACCCCAGCCCTAGGTCTTTCTTTGTTCAGCTGTTTAGGAGCCAGAAGAGAAGCATCTGGGGAGGTACATTTGCCGCAGTCTGGCTGGGCACAATCAGGAGCCACTTGTCAAAAGAAACTAACTTTATTTTTAGAACCACACACGCCAAACAAAACAGCCTCTCAGGAAAAGCCCTCAGAGCCTCAACTGCCACCACCGGCTTTCCACAAGCCTCTCTCTCCCCCCACAAGCTTCTCCCCCCCTCCCACAATCCTCCTGCTCTTGAGGCCGATTGGCTGGGTCACGTGGGCGGAGCCAAAAAAGTCCCCCAATGAGCAGCTCCGTGGTCTGAAAGGGCAGGGAAACAGCCCAATGAGCATCACCGCAGAGGAGCCAATCAGCTAGATGTTGCTGGGGCCGCTGTGAGCCAATCATCAGCCGGCAGCTGGTTGCTGGCAGCTGGAAGTTTGCTGGGGCCCCTTCGGCTGTGGCTCTCAACATCTCCCCCTCTCTGTTTAAACAACAAGCATGTGGCTTAGGGACCGTTCCTGTCTTAGGTTGTCCAATACCATTGCAATTGGATCTTACCCGTCACTGACTACCAGTCCAGTATACAGCCACACCTGTGGAGAGGTCTTTGTACCAGC
>NW_025999949.1:27507526-27645852 GCF_001458135.2 Marmota marmota marmota
TCTCCAGGGACAGGCAACTTAAAACAAAAGTGAAACAAAATAACAAAAGAAGAATCTTAAAATGGCTACCCATCCTCTCGCCCTGCCCTCAGGGGCGAGCAGTTCACTTACCCTCAGTCGCTCCCCGTGCAAGCCACCAAATGCCGCAGTCTGGCTGGGCACAATCAGGAGCCACTTGTCAAAAGAAACTAACTTTATTTTTAGAACCACACACGCCAAACAAAACAGCCTCTCAGGAAAAACCCTCAGAGCCTCAACTGCCACCACCGGCTTTCCACAAGCCTCTCTCTCCCCCCACAAGCTTCTCCCCCCCTCCCACAATCCTCCTGCTCTTGAGGCCGATTGGCTGGGTCACGTGGGCAGAGCCAAAAAAGTCCCCCAATGAGCAGCTCCGTGGTCTGAAAGGGCAGGGAAACAGCCCAATGAGCATCACCGCAGAGGAGCCAATCAGCTAAATGTTGCTGGGGCCGCTGTGAGCCAATCATCAGCCGGCAGCTGGTTGCTGGCAGCTGGAAGTTTGCTGGGGCCCCTTTGGCTGTGGCTCTCAACATACATTGGCTGAAGATTTTTTTTTTTTTCAGTTCTGGGGACAGAACCCAGAGGTGATCTACTGCTGACCTGCATTCCAAGCCCTTTTCATTTTTTATCCCCAGTAGCTGGGATTACAGGTATGCATCACCAGGCCCACCTGAAGGATCTTACATCTAGTTGAGAAGATAATATCCCAACACTTGCACACCACTCAACAGCTAACCAGAGCGGGTCTCAGTCCAGGACAGATACTAGAGTCTATTTTTGCTAGCAGTCCAAGGCCAGAGATTTGTGTGGGCTGGGGAGTTGGGAAAGGTCTCAGAGGGCTGTAATACCATATTCCTGTTAGACTGTGATAGTATATTGTTAATTGCTTTTCAAATACTGTGACTGAATTTGTTCACACTTTATAAAGTCTGAAGTGCAAGTTTAGAAACCAATTAGAAGGCTAAAAATGAGGCTGAGAATAAAATCCACTTTGTTCATATTTTTAGAGATCCTGCATAGTTTAACAGGCTCTAAAACTCATTTTATCCAAGACAATAATATCCCAAAGACAAATATACGAAAGTGTGGGCATAGATGTGTGTCATCCTCTCTGACTCCTATTCCAGCATCTGGGAAGAAAAAATATCAACTGCATGGGAATGAGCTCAACAAAGGGGCAGGGATTTAATCTGTTTTGCTTACTGGTGTATCCCAAGTACCTGGAACAGTGCTAGGGCACATAGCAGGAGCTTAATAAATAATTATTGAATACACAATAACCCTCACTTTCACATTTAATATGCAAAGTGCTTGGTTTCTTTTTCAGTCATGTAGGGGCATTGGTCATTAGTGTAGCCATGTTAGTGGATGTTAGTAACCGGAAGCCTGACTTGCACACAGAGATATGTGTAAGGATGTCCCAGGGTTGACTTGCATGGTGGGATGCCAGATTGCTAGTCAAATACCTGAGATCAAAGTGTTAAGCTTCAGTGACATAGGTGGCATCCGGCCTCTGTCTTCCAGGGTTTCCAAATTCCTAATTTACTAAAAGTCTGACTTCTTAGGAAGACTAATAAGACATTTTTAACCTGTGCTTTTGAAACTTATCCATGAAAATGCTGCTAAGAGTTGGGGGGCATTTGCAGGCCACATTAAGCTGAAAATTTTCTAAATCTGTTTTTATCTTAAAGGAGTTGAATTTCCTTTCTACTCTGTATTATATCTATGTTTGTTTAAATATAAAGAGAAGGACGCTTCCTCCTCAAATTAACCCTCATGGCCATTTTTATCCCCAGGATATAATCCAAATTCCACTAGGGATCATCAAAAGCTGGCCTCTGCCTATCTCCTGTGTCCCTTCTTATCACCATTCTCCAGACATTGGTGATGGCTTTAAATCCCTCCCCAGGTTCACGATCCTGATCTGGTGACACCAGGTCTTCAATTTGCTGTTCTACCTAAAACCTGGATCTTCCTCTCCTCCCTCAGCCAATTCTTCCTCGGACCCCTCCCTGTTGCAGAGGAGGTATGGCCCTGCCAGATGCTGCCCAGGTCTTCTGCGGCAGCCAGCCTGCACTGCGTTCTATTGCTATTGCTTATTTAGTCATCTCTGTCCATCACAAGTGTAGCTGCATGGGTGGGGCTCGTGCTGAGTTTTCTCTCTATCACTCTAGCTCTGTAGCTCAGTGTTGGTGGTGGTAGGCTATCTTTTCCCATATTTTTTTTGTCTGAGCTTCTCATACCTCCCCATCTGTCCCCAAATTAGGCTTTTTATACCAGGACATTTTAGAATGTTTTATCACAAAATAAATTTAGTTCCTATTTTGGGGGCGACTAAAATCATATTTGGGTTGAGATTTCCCAATAAGTTCCAGGTTGGATCATCAGTGTTCCCCAATGGTCATGTGATATCCAGCCTGTGGTACTATTAGGAGGTGATGGATCTTTGAGGAGGTGTGGCCTACTGGAAGGAAGTTAGGTCATTGGGGGTGTGCCCTTAAAGGTGATAGTGGGACTCTGGCTTCATCCTGTCTCTCTTTTTTTGCGTCCTGGCTGCCAAGAGGTGGACAGCTTTGCTTCGCTGAGTTCCTCACCTTATTCTCACTATAGGCCACAAGCAAGCCTACTGACCATGGCAGAAATCTCTAGAACCACAAGCCAAACTGACAATCTCAGGAATTTTTTCTTAGTGGCTAACATGTTAACAATAACCTAAATAGAAGACAATTTACCTCATTTATTTGTAGTTCAGTAATATTTCTGTAATTTAGGTATCTTAGCTCCTATAAAACTTAGTGGCAGGTATTGAAGTAGTGAAAATAGATAAATAGATGAGTCTGAGAACTGTGACCAAAAACCATTACCAGGGAAGAGGCCAGTGTGCTGTGCCCATGGTTACATACTTCCCTCCTTCCTGGCACTTCCAATTGCTCTGACAATGGCTGCTGGGTAAGTAGCCATCATATGCAGCACAGCACCACAAACTGCAGCAAATTGCTTTCCTAGAAGAATGATTTTTTTAAGATGAATACTTTTAAAAAATCTTACAAACTCATTATTTTTTTATTTTACAGGTGGACTCAAACAATATTTGGCTGCAAAGAAATCGTCTTGTTTTAGGTCTATCATTCTGATGAGGATGATCACTCCTTCGCCTAGGCTAAGAATGCTCCATGCTTTCATAATGATTTTAATTCTGAGACAGTATTGACTGAGGTTAGGAACGCAATACCTGGCGGTTGAACCAGGTATCGATCGCCTCCTAACAGGCAATAATGACTGCAATAAACACTGGAAGTCTCCAGCAAAACAAATAGATAAATAAACTTGTAGCTGAAGAGGCTGTAATCTCTCTCCCATGAGCCAACTCCTCAGTCTCTGTCACCACTGGGCTGCTGGGGTCTGTGTGGCTGGTGTCCTGCAGAGACCAAAGGTACCTGGGAGTTGACGCCACCCTAAAGACAGCTTTTGACCAATGCTGAAGGGTTCAGGAGCTTAAATACCATAGCTCCTTGGTCCTCTGGTTGTGATCATTTGAGTGTTGCCTGTGATATATTCAAAGCTCTCCTGTGGGATTGAGCCCAAGTTCCCCTCTATGACACTTCATTAGATAAAGAGGCCTTGCCTGGCTTCTTTCCCTTCTCCTATCCTTCCCTTCCTATTGTTTTTTCCTGGAAAATCTTCCCAATAAGTTACTTTAATGTGTAATTTTCTGTCGCTGGGTAACCCAACCTACAAAAATACTACAACAGAACTGGAAACGTGGTCCCCTGGGAATAGGTTGTTAGCTTCCTACCAAGAGTATTCATCCCAGTGGGCCTTCAGTAGGACCTTATAAAATCACACAGCTGACATGACAATCTATAGATGCTGCCGAAACCTCCAGAAGTACTTTCTTCTCATCTTTGAGTGTTGTTTTCTCAGATTCTTCTTCCCCGACTACCAGGTCTACAACAGACCCCAGTTACTCCATAACTTTCCATGTTGGCATCTTGTTAGTTTCTTCCAGGGTACTTGTTACAGCTTGCAGTTATCATCTAGGTTTGTTTCTTCTTTTGATTTTTGCCCATCTTTACCCCTGGGCTGTAGGTCCCATTAGATCAGTGACTGCTACTTAGCTCAGCACCTCATTTGTCCTGTTTCCTGCTGTGTGCTCTCTTCGGGCCCAGGACTTGGTGAGAGTTTCTTGAATGAACAGAAACCACATGTGACTGACCCCTTCTGCCTGTGTCCACTAAGACTGACCTTATCTGAAGTTGCAGTCATGGTTTTCTATATCTATTTCTATTCTATAAGAAATTAGTAGAGTTTCAATATGCAAAAATTTTAGAAAACCCACCTGGCCCAAATAAGGGGAACAGCTGAGGCAAATGTATTTATAGTGATTGTTTGGCTTGGGACACACCATCCAGTAAACAGATTGTCCTCGCAGATCTTCACGGAAGGTGTGGAAGTTCTGAAGTCAAAGTGTTGCTGGTGTTGGTTTGGTTCTTGGAAAACGGAAAACCTGTGTGACGGTGCCCGATGTCTCTGAGTCAGATTCTCCCCAGGCAGCAGGCCAAGAGAGAGAGAGTTTTCTGTGGGTGGTACATTAACCCTATTGAGCAATGAGAACTTCTCCAAAGTAGTGAAGAGATCAGTTTTGAAATCCTCCATCCCTGTGGATAGAGGAAGTAGAGCAGAATTTCTCCAAGTGGATTTCATAGAACACAACTACCACATTATGTTAATAGGATTCCACAGAAACTAAAGCCTGTGTGGGTGGCAAATATATTTGGAAAGAATCATTAACATATTAATACATTTTATTTGTGACCATGGACTATTTTCTTTAGACTATTGCATGGAAACAGTCTCTACTGTAGTAGAGACTGTCAACTTCACGCTTGGTCTTTGTGACTCTGTGTCCTTAGGCTTCTGAGCTGGAGAAAGTCCTTGCCTTCTTCCATGTGGACTATCTCAAGGGTCTTGTCCACTGCCCTCTGTTTTGCATCTTATGCTCCTTTCAAAGTCAAAGTATCATCCAGTCCATAAATGGCCTGCCAACTTTCCCAACTATTGTTTCATTACAAGTTATCAAAAAATTTAAGGGCTTAAAATAGCAACAATCATTTGTTTAGGTAATGGCTCTGTATTTGGGCAGGGCTCAGCAGGGAAGGCTCTTCTCTGTTTCCTGCAGCATCTGCGAGGGCTGCTGAACTGGAGGCTGTGTTTCCAAGATGGTACATTCACGTGGTTGTGGGTTGGTGCTGGCTGGCGGCTGAGATCTCACCTGGGGCTGTCATTGAGAACAGCTATGCATAGCCTCTCCTTGTAGTTGTGTGGTTTCCTCACAACATGCCAATTCAGTTCCAAGAGTGTGAGTATTCAAAGGTACAGGAAGTGGGCTGGCTTCTTAAGGCCCGAGCTTGGAAATAGCAGTTTCATTTCCACTGAATTCTGTTGCCCAAGCAGTCACAAAACTCAGTCTCTAGGGCAGAGGATATCAGCTCCACCTCTTGATGTGACAAAGGATTTTGAAGCCACATTTTAAAATGGCTACAGCCACCCTGTGAATTTGCTCTTAAAATTCCTTCTGCCTATAATGTTCCTTCCCTCCACACCCACTTTGCCACCTGGAAAACTACTGATCCTCCAAGGCCTGCATCCAATATCACTTCCTTCCAAAATATTCTTATCTGTACTTGCTTAGCATGTTGTTTTTATTGCTAGTCCCATATTTAACCCAGCAGATTAATGTTGGTTGTCTTTTTAGAGGGCAATAAGGCATTTTATTTATCCATTATCCCAGTTCCTAGCATAGAGCTTGTGTTGAATTAATTGACTAATTTTCCAGACCAACTGTTATCATAACAACTATCAATTCATAAATGTTTATTGTTTAACAGGGCTTAAAATAGGCACTTTATAAATATTATCTTTTTGAATCTTTACCAACAGCCATTATTATTCCCATCAAACAATGAAGGCAGTGCTAGATGGGTCAAGTCAGGACTCCACTCCTCCCCCTCCCTCCTTATGTGAGACACAGTGAGAAGCCCAGTGAACGAGGCAAGACAAGATGGTGGGAGGTGAGACTACTTGGCTGTTTGATGTCGAGGACAGCAAGGTGTTGAGCTTCTGCTGTCACTCTGCAGCAACAAAGCAGAGATGGAACCTAGGACCTCATGCATTCTAGGCATGTGCTCTACCACTGAGCTACATCCTCAGTCACAAATTTAAATTCTTATTTTCTAAACAATCTCATTTTTTCCCAGTGATTAATCTAAATAAGTAAAAATTGTACATTTTCAATTTATTTCTTGATTTTCACTCCAAAAATATATATTATAAAATTTTGAAATATTTCAAAATATAAAATGTCTTCTTAGTAAATCCTTCTGACCTCAAGTATAATATAAAAATGGAAATTTACTGTCAACAACACAGCTCTTGGGCTGGGGATGTGGCTCAAGTGGTAGCGCGCTTGCCTGGCATGCATTCGGCCTGGGTTCGATCCTCAGCACCACATACAAACAAAGATATTGTGTCCGCCGATAACTAAAAAAATAAATATTAAAATTCTCTCTCTCTCTCTTTAAAAAAAACACAGCTCTGAGAAATAGTTTCCTTTTATTTTATATAGATAGTAACTAAAGTGCATTATTACTTTTACTGATAAGGAGAATCATATTGATATGACTTAAATTTCATTTCCAATCATGTGGTTAGAGATTGTTGCAATTTTCAAACTTGGAGTAATACCCATTGTAAAACCATTCAGTCACTACTTTCCTTATTGGAACTAATCACTCGAAAGCTTTGGCAAATAAATGTTGAAACAAGCATCTTAAAATGAACAAGAGTAGAAAAGCTGAAATAAAGCCCTGCTGATTTATTTAAAAGCTGACAGACAAACCTTAAAGGAAACAGTCAATATCAGGAACAAATTTACAAGCCAAGCACTTAGCACAGAGAATGTCAATTTCATAAACAATGGAAAAAGTGATGTATGCTCCCTTTCTTCCAAAATGGTGTGCAGTGAATAAATAAATAAATGTGACAATGTCTGCAACTTATACCAGCTTGTTGAAAGACAGTTTTCAACAGGCCTCCCATGTTTCTGTGTGTATTGCAACCAGAGGCACTGATTGCTTTTACTCTGGACTATCTTTTCAAGGATATATTTATAACAGACAGTCTTAGAAGACACAGCATTGCCTTCTAGAGCAAAGGGCAGATTTGCTTACAGCTTGTAAGATGGAGACAATGTATTCCTCTAGCGCAAAGGACAGGCATCCTTTGCTGCCATTATAAAAGAATCAGGTTCCCTAAGTTCTGGATTCCACTCCTGTTAACAAAACATATAGATGTTACCTGGGGAATTGGGGTGCAGAAAACTAGCTCAAGAACATGGTAATTCTACTGCTGTGTTTAATACAGCCTCACTTTTTTTTTTTTTTGGTTGAAGGGATATAAGCATTCAGTCCATCACACCATCACACTGTATGATCATCACAATAGAAGTAGAAAGAGTCTGATGAAATTCAACATTCATTCATCAAAGAAAGTTTTCCTTCCCTAAAGAGGGAAGGAAACTTTGCATGAGATGCACTATTAAGAAACCTATTTATCCTGGTGAGAGGACCATGTAGAGTAATCCCATGGAGATGCCACATGGCCAGTCTCTGGGAATAGGGGATTTCAACACTCCTATTAGACAGAGCTGATCATAGATCCTGGAGTGAGGATTAAACCTATCTCCTCTCAAAGTATTTGAGGGTGTGAGGGGGAAGATTCCATGGAGAAAACTGACATAAGATTGCTTAAGGGTGTGTAGATGTTGAGTGAGAACAACAAGGGCCCATCTCAGAGACCCTCAGGGTCAACCTCCAGAGGACCAGAGAGGAGAAGCAGCTGGTTCAATGCCCAATAAATGGTCAAGTCCAGCTCAGAACTCACACTCATCTGAACTACAGTCAAGGGATGCTTTTGTTGCCCTGAACTAGCTGCTCACAGGCATCTGCACCTCCACCAACTAACCCAGGACTTCAGAATCTCAGAGTCATGAACATGTCTACCAGCTGGAGATGTTCATATACATTTTCACCTTTAAAGATATCAGAATATACACTTGTGCTCATCAATAAATGCACAAAATAAAAGGCTGGAAGGATGTATACCATGCTGTTAACAGTGGCTAGCCCCAAAGAAAAGGGAAATAATTAGGATGGGGAAGGGGGCTCCACTCTCCACCTTCCACCATAGTCTGAACTTTGCACACGCACATACTCCTGGGTTATGTTTTCAGCCTCTCCTCCAACAGTGTCCAGCCTGCCCTCTTAAGCCACCAAAACCACTAGTCCTGTTGTGCCATAGCCATTGGTTATGGATGCCTCCTTGCTCTCAGAATTGAGCCCAGTATTCTTACCATGGCAAATCAGGCAATTACAGCAACTTCTTCTGACAATCTGACCAGCTCATGTCCTCACTGAACCCCTGCCACCTCCAAGTCCTCTCTGCTCTGGTCACAACACTTCTTCAAACATGTGAATCACTCATTGGTTACTTGCCTGTTTTTTTTTTTTTAAATTCACACATGCTGTTTCCTTTGACTATATTACCTCCCTTCATCCATCTCATCCCTGGCGAATTCTGCTCAACCTTTTAGGACCTGCCTCAAGGGTCACCTGTATAGGAGGCTTTCCATAAGCCACACCCCCACGCAGAGCTGGTTCTAACTCCATCTCTGCTCCCAGCCCCCATCTTTCTCCCCACATTGCATGGCACACATTCTACAAGCCTGTGTGTCTCTCCCCCTGGACTGTGAGCTCCTGGTAGCAAGCTGCTGTGTAATGCATCTTAGTATTCTCAATGTCTTTCTCAGGGATCCAAAGAAGAGAGACCTTCAATAAATATCTGTTAATGAATAAATGAATGAATCTGGCCAGAGAATCGTCTGACTGTCTGTACTGAGAAGGGGTGGGGGAAGGCTCAATGCTTTTCTTAGTATTGTACATGCAAAGAGGTTACTTTTCCCATCTCCCTGCTACTTTTATGAGATAGACATGGTTATTGTATATTCACAAGAATAAAATAGAGGAAGGGTTAATCACATGGGAAGGTTTGGGTCCTTGCTCTGTTATTTCAAACTGTGTAACCTTGGGCACATAACCTCTCTGTGTCTCATTCTTCCTGTCTGTAGAATAGGGAATAAGAAAAGAGTATCCATCTCATTAGATTGTTGTGAGGGTTCAATGAGTTAAATCAAGGCAAACACATGACGTACAGAATTGCAGAAGTCTGAGCAAATGTAACATATAGATTTACAGGCTTGAATAGAGAGGCACAGGAGAGGAGAAGACACTCAATACTAATAAAGAAAAGGATTTGAACACCAACAGATAGGATCTAGAGTCCACTCCTATGACCACTGTCCTACTTTCCCATCCTGAGCTGTACAAGTAATAAATTGGCTAACTGTCATTTAATTAGGAAGATATCAAGCTGGTTGTTGTCTTACACTTGGGGCCTTGCCCACTACTCCTGTCTGTGGGGCTTGCAACAGAAAATGTGGCCTGACCCAGGCTCCAGCAGTGACCAAGGCAAGACTGTACCTCACAAGTGCTCCTGAGCTCCTTCCCTCGTCTGCCCAAGACAACCTGTGAGGGGCAGAGGTTTCCCCAGATCTCCTGCTGATTTTCCTTTCCCACACTTTGTCTGGGGCCCAGTCATGAACGCAGGAGTCCCACAGCTCAGCCAGAAGAGTGGAGCTCTGTCACTGTGACCAAGATACCTGATATGAACAACTTAGAGGAGGACAAACATAGTTTGGCTCATGGTTTTGATCCATGGTGGACTGGCTCCATTCCTTTGGGCTCTAGGAGGTGTAGAATATCATGGCAGATGAGGGTGGCCAGGAAAGCTTATCAGCTCATGGAAGCTGGAAGGAGAGAGAGAGAGAGAGAGAGAGAGAGAGAGAGAGAAGATTAAAGTCTCCAAGGTCATGTCCCCAAGGACCCCCTCTTCAATTAGTTTCCACCCCCTACAGTTTCCATCACCTCCCAATAATCCATTCAGCTTTGTATTCCTCCATGGATTAATCCATTGATGAGGTCAGAACCCTCATGAGTCAATTACTTCTCAAAAGTCCCACCTCTGAACATTGCTGTGTTGGAGAACAAGTCTCCAGAACACAAGCCTTTGGGGCACTTTCCAGATCCAAATTGCAACAGGAATTTTGACCTAAAGACTTAAGTCCCTGAGCTCCCAAGCTCAAGGCCCGGCATGTAACAGGCTCTTGATGTGACCAAGAGAAAGAACCTCAGGTTGGATGCAATTTAGAGAGATTCCTCCTCAATGCTTTTTTTGACCTCTCCTTCTGAGCATTTTAGGATGGTCTCTCCATTAAGTAGGTCAATAGAATTTAGGCTTGAGGAAAGCTAGAAATTCTTTCTCCTTCCCTTCCCCCTTTTCCCCCTTCTTCCTACTAAGACACCATACCTATCTAGTGGTGCGCTAGTAAATGTTTAACAACTCTACACCACTTTCCGTACTTGTAATAGTCCCACCATGACTGATTTCAAGCTACCAGCATGATGTCACCAAATGTGGAGTGGGTTAAGAGGTGTATGATCAGCTCTCCCAAGTCAGGGTGAGCTGGCTCAAGCCAGTTGTACAGTACAGGGTTTTGAAGGTGCATGATTCTAATATAGGTTCCGAATCTAGCATTTACTAGCTGGGAAAATTGATAATCTTCATAAATTATAGTTTCCTTATCTGTAAAATGGGGATAATAACAGTAATCATGCTTGTCATGGAGCTGTTGTGGAAAGCAGTCAGGGAAACGTGCAAAAAGGCTTGTCTGGTACATCTACACATTCTATGCAAGGTAGGAAACATTGGTTATTATTACAATATTAAAGTCACATAATATAATAACTCCTCTCCCTGCTTGCAAGCTATTGCAACAGACCGGCAGTAAAAATCAAAACTCCCTAGTGCTCTGAGATGTCTGGATCATATCTCGTGACAGTCACCGTTGAGACAAAGGCATATGCTGATGAAACATGGAAGGCTCAGCCTGTGGGGAACCCAATGGCTGGAAAGAAACCATTATTGCAAAGATGAAATGACCGTCTCCTCTTCACTCAAAATAGATTTTTGGCTAATAGACATTCTTCAATGACCCTATAACAACCTTGAGGAAAGTAGATAATTCAGGCCATAAAACAGACTGCATTCTGATGCATGATGTAGCTTCCAAATGAAAGGGTGACTTTCCTCATTTCCAGGCAGGAAAGAGAGAGAGCAAAGAGAGCAATGTTTCCTGAGCTGGGGAAAGAAATAACCCTCATGCCCAGTGGCTGTCCTTCTTTATTCCATGGCCCTGTCCTGTGGCTGGCGCATGGTAGGAATTGCAGAAATACTCGCAAAGGCAACACAAATATGTCTCGAGCACCTACTGTGTGGCAGGCTCCGTGCTCAGCATAGTTACTCAAGGGAGACACGTTCCTGGCCCTTGAGGAACTTGTTGTCCAGTGTTCAAGAAAGACAGATCAACCAACAACTGCCCCCTTCACGACAGTAGTGTGAATAATTGGTCCTGGGATCACTGCTGAGGTAGCAATTCAATCTGTCTGGAGTTATCATGGAAAGATTTACACAGGCGGTGACATATGAACTTGATCTTGAGTCATGAAGAACTACACTAGTCAAAGGAAGCGAGAGAAACCGTTGTGGTGGAAAGAACCAACATCGTGTAACAGGACTAATGGAGAGCTTTTCCCCTTCCTGGACTCCAGCTTTCCAGCATTCCCTGAATTCATCCCACTTGCACCAGAGGTGAAGCCAGCTCAGCAAGGCACTAACATGGAATAGAGGAAGGTGACCTCTATACCAGTGCAGGTAAGGAGAGGTGCATTTTCTGTTGATAATTTAAAAAATTAAACTAAGAGTTTCTGTTTTTTATTATCAGTGTGTAGGCAATTCTAAATAATGCCAGTGATAGGACATACCCCCTCATCTCTGCATCCCCCCACCTAGCAGGGCCAAACAATTCCCCTGAGCCCACCTTGATTTGTGACTGAACCATTTGAGCCAAGGGTAAAACCTGAGCACATTGGTGTGGGAGGAAATGCTAACAAAAGGCATCCTCCTTGAATTACCTTCTCAGTGCCTCACATTGTCATCATTTGTGTCTCAACCCTGTATTTCACAACACTTCCTCTGGGTTTTGGTTTTCATCATAGCGGTGATGACCATCACAGCATCAGTCAGGACAAGGCTAGGTTAAGCTGCAGAAACAACTAACCTTCAAATCTAGTAGCATATTATAACTGTGGTTTCTTCCTCACTCGGGCTGCATATCCATGGCTCCTTGGTGAGAGGTACTGCCTTATGGCTCTTTTTACTTGGGATTCAGTGAGTAAGTGGAGGTTCCTCTCAACCTGAGCTGCCTTAAACACCATGGCAGGGGCAGGGAGACTGCAATGCCTGGCACTGTCTGTGAAGGCTTCCCCCAGAATGAACACATGCCACTTCTGCCCACACTCCATTGGCCAAAATAAGTCTCACATCTTTGTCTGAGCTGAGGATGGAGGAAAGATGGACATTTTAAAATAGGCTCAGGAGAGAAAAATGCCAGGACATTTATAATGACTTCCCAATCACAGGAGTATAGGAACTTAAAATTTAGTTAAAAAGGGCCAATTATGGGGGATGTACTTAGAGGTTAGGGGAAAAGGGCACATGATCCCATCCTTCCCAAATTTCTGGCCAGGTTCCTATCTAGACCCTAAGATCTCTAACCTCCCCACTCTTGCCACCCCTAACTAGACAGTGACCACCAAGTTTGAAGCTAGAAACCTAAGTGCAGACTCCCAGAGGAAATGGCTCTGGTAGCATATGCTTAAGCTGGGATGGGATATGGTCAGATCTATCAGAGGAAGATTGTTTTGGCTCCAGAGGGAAGAGAACTAAAGAGTGGAGATGTGGAAGGCCAAGGAGTCCAATGAGGAGATTCTAGACCAGGGCTGGGGTGGAGGGAATATTAAAAATGGAGCAGGACTTAGCAAGAAGGACCTCGTGGGGAGGGATGAATTTCTGACTGGTTTAGCTGCTAGAATTGTTCGAGTCCAAGCCTGTAGCTAAAGGACAGCGAGGGCTGGAGAGTGAGTCCCTGGATCCAAGAGAAGGCAACTTGGCCAATAGTTCTTGGGTGGGATCCAAGACACTGGAGGGGTTTGGGGGGATCACAAGTTAGTGACAGGGCTTTTGTCCCAGGCATGCTAGCAGGGTCAGTTCCTAGGAATCTGAGCTAAGTGTGGCAGCCTCCCTGTCTCCCAAGCACCTAGCAAAAGTACATGGCCTGTAGTGGCCTTTAGCACTTGCTTGTTGAATTAATTGCAATTGAAAGTGTGCTTCCTTGAACCAAAGCTTCAGTTTCAGTCAATGTGGGGAAAGAATCCATTGTCTAGCAGTAACATTGGCTTTTTAGTTCCAGATCCACAGAGTAGCAAATGTATCTCCAGAAGGGGAAAATAAGAAGGAAAGGGGAGAAAACAGGCGTTACTCTCCTTCCAGAAGGGGATTGCTGCTCCCATCTGGGTTCTGTGTAGGCATGTGTGGGTGAAGGTTGGTTCGCTATATCTGCACATCCAGCAGCTACTCGTCATAGATCTGCCAGGCCCTGCTCCCTAGGAATGAGCTTCCCTCCCTCACCTGACCATGCACTGCAGTCAGTTCCTCTCAGACAAGTCTGGGCTCCATGATGGCATACATCTCCTTGGAAGGGGAGCTTTGCAGGGGGACCATCTGCAGTGACTTTTTCTGTCTGTGTCTCTGTATGGCTGCTATGAAGGCATAAGCCCTGAGAAAACCTTTGCTCAAGTTCTAGTTCTTCCTATTTCCTTTTAACTCTTGGAGCAGTGCTGCTCTGGCTGGAGATGTAGCAATATCTGGCTAGGGACATCAGGGCCCAGATCACTGGGTCACCATCAGGTGAAGAAGATGGAGGCGTGCAGCCCTCTGGGGCCGTCTGGATAGCATCAGTTCCAGCTGTCAGCTCTGCTGTCAGTGTGGTCTTGGCAAGTAATTGCAGTGTTGCCAAGGGGCACTGGGCTCCACTGCCTCTCAGCATTGACCTCTCTTTGGAACCCACAGATTGCTGAGCTGTTAATGCGATTGACTAGTGTGTCTGTCAGGGGAGGGTGGTGCTCATGTTTGCCACAGCACAAAATGATAAGAGAACCACAGGTTTAGAGGTCACAGGCCAGCTCAGCATCCTCATCCTCTCATTTTGTGCCTTCAGCCAATGTATTCAGAGTGCTTGCTCTGTGCCAAGTACTGGGAATACAGAGCTCAGGTACGGCTGGTGATGGGGATGGGGCGGAGGCCAGAAAGCTAGCATTTGTCAAGCATCTACAGCGTCTTGGACACAATATATATATTATTCTGAAGCTACCACTTCATAATAACACCATTGATTTTCCAGACACTGTACTGAGCAGTTAAATATATATTACTTTTAACCTTCTAAATAAACCTTGGGAGGAATCATGGGTGGTTTTCACTTTATGGATGAACAAACTGAGGCTCATGCCCAACAGCTTGTGGAAGTTGCCCAGCTGCTTGACTCCAGAGCTCATGCCTTAGTGTGTGCTCATGCTTACTGTGTGCTCATGCACACAGTACCACCCGCTGGCCTCCAAAATGGCTAGCCTGCTTTGTAGGGTGGAGATTACGTTTATTCATTCAAAGATCACTTGGGAGTTGATCTGGTGATGCATTTAATGTGCTTAGCAGGGGACTGGCATATGGTAGGCCCTCAATAGTGCTCTTACTAAAAGGTGGCTTCAAACTTCAGGCAACCGAGGCCCCAGAGTGAAGGTATCTGGGGTGGAGGCTCCTGGGGTGGAGGCTTCCTGAGCTTAGCTCCTGTATCCTCTGTCCCACCCCCATGGTGCATGCTCTCCTCTTACATCCCAATTTCCCTCACCTCGGTCATTACATGTTGAAAGAAAATGAAAGCCAGGCCTCACATTAGACTTAGGACAGCTGGGGTTGTTATCTTTTTCATCTCAATATCTCTAGAAGGCTCTGGAATGGTGCAGCTATTAATAGAAACAGTCACTGAATGGAACTGTGGGCCCTTTCAGCCTCGTGGGAAACAGGCTGTTCCCTCTCCACCGCAGACTGAGTCACTGAGAGCACCTAAACAAGGTGCCCTCTTGTCCTCACGTGGAACCTCAGTTGGCTGTATATCTGGGTAAATGGAGGCTCAGGGAGCATAGGGACTGGAGATAGATCATTCAGCACAGAAAAGCCCCATGCTTGGGTCAGAAGCACCTTTTCATCCTGTGGGTGGCAAGAGGTGGTTGGCAGGGGTGAGGGTGGGAAGCCAATCTCCAAACCCACTTCAGGCTTTGCTACTCTTACATCTGTGGTCTTCTGGCTAAATTGCTGCAATATGTGCTCCTTGGCACCAGCCCTGAAGACCACCCAGGCGTTGAGACAAATGCAAAATGCAGCCCCTGACCTCAGCCCAAAGCGGGTGCCTCTTGGAGCCAAGCACGCCCTGTGGTCTCCCTCAGTGCTGGGTTCTCTTCTAGGTAAGCTCCTGGCAATTAGAAGAGGAGGAATGGCAGGGGCTGATGGGGACCCAGATGGCTGCTCCTACAGATCAAGGACACTCACTACCTTTCTGGTACCAAGTGGCATAGCTGTGTTCCCGGGCACACAGGTGGTCTGCTTCAGGCAGCCAGTACGATTCTGCAAAGCTGGACTAGCAAAAGCATTCTTGTCCCTAAGAAAGCTTTTTAACTTTTAGGACAACTTGCTTTTGTTGTCCTAACCCATTTGTTAGGAGGGTTTTCACCCTAATGTGCTCTCTTTTCTAAGTTTTAATGTTCATCCTGGGTTTGCTTTGTGCTTCATTGAGTTGTGGTATCCAAAAAACCCCACTGATTAGGAGGCAGAAGACCTCTGTGTGCAGCTCAGCCCTTCCTTACCATTCGTCTGGCCTTGACCTTGAGGGGAGCCTCCTAACCTCTCACACTTACTATTAAATTATGTAATGCATTTAAAATGGTGCTACACAGCCAAAGGCTGATAAAAAATTCAATCAATGGTAGTGTTTTCTTTTGAGGGGAGGGGGGTAGCTAATAGTTTTCTTCTCAGCAAACTTGAAATATTACCCAACTTGCCTCCTTGTGGAATTTTGTGAACATATATCCTTGGGCAAATTAAGATATTATTCATTCACTCAACACTGTTTTGAGTTTCTACTAGAAATGTATATCCTACGTAGAAGTAAGTGATCGTGCTACAGCTTGGTCATCGTTTTGTGGAGGTAAACATAAAGCAGGATGGACATAAAGATCATGCCTTTATTCCCCAGAGAGGCTGAGCGGGGCTTTGCCAGGTACACGCTGGCAGATGTATATGAAATTCTGACCACATGCCAGAAACTCGGAGTCTGCCAGGCTAAGAAGCTCACAGCAGGAAGGTGTGGATGGAGGAAGGAAGAGTGTGGATAGCAGCACAGAGGAGTTCAAGTGAGCACATTCAAAGGAGAATCTGGGGTCAATATTATCAGTATCAGAATCCTGTAGCAGGATTGTGGGCACAGCTCCTGTGCAGATGGCCTTGCCGTATTTCTTTCTTTCTTTCTTTTTCTTTTTCTTTTTTCTTTTTTAAAGAGAGAGAGAGGAGAGAGAGAATTTTTTAACATTTATTTTTCAGTTTTTGGTGGACACAACATCTTTACTTATTTTTATGTGGTGCTGAGGATCGAACCCAGCGCCCCACGCATGCCAGACGAGTGCGCTACCGCTTGAGCCACATCCCCAGCCCCTTGTGTATTTCTTAAGCTCATAAGCAGAGTGGTGGTACTTCCCAGGGGGCATTTGAAAATGCAGGGCTCTCCTTTTCTACTGTGTTATGGTTTGGATGTGAGGTGTCCCCTCAAAGCTCATGTGTGAGACAATGCAAGAAGGTTTAGAGTGAATTAATCCCCTGATGGGAACTTAGTGGTAACTGAAGGTGGGTGCACGGTGGGTGGGGGGTAGCTGGAGGAGGTGGGCATTGGGGGCGTGCCTTTGGGGTATAATTTTGTATCTGCTGAGTGGAGTCTCTCTCTTTCTGCTTGCTGATCATCATGTGAGCTGTTTCCCTCTGCCACACTATTCTGCCATGATGTTCAGGCTCACCTCAAGTGCTGAGGAATGGAGCCTGCTATCTCTGGACTGAGATCTCTGAAACCATGAGCCCTTAAATAAACTTTTCCTCCCCTAAAATTGTTCTGGTCAGGTCTTTAGTCACAGCAGCCAAAAAGCTGACTAAAGCATACTGTCACCATGAAGGATACAAAAGGCCTTTATCACCCAGGTCCCAGGGATACTAAATGCCCCAGCGTGCACAGAGAGCGGCACAGAGTGAAGGGTGGGAACAGCAGGGCACCAAGCAGGCCACACTGTGTAGTTCTTCCCTGCCTTTAAGTCCATCCCTGTGACTGGAGCTTATTGGGCCCTCCAAAGTGTGTGGAGTTGAATTAGTGATTGTTGGGGATTCAAAAGCTCTCACCCAGCCATCTCTATCAACTAAAATGTCCTAAAAAGGGTCATTTCCCCTCCCCATGGATTTGCATGTGGTTTAGGAATCATTGTTTTTGCTTTCTTGATTTGCAGTAGCAGGGTTGGTGGGAAAAGAACCCTACTAGATTTCAGGGTTACCTGGTTGGACCCTTGTCTTTCTCCGGGTACCAAGGTGTGTGGATTCCATCATCCTGCCCACACCGCTGCCCTGGCTTGGGCCTTCTGCTGCCTGTTGCATCCACTCCACTCCTCTGACAGGAGAAATCGTCTTTCCCTAGTGCAGATGGGACTCTCTTCCCTTATGCTCTTCCCAGGCTTTTCTGGAAGGCAGGGAACACAGAGGTTAAGAGCATCTTTGTGACTCAGTTCTTTACCTGTAAAAAAGCATATCATTACTTATGTCAGGACATTAAGAATTAAATTTACTAATTTGTGCTTAAAGCACACAGAACAGCATCTAAGTGGGGGATTATTAAGATTATTTTTTGGTGCCATAGGCCTCTTCTCAGAGCAATGAATTAAATGCATCAAATGAAATATACAGGATTTAAAGAAACCAAAGCTACTGAAAAAGTATGATCAAATGTAAAAGAAAAAAAATTTCTCACCTCATTTATGGTACATAAATAAATGTGCTTTGTTGAGGTGTTGAATAGTAAGACCCAGTGGCAGGTCAAATGTGTATTGCAATTTCAAAGTAGCAATGAATGCACTACTATTTTGCGATTTTGCAACAGACTTCATAAGAAATGGAAATGTCATTTTTTTCTATCAGGAGCTGGGTAGGCTGCACCAATGAGGGGAGGGGGCAACTCTAAGAAAAATTCAAGCTTGAGAAGCTGATCAAGCCCTATACAACCAGGCAGGTGCTATTTTGTGAGCAAAATAGAAATACAGGTGTATTTTGTAAGCCACTTCCAGCAAATCCAGAAATTAATGTATTTTGATGAGACTCCTTTTCCCCACGCTGAGTTTTAAATGTCATCAATTGGTTTAGCATTTGGCATGCAGGTCTACACGTGGAGGCCAAACCTACTTGTCCTTGGGTCACCTTGGACCTGCAGGGTCCCCTTCTGGTGTTATTCAGTCATCATGTCCTTCCACAGAGTGGGCCAGGGCACACATAAACTCTTCTTCCCTGATGCCTGGCCCTTTCACCATCTCCTCTAACCCTAACTGGTCCTTGCAAATCCAGCTCTAATGTCCCTGTCCAGAAAGTTCCGGAGCCTCCCTGGCCTGCCCTTCCTGGGCTTCTCACAACATGGCACACCTGTCAGAGCAGTCTTCACTTTTCCTGTGTGCTTGTGTCTGCCGCTTCCACTTCCTTATTTAGGGTGCTTTTCCCTTCCATGTCTCCTTCCACTCTGGGAAAGTGCTTAGTGGAGGATTTTTTGGAAGGAGCAAATTAATTGAATGAGTGAATTGACTGATTTAATATCCTCACTCACAGACCCAGCCGGGACAATGGGGCACTGATGTTTAAATTTGATGTGCGTACAATGTGACTGTGAAATGATGATATTGCTTTCAGATTCCCACGTCAGATTCCTCTGCTAGTCTCCAGGAGGCAAATCTTCTCCCTCTGAGGGTGGATTTTATTTTATTTTTTAAAATAGACATAATTCATTCTGAACTGCTTCTTATGAATAAGATGGGGGAATGAGTTCAGAAACACCATTTTTGGCTCCTCCAAATCAAAAGGAGTGTCTGTGGGGCCAGGAAACTGATTTTCTCACTTCACTTATAAACCAGCTACAAAGGTAATTTCCCAGAAGCATTCCAAACGTGGCCCAAGCAAAGACAGTGTCATTAGAACAATCCCAGGGCTTAGCAAGGCAGGAGGAGAATGTGTGAAGGATCATCTCTCACTGGGAGGGTTAGGTCTGGCACGAGGCTTTAAGAGTACAGCCTCATCACGTTAAAAAGCAAATCTAGAATTTGCAGAGGACTTACATTTTCAATGGGCTTTTGGAACTGTTATCTCTTGGGACTTCCCAGTAATTTTGTAAAATGTTAAAAGTAAGTATTATTAACCCCCTTTGAGAAGGGAAGAGTTAAAAGATTAGGAAGCTTGATGGTTTGCCCAAAGTCACAGATCTAGAAGTGGGAAGAGCCACCCACACTTGTCTCAAACTGTATCATCAAGGCACAGACAGCACATAAGGAGTGTGCAGGAGGGACCGGGAATTTGCTTCGGTGCCTCCAGTGGCCCTCACTGAGATGAAGAGGGATGAGCACGCTTCCTGAGAATCTGCCCTGTCACACTTTACACACACATCTTGTCCAAGAGGCATGACAGTAGAGTGGACAGGAACATGGATCGTGAGCCAGGTGGCCTGGGTGTGCACCTCAGCTAACTAGCTGTGTGAACTTGGACACATCACTTACCTTCTTCATGTTTCAGCTTTCTTCTCTTTAGAAGATGGATTACCACTCAGAGAGTATTGTGAATAATGAAATAACATGTAAAGTCTATCCCTGACCTAGAGCAAGAAGATGTCTGTGGTTTGATACCCCATATTACAGATAGGGAAACCATGGTTAAGTCATTTGCCCCAAATCTCACAACTGGGACTTGGAACTAAGTCTCTATATGAAACAATGCACCATTCGACACCCTTCTGAGTAACAAGCTGTCTTAAATCATACTCACTGGTGGAAAGGTAGCCATGTCCATGCTAATTATTCTGTAGATCCAAGTAGAAAAATCCCTTCTTTTCCTTTCATATGTTCCTCAGAAATAGATCTGAAAGTCAGCTTTTGAACGTCACATCCTATCTTATGTATCACCAAGTGGTACCTTTCCCCAGAGGACTAAAACTATAATTGAATCCCTAATTACAACTCACTCAACAACAGTCTTAAGCAACATAGTTTTAGAACCATGGATACATTCTTTGATTTTGTTTGTTTCTTTCATAATTACATATGTATTTGATCCTCTTGAGGCTCAAGATTCCCAATTTAGAGCATGCCTAATGACTTCCATCGCTGTCACAAATGTCTTGAGTTTATGAGATCCCTGGTTTTCATTGTTAATGCCAGTGCTGTCATTTTTTCCAATGCAGCTTGTTTTCAGAAAATAATGAATGCAATAGACACAGTGAAATAATTGAACAGCACCCACTGCTGCACAAGTCTGGCAACTCTGCCAGCACGGAGCTGTGGTCTCTCGGGCGCTTCATCATGTGATGGCTTGACTCATTAATCCACAACACAATTATGAAGTCTGTGTTAAACACATGTCAAATAAGAGGAGAGGGTAGAAATGAGAATGAAGAGAGGAGAGAGGAATGTCTTAGGAGCAGTCGGTCAATGTGAGTAAAAACACCATTTTATCTAGCTATGAAGTATTCCATAGGTTAAGTGCATTATAGGAACCAAGTAGAAACACACAAATGAACCAGGGGGTTGAATTTTTTAGGGCTCTGAATTGTGTAACAGAGAATACCCATTTTTCTGGTGGATTTAAAAAAAAATTATTTGCAATTCTTCTTTACCTCCTTGCTCTTGTCCTGGCTGCCCTCTGAGCAGAATATCATTTGCTATCAAAGCTCAGGCTTTGGCAATAAGACTAGTTTTGGCCGTTGATATGTGACTGGAAGCAACTACATGCCAGTTTCAGTCTAAGGTCTTAGGAAGCAAATTTCTACCAGCTCTTTGGCGCTTCTTTATACCACCATGAGAAGAACACCCACCACAGAGTGTTCCTTCAGTCTGGGTTCTGAAATGAAGAAAATTCAAACATTAACAGAAGCCTGGGGTGCAGCCTGGCCCAGGTGACCTGAAAATGTAATAAAACATTTTGTTCATAAGTCATTCATAAGTCAATGAAATTTAGGGATCATTTGTTATACAGTATTATCATGAGAACAATAGAAAAACCTAATAAGCAACGCAAGCTGGCTGAATGGGAAAAAGGTACTGATTCATGTAGCAGGCTGCCTTAGGTTAGAGACTCAGATCATGTGGTCTCTGTCCAACTATCTACCCATCTACCCGTCTACCTGCACATCCGTCCATCCATCCATTCATCCATCCATCCATCCATCTATCCATCCATCCATCTATCCATCTTCACTGCTTCCAGACTTAACTTCTTTGTATTTTGACCTCATTCCCTTCCTATGGAGGTAAGTTTGTGGTGTGTATTTATTGAATATAATTTTCAGAATATTATCCCAAGAATATGTCCTGGGAGAAAAAAAGTTCCCGGTCTAATAGACTTGAGAAAGAATATGTACTTAATTTAAATTTAGGGATTTTTATGATCTTTTTGACAAATAGCAAATTAAACTGAAACAAAAATATGAGGTGTTCTGTTAGTGAAAAATCATTAGCATGATATGTTAGTGACTTTTCCTTTTTGAGGATACATTAAAAAATCTGTGTATGTTTTTTGTAGGGCTGGGGATTGAACCTCGAACCTTGCACCTAATAGGAAAGTGCTCTAACTGAGCTATATTCCTAGTCCTAACCTAATCTGTTTCCCAAGTTTGTTTGACCACCCAAACCTAAAATCTAGGGACATTTTCTTGATACATACTTGAAGGGAAATTGTGTAGCAGAGGCAAGGGCACTTATGTGGGAGACACGGGACCTGAATTTTGTCTCAGTTCTTCCTCAAACTTACTCTGCACTGCTTTGGGGAAATCACTTCCCTTCTAGGGCCTTGGATCCTGATTCATAAAATGAGAAGGAGCGATTACTTAGGCTTTTAAGACTCTCCTGGGGTCAGCGATCTGCTGGTGGTATGCCATATTTCACAAAAGGAAGGGTGATATGGCTTAGAGAAGGATGGTTAACTGCCGGCCAGGGGGGCACCATATGGAACAGTAGAGAGCACTTCATCGTTCTTATTTAAGGTTCAGTGTTCTGGTTCAACCCTTTCAGAGTCAAGGACGTGGAGATTCAGTAATGGCCGCTCCAGTTCATTCAATGTGCCCGTGCACATGGGGCCTAGCTCTAGATTCCTGAGTGCACTCCATGTTGCACCTCCTTCCCTTCTGTCTTTGTTCTTTGTCCCCATTTCCCACAACTCCCTCCACCTTTAAACCTCTTGTATCCCACCCCTCCCACCCCCAGTGCCCCTCTCTCTGGGTGCAGCCTCTGCAGTGGGTCCTTGGCTATTCTCAGTGACATTCAGTCCAGCTGCTGGATGGGGGAGGCGAGTCTGCTTTGAATTCTGCATTAGTCAGGATGCTTTTGTGGCAGAAACAAAACCCTGACTCAAGCTGGCTTAAACAATAGGGAGTTTATTATCTCACATATCAGGAATTCCAGGGGGGCAGGGCCAGTCCAAGGCTGGTTGAATCAGCCATTCCACAGTGGCACTCAGGACCAGTTTCTCTCTACCTCTCTGCATCATTAGTTGGTGTCTTTCTGAAGCTGCTTTCAGGTTGGTGGCAGCAGTTCTTAGCATTCTATCCAGAAACGACAAAATCCGGATGAAGAAGGATCCATATCTTTATATGATTCTTTCTCATTTTTTATTTTATTTTTTTTAGTTGTAGATGGACACAGTACCTTTGTTTTATTTATTTATTTTATGTGGTGCTGAGGACTGAACCCAGTGCCTCTCACCTGTGAGGCAAGTGCTCTACCAATGAGCTACAACCCCAGCCCTATTTTTTTGTGATTCTTTCATGGAAGTTAAGGCATTTTTTTCTTCAAAGCCCCTCAGCCACCAGCCACCATGGAAGAAACCTCTACTCACCTTCAATGACCAGAATTGGGGAGTGGCCATTCTTCAGCCTCTGTAGTGAGGAGAGTTGGAATCCACTGTAGTGAGAACAGGCTTGCCCATGGTTCCACCAGGCCCATTTGTGAAGCAGCAAGCCTAATGTGGCAGAGATGGAGCAAAATCTGAGTTTTTTGGGGAAGGAAGGAAGGAAGGAAGGAAGGAGGGAAGGAAGGAAGGATGGAAGGAAGTAAGAATGAATGCTAGATGAATACACAGTTCCAAGATCTTAAATTAGGAAGAGTTTAATCCTCTTGGCTATAAACATTAACCTATTGCTAACATGTCTTTTATACCTTATGATGCAAAAAGAATGTCAGTCTCCTTCCCAGCCCCACATTCCACAACAAAAGATCTGTTATTTAGCATCTGTATATGTCAAGCTTCAGGAAAAGAGGTTTGAGAAGGAGAAAACTCACTCTGTCCTGATTTAATTGTTCTATTTATGCTACAAATGCTTCCCACATTTCAACAGTCTTCCTCCTGTCTGGAATAGCCAGTCTGAGGGAGTGGGCTCCACATGGTAGCAAGTCCTTTCCAGTATGTGTGCCCTTATCTCCCTGTGATCCCCTTATCTCCCTGAGGTCCCCTTATCTCCCTGTGGTCGTGAGGGTGGCGCGGCCTGGCCCTTTTCCCTATAAATCATCAAACATCATCAAAAGTGTTCGCAGCCCCAACTTTGTGGACAGGCTGAGGAGAGTTGGAATTGACCCCTCTACTGCTTCTTAGAAATGGAATCTTGGCCAATGATTTCAGCTCCTTCTTTTTCCATTTGCCTCTCTCTAGCAGAGATCATATAACTCCCATTCCCTAGGATTGCGGAGAAGATGAAAAAAGGGGAAGCCAGTGAACACCTAGCCACAGAGCCTCATGTGGGGGAAGTGCCTAACAGTTATTGATGGCTGTTATTTTTAAGTTCATAGGAATATAGGTATTATTATGATGTCATCTAGAAAATTCCAAAGCAGCCAATGAAGCTGAGCTGGTGCTTCCACCCCCAGGAGAGCAGGAGAGACGCCACTCACCACCCGCAGGGACACAGCATCACATGGCCTGAGGAGGGAAGCCAAGAGTCTTGACTGCACTTGATTCAGCAGAGACTGTCGGCCAAGTACGCTTTTGGAAAGTTTCTCCCCCCTCCCCTCCTGGAGCATATTTGGGACGCCTACTTGTCATATTGCAAAGTGTATGTGACAAAACAATCTGGGATCTCACTGACAATTATTCCCTTCATGCTGCAGCTAGGAATCTCTTGGCTCAGAGCATACTGTCAGCTCCAGAAACCCCCGGACAGAAGGCGGTCCAGAGGGTGGAGTCACCCAGCTGGACAGGTCAGAGGTAGGGCAGGGACAGGAGCCTTGCTAAGCCAGATGAACTTTTACCTTGGTCTCCCAGCCCAGACCAATCACAGGAGTTTCCTCTCCTTAGAAAGCAGAGTTTCCAACCTTGGTTAGGCAAAGAAAAGCAACAGAGAATGGGAATAGCATCCATTTAGTAAGCCCTGTATTAGTTTCCTAGGGTTGCTGTAAATAAATTATGTCAAACTTGGTCGCTTAAAATGACAGATTTCTTCTCTCACACTGTGGAGCCCAGAGTTCTAAAATCAAGGTACCCATAACACCATGCTCCCTCCAAAGGCTCCAAGGGAGCATCCTTCCCGGCCTCTTCCGGCTTCCTCTAGCTCCAGGTGTTTCTCGGCTTGGGCCTGTCCTATGATCTTCTTCTCTGTGTGTCTTTTCACTTTCTCTTCTCTTAAGGACACTTGTCTTTGGATTTAGGACCTGCCATAAGTCAGGATGATGTCATCCTGAGATTCTTAGCTTAACTATGTCTGCAGAGTCCTTTTTCCAAATAGTGCTACCTGCATGCATTCTGGATGGCCACCATTCAACTGGCTCCAAACCCTTCTATGTGGCATTTGCTACACCATGTATGTGTGACCTACTGCTGTCCACACAGCAACCCTGAGAGTTTGCATTGCCTGACTCACCCTTTCCAGAAGAGGAGCTTGACCACTGTACAAAAATATGTCTTTTATTCCTCACCTAGCCTGGGGTGATAGAAAAGTCCTAACCCCCACTTTATAGAGGGAGACATGGGGCACAGAAGGATCATGCCAGTTGTTCAACTGTTGCTGAGAAGAGAAGCCCAGTACAAGTTTAGATCTTTCTCTCACATTAAGGGAATAAAGAGAGATAACTCTCATCCCTTCTGTTATTTTTTCTGAAAACATATTTTCTGAATAAATCACAACTTGAGGCTAAGTCAGCATATTTTCTTTTTTTTTTAAGATATATATATATTTTTTTTTTGAGAGAGAATTTTAATACTTATTTTTTAGTTTTCGGTGGACACAACATCTTTGTTTGTATGTGGTGCTGCGGATCGAACCCGGGCCGCACGCATGCCAGGCGAGCGCGCTACCGCTTGAGCCACATTCCCAGCCCCAGTCAGCATATTTTCATCTCCCAAAGAACTCAGGAATTTTCCCCTTTTTTTCACTTCCTGGTAAAAAGAAATCCTAATACCATAGCTCAAATTCCAAAGAGGGCTTGGAGACAGGGCCCCGATTCTTGCAGCTGGACTAAACTGTAAGAAGTACATATTCACTGGTTGCTAATAGAAGCTTCCATAGCAAAGCTGTCAATTAGCTCCAGGCCAGAATTGTCTTTAACCTTCAAAGGCCAGAACTGTCAGTCAAGAGACCCTTTGGGAGGAAAGTTGATCCCTGTGGCAAATCTGGTGGGTCCTGATTTTTCTACTTTGGTGATGAAAAGGATTAGAAGCAGGAAGAGAGCTGTGATTTATTGAACACTCATGGCTTGTCACTCTGTACAACAGATACTTTTGAATAAGTGACCTGTTCAATCCTCATTTACCATTATCTCTACCCAAGGACACCTCTAAGATTTGTGGGGTTGGGAAAAGGAATATAATGGCAGCAACCAAACCAGAGTTAAAGGTGTGAAGTTGAAAGTCAGGCTAATAAACTGGACAGACCCCAACCTATATATGTAAGCTCAGTCCACCCCTCCCCCACAATAGCAGTTCCAGGGCCACCCTAGGGTGTTGTATTTGTATGTTTGGTGCTGCTCTAACAAAATATTTGAGGTTGTATACTTTATAAGGAAAATAAATTTGTTCAGTTCATATTTCCGGAGGTCCTAGAGCATCTCTCTGGCGTAGGCTTCTCATGGCGGATAACCTCACATATCAGTAGTGTGTGTGTGTGTGTGTGTGTGTGTGTGTGTGTGTGTGTAAGGTGGAGAGAATTGCATGGCAAGAGAGGAAGTCAGAGAGTATGTGGAGGGCTAGGTCCTTTCTTTTAATCTATTCTCTCAGGAACTAATCCAGTTCCAGGAGACTTGACCCACTCCCATGAGAGGGTATTAATCTTCCTGAGCTTGGTACCCCCATGACTAAATCACCTTTCCACTAGGCCTCTCCTCTTAAAGATGCTTTGCCTCTCAATATTGTTACACAGGGGACTAATCTTCTAGTGCATACATTTGGGGAAAATCTATGTCCAAATCATAGCAGGTGTGTACATACATAAGTGGAGTGTTATACTCTGATGGAAACCAGGTCAGGGTCATTTGGGCAGAGAACTGTTTGTCTGGCGAGAGTCTTATTTAGCCAGAGGGGACAGAGTTGGAATATTCCCTTGGCCCCCTGGACTTCTTGCCTACTGAGGAGAAGGTATACATCAGGACCCTATAAAACACTGGAGCAAGAGTGAGGGGTCCCTTTTTCCTGGTTAGGGGTGCTTGTGTTCATTTGTTCCCCATAAACTAACCAAAAGTGTATTAGTTATTTATTATTGTATAAATAAATTTCCCTAAAACTGAGTGATTTAAAGCAGCCAACCTTTGCTATCTCAAATTTTGTGTGATTAGGATCTGGAAATGGCTTAGCTGGGTGCTTAGGCTGCAGTAAATACGTCTTTCAGGTGAAGGTGGTCCTGCCTCCATGCCCATTCCCATGGTTGGTGTTACAGTTTAGATATGAGGTGCCCTCCCAAAACTCATGTATGAGGCCATACCATTCAGAGCTGAATGACTGGATTGTGAGAGCTAACCCAAACAGTGGGTTAATCTACTGGAATGGATTAACTTGCTGGTATCCATAGGCAGGTAGGTATGGCTGGAAGAAGTAGGTTCCTGGGGCCTACCCTTGGGGTTTATAGTACCAGCTCTCTCTCTCTCTGTTTCCTGGCTATTATGAGCTGAGCAATTTTCCTCTGTCATGTCCTACTACCACGATGTTCTGCGACCTCAGGCTCAGAGCAGTGGAGTCGACCAACCATGAACTGAACTTCCGAATGTGTGAGCCAAAATACACTTTTTCTCCTCTAAGTTGTTCTTGTGGTGGTTTTGGACATTTCCCTAAAAAGTTGACTAAGTCAGTTGGCCAGATCCCATTCCTCCAGGTTGTTGGACTAGGCCTATTTCTTGCCGTTTGGTCTTCTCCATGGAGCAGCTCACAGTATGGCCGCTGGCTCCATAGACCAAGCAAAGGAGAGGGAAAGAGGGTGTAAGAAAGACAGAAGTCACCGTCTTTTGTAACCATGTCTCATAAATGACATCCATCAATTTTTGCTTTATTCAAAAGAAGCAAGTTTCTAGGAGCAGCCTCCACTTTGGAGGTGAGGCAGTGATTCTGGGGCGCCATCTTAGAAGCTGCCGACTGCACTTGGGTCAAGTGACTTACAAGCACGAGGTTACATAATTGGTACATGACCAAGTCAGGATTCAGATCCAAGTTCAAACTTAAAATTCACACTCTTTTACCCAAACCACACACAAGCCAAAGTTCTCTTTATATCATTGCTGGATTTAGCAAGACTCTATCAAAAGACACATGAAAAAAAATATAGGAGGAGATGGAGAGGGGGAGAGAGAAGAAATGACAAAAAGAAGGAGCTTTCATGAACCAAGTTCATTCAGCATGGGGTTGACAGACAGGAAGACATATGTAGCAATGCCAAGGTCACAGCACCTGGTTCTGAATAGGGCTTCAGAACACTCCAGCTATTTCTCACCTTCCATGTCCCCGCAGGTGAGTGTTACAGAGGTTTCTGCAGGTGGAGAGATGATTTTGTCACATTTTAGTCTTTGATACAATAGCACCAAAACCCATGATCCCAAAGGCCTATTTTTAAATTGACCTAAAGAAGCATCTTACATATTCTTGAGTGGAAAAGGCAAGGTACCAAATGGCATGCAGAGTATGATCCCATTTGGGTAAATGAAAGGTCATGTGTGCGTGTTTATGCTGATGCAGTCTGTAATTTTTCTAGAAGGACACATAAGAAATCACTGATAGAACCTTCCTATGGGGAAAAGGAGTTGAAGGAAGGTCTTTGCTTTTAAATGTAAAACTGTCTGTATAGTTGAATATTTTGCCATGTTCATGAATTGCTACTCTTCAGTTAAGAGATAAATAGAAGAGAAGGAGGTGGGTGGAGACCAAGCAAGCATTTCAGACTTATGAGGAAATAAACCTGCCGTGAGAACACACTTGAAATCCGTAGTGCTGGGCTGAGCCCACTTCCCGGGGCTGGCAGGAGTTCTAAGGTGTTTTCTGGTCAGGATCCCATCTGGGTGCCAGAAACCGGTCCCTGTAGCTACATTCTTCCTGTGTGGCACGTTAATCTGATTTTTCCAGTGAAATAGGAAAAAAAAAAAAAAAACCCATGTAATAAATTAAGGGACTCAGTATAGGGAACTGGCTCAGGGGATCATGGAGGCTGAGAGACCCTAAGATCTCAGTTGGTGAGGCAGAGATGAAGGGGAGCCGATGGTGTGGTTCCAGTCTGAGTGTGACCCCCTGGGCGTCCATGGGTGAGCGTTTCAGTCCTTGTCCATATTTGAAGGCAGGAGAAAACAGATGCTCCTGCTTGAACATAGGCAGATTCCCTCTCACTTGGCCCCATGGTGCTATGTAGGTCTCCGGATCGGATGAGGCCCACCCACGTAGGCCAGGGCCACCCACTACTGATTCCAGTGTTCATCTCATCCAAGGACGCCCTCACAGACCCCCTAGAATGGTGTCTAACCATCTGGGTGCCCCGTGGCCCAGTCCAGTTGACATGAAGTTTACTAGCGTGTGCTCCTCCCTGACAGGAGCATGGAGCCCTCTCTTGCCACTTCCAGTAGGGGACACTCCCACTTCTAGGGACCTCTTCCTCTTTGGATCTTGAAGCCTTCGTCTTGGGCTGAACTCTGTCTCTTCTTTGGTATTAATTCTGTTCAGAGAACACAGAGAACTCTTGCTGATCTGTAATTCGTTCTCCTCCAGCAACCAAAATCATCTTTAAAGATATGCATTGGATCAAGTTTTGTTCTTGTGCTTTAAACATATTAGAACAAGGGGCTGGGGAAGTGGCTCAAGTGGTAGCGCGCTCGCCTCGCATGCGTGCGGCCCCGGTTCAATCCTCAGCACCACATACAAAGATGTTGTGTCCGCCAATAACTAAAAAATAAATATTAAAATTCTCTCTCTCTCTCTCTCTCTTAAAAAAAAAAAAACCCCAAAATCATATTAGAACAAGCCAGCCTCTTGAGGGTGGCCCTCGGCGCCCTGTAGGACCTGGCCCCTGCCTGCTTTAGTGGCCCCACCGATCCTCCTTCCTTCCACCCTCAGTAAGTCAACCTCACTGACCTTTTGCTTTGTTCCTTGGATGTGCCAGACTCCTCCTGGCCTTAGGGCCTTTCCATGCTCTTCTGTCTGCTCGAAACATTCTTTCCTTGAAGCAAATCTCAACCCCTTCTCCTCACATGCTCTCAGCTCCAATGTCATTTCTCTGAAGATCCTTCTCTGTCCCTTGTCTAAAGTAGCTGCCTCCCAGGATCCCTGTTCCCAGCCACTTGCTTTGTGTGAAGCACTCCTCATTATGCTTTATCATATTTGCTTGTCTACTGTGAATCCCCCACACCTGGGATGTGCTCGCACGAGGGCAGGATTTTATTTTGTTTTCTTCACTGCTATTGTTCCAACATGGAGAACCCATCACAGAGGAATCGATGGAGGTGTGATGAATGAAGGGATCTTTCTTTTTAGTGACAGCACTTAAGGTTGTATAAATGGCAGTCAGGGCTCCTGGTAATCTGTTTTAAACTAAACATCCCCAGGCTCCATCTATCCCTAGTAGACAGACACTGTTGGGCCTGTTTTCCATTTCAGGGCGCCCTCACCTAGAAGTGGTCCAGTTTGTTTCTTTCCAATGGCGTGCTCAGAGCAGTTGAAACACACTAGGCAGAGTCTGAACCCCGTGTGGAATAAACACTCACTCTCAACTCCTTCTCTGGACTTCCTATGTATGTGTAGGGTAGGAGGAACAGTGGGAAGAGAAGGAGAATATACATGATCACCTTTGAAATTCTGTGACATTAAACTTGGCAATGTCTAAAAATTCAACATGAGGCAATGTCTGATAATTCACGCAGACCAGGTATGGTGGCACACACCTGTAATCCCAGTGACTCAGGAGGCTGAGGCAGGAGGATTGTAAGTTCCAGGTTAGCCTGGGTAACTTAGTGACATCCTATCTCAAAATGAAAAATAAAAAGGATTGGGGACATAGTTCTATGATAGAACACCCCTGGGTTTAATCACCAGTACCAAAAAAAAAAAAAGATTGATGACTCATGCACACATCCCAGGCACACACACTGCAGGTGCTCACACCCCTGCTCCAGTTTCATGCTGGCTGTACTGCGCGAGGGCACCAGTCAAGCCATGCAGCTCTCAACTAGGCTATAGCAGCTCAAGGCCCTCTTTTTACATGGCCTCTGTTAGTCAGAGATGGTAGCTTTTACAATTCCTCTAATCTAAGGAGTACTTCTCTGGCGTTCCCACAAAGGGACCACCTGTATTAGCAGAAGCCCTGCAAAGAACTGGAGGAGAAAGGGCTCTGGGACTGGAAACCAAAGCGAGATTCTTGCCTCATTCATTCCTTTCTTCATTCTCAACTAATATTTTTTTTTGAGTATCCATATGCTAAGGACTATTCCAGAATCTGGACACAGAGGAGCCAGACAAGGTCCCTGACAAGATGCCTTGACCAGAGGGTGCAAGGGGATGAGGTTAGACAGGTGTGGGATCAGGGCCTTTGCAGATTTCAGAGCCTGGGCTTGTTCTCAGGGTAACGGGCAGCCTTTGGCAGGTGCTGAGCAGAGGAGCGAGGAGGTTGGACAGGAGCAAGAGGTGGTGTTTTCTGTGGAGAAGACGGGCCAGCTGCCGTCTGGGGAGCTGCTAATCACTCTCCTCACTTGGCCTCTGACTCTTCAAGGCTGGTGCAATGGGAACCATTAATTGAGTCCTTGGCAGTCATCTCCTATCATCCTTAAAATAGCTCTAGCCTCCTGGCTCCATCCACCTCACGGGATCATTAGAGACATTCTCGTCACTGAGGTGACAGGTGGGATGGCAATGCCCTTGCTTCATGGATGCCACGGACAATTCTTAGGACTTCACATGTTCTCACACACAGACAGCGCTTAAGGTTGTATTTCACAGAGGAAGAAAGCGAGGCCTTAGAAGTTAACAAGGTGGCCAAGATCACAGAAGTAAGAGGCAGAGGCAGGGTTTGAGCCCAGCCAGTGAGGAGCCAGGCTCTAGGCTGCCTGCTCTTCTATGTTCTCTCTCAGGCCCTGGCTGTAGCACTTGGGGCCTTATAGAGGCATTGAATCCCTTGTTTTCTTTTGTTTGGTTTTCCATTTTAGCAAGCCATCAGGATAACTTACCAGCTGAACAAATGACTGCCTCTTCTTTGCCAGGAGCAGAGAGTTTGTGGGCTCTCTGTCACAGTCGCAGACAAAGTATGTATTCCTCAAACCCTGCAGTGAGGTATGTTCTAGCATCTACAGCAGCAATAACAGATAATTAGTTTATCCCCAAACTATGTGACACGATTAGTGTTTTCTCTCTGATGTTGAACAGGTCTGCTCCAAAAGTCGAGGTGGAGAACTGCAGGTAGAAGCTAAATTTAAACTTGAAACCATACTTGATAATTACTACCTTCAATCCCCTGCTGAAAATGAGTCAACAAATCACCTTGGTCATTAACTGTAACCGAGGCAGGATCCTCTGAAAGTCTGCTTAGAAAGAAAAAACAGCCCTGGTTTCCAGCCAACGTGGGTTTCAGGGAATGTTCTGCTACTTTCTGGCTACAGAGCTCTTGGAAAGACCAGAGGAGCTGTGTCAGTTCTGAGGGACACCAGCCTGTCCACATGCAGTATCTGGACAGTCTGGGTCTTGAGGTATAAGGTTGACCATGTAGAAGAGAAGATGGGAGGACCCCAGGTTCTCGATGCTATTTTTTTGGAAAACTGAATCTAGACATTGGAAAGTGGTCTTACTTCTAGAAGGTTTGGTATCTGAGGCAAGTCCTGCTATGGTTTAAGCCATTGTGAGTGGGGGTTTCTGTTGCCTCAGTTAGAAGTGTGCTAACTGGTGTACTGGGCACTAGGAAGAGCAGCTGATGGTGCATGTAAAGTGTTTTGCGTGGTCCATGATAGTGGTGTTGATACAGAGGGAAGCGTCCCACACATCACCATCTCTGTGTCTTTGCCACGATATTTTCTCTACTTGGTACAGAGTGATGAAATTTTTACTTGTGGGGAAGGAAGTAAGGGAATCGGATACAGAAAGACCAAAGGTCTTAACAATCACGTAGGAATGAGAAGCACAGATGGAGGCTGTCCTTGGCCTTTGCCAAGCCCTGGGATGACCCCCAGTGATCAAGCACAGAATCCCTTTCCATGCCTGGAAACTCTCAGGACAGGAACGGGCAACTGTAAGGGCTCACCTAATTTGTTTTCCTTCTCTTAGGGATCACTCTCCGTTTTTTCCTAGTGTCCACGGTTTATGTGTTTTGTCCTTTAAAATTTTCTCATTATAAAATTATTATATCTTTATAATTACATAAACATTACATCATAATACAGTTATGCAACATATGCATATTACATACATAAACACATAATTTTATCATATATTATATAATAATAATAATAATTACTGTCCTGGTGGTTAACACTTTCAAACAGATTTCTGACTGCCAAAGGAATGGTCTGTTCTCACATTAAATGAATGTGCTTATTATGTATAAACACATATTTCTGTAATGCTTCATAGAATTATAATAATAATGATGATTAATGTCTTGGGGGTTCACACGTTGAAGCAGATTTGCGCTGCAAAGAGAATGGCTTGCTCTTCCTTTGGGGGAATTTCAGGCAGCAGGGTCTGGGGTGGGCGGGGCCGTCTCCTCCCAGCGTCCTGAAATCACATCTCCCTGGAGCTGCAGTGAGCAGAGCTGAGCCCACTGGGGTTCTGTGAGCTCTGGGCACAAATCCAGGAGACGAGTGCTCTCTGGGAGCCTGGCTCTGAACATCATCGCCAGAACCTGGGTGGGGGCAGGTGGGCTCGGGACAGAGTCTGTCCTGATTTTCCCTGCTCCCTAACACTGAAACTCAGAGGGTGGTGGAAGAAAGGAGAAAGACAACTCCCTTAGTCATCAGAGCACAAAGAGGAGAGGCTTAGGGAGGGTTGGACCTACCTGTTCTTCTTCATCTACAAATAGAGGATGGGAGTCCTGGCCCAACCTGCTTAATGTGCAGGCACACAAAGAAATTAGCACAGTTAGTTTAAAATCTTTTTAATCTCTGAGGCCCTATAATAAGTTATTATATTTTGAAGAACTTTAAGTTTCATTTTTATGAGTGCATTATAATTATATGTAACAGTGGGATTCACTAGGCCATCTTTGTGCCTGGACCCACATAAATTGATGAATCTCATTCTGCAGGACCCTGCCTAGCCCTCCCCTCTCCCTTTTCTGATCTGCTTGCCCTGTTCTACTGTCCTGCCTGTCATTATTGTTACAAGTAGTGCGTTAGGATTCTATGTGTGAGCGGGATCTGCCTCGGCATGGTCACACAGGGCAGCGCCATTTGGCGGACCTCGTTCTCCGTGCTTCCCCATATGTGAATCACTGAGGCTAGAGTACTGCCAGATGCCAAGGGGACAAGATCACGTAATTCCACCCAGTTGATCAACTCCTGGTGCTACTGAGGACGACACTGTGGTCAGTTGCAGAAGTGACTCAGTTCTTGTTCTTTCCTTCCTTTCCTGCACCACGTGCCCAGCAGCGTGGCCCTGCAGCTCCTCTGTCTGGGGGCGGAGGCGTCCAGAGGCCTTGACACTGGGCTGCCTTTGCAAATGGCTCGGTGAACAGAGTGCAGCAGAAGAGATGGTGAGCCAGATCTGAGCGGAGGATCAAGAGGCCATGCATGCGTCCCCTGGTTCTGGAACCCTCCAGGTACCATGCAAGCAAGCTCAAGGCAGCCTGCAGGAGATAAAGCTCCCATCCTCATTCAGCCAGCCTCCTGCCATGCCAGGTGTGGACCTGGTAGCTGTCTGCAGACCCATGAGTAAGCTGCTCAAGGCCAGATGAACTGCCCAGCTGAACCCAAGGTAAGCAGCATTGACCTAGAGAATCAGGAACTAAATACCAATTTTAACTAAGTTTTGAGGTAGTTTGTCTCTCAGGTATAGAGATGTATGAACATTTTCCATAACTCTTATTGCTCCAGTCAATTGTCAAAGACTGCGTTGAAATATGGATCTTTTCCAGTTGTGCATGCATGTTAGGAGGGATACAGACTGAAGAAAGTCAGAAACATAGATTCTGCCAGCCCTTAGGAGTTCTGAGATAGCCTAGGAATTTCTTTCTCCTTTTTCTTTTTTATTGGCACTGGGAATTGAACCCAGGGACACTTTACCAGTGAGATACATCCTTAGCCCTTTTTATTTTATTTTTTTATTTTGAGACAAATTCTCATCAAGATGCTTAGGACTGTTTTCCAACTTGGGATCCTCCTGCCGCATCCTCCCAAGTTTGCTGGGATTACAGGTGTGCATCACGGTGCCCGGTGGCCCAGGAGTTTCTGCTAAGGCCATGATTAAATTCCTAAGCAGAGATGTCTATATCTCTGCTTAGGAATTTGTCCTGTGGATTCGCTGCTCCTTCCCTGTCTGGGCATGGTCAGTTTTAATCATGGTGATGAAGTAGGCATTCCTATGCTGGTGGACTGTGAATGGGCACACTCATTTTATTCACTAAATAAGTATTTAGTAAAATATACTTTGTGGTCAGGCCCTGTGATAGGAGACAGAGATATAGGATGTAGCATCTGTCCTTAAGCAGCCTATAATTTATAAGGAAAAACAGGCCAAACTTAATTGTCAAATCAGCTCATACCTAAAAATAAAATATTGGAAAGGAATTTGGCAATATGAATCAAAGGCTTTAAATTATTTTTACTCTTTGGTACAATGATTTCTCTTCCAAAAATACATCCTAAAAAATGATCCAAAATGGAAAAATGTCTTATTCACAAAATGTTCTTCTCTATATATAAACATAGTAGATGTTATTAATTCCCAACATCAGTTTAGTAGTGATATGTCCACTAGTTTGAGAGTTATGTGGCTGTGAAAATTGTTTATGAAGAGTTAATTCATAACTCTAGGGGATGTGGCTCAGTGGTTAAGTGCCCCCCGGGTTCAATCCCTAGTACCAAAAAAAAAAAAAAAAAAGAAAAGAAAAGAGTTAACTATAACAAAATGGATATGACAGATGCTAAATAAAATACAGAATACTAAAGTACATTTGCAATGGTATTAACCCCATGTAGTTAAATAAAGATGGGGATAAACTACTCTAAATGTTTATAGTGGGTTTGGACAGATAGAGGGAGAGAAGAAAAGAGACTTTTTTAAAAATTAATTTTTTAAAAATTTATATATGACAGTGGAATGCACTACAACTTAATTACACATATAGAGCACAATTTTTCATATTGATGGTTGTATAAAAAGTATATTCACACCAATTTGTGTCTTCATACATGTACTGTAGATAATGATGACCATGGCATTCCACCATCATTTCTAACCCCCTGCCCCCTGCCTACACCTCCAACCCCTCTGCCTTATCTAGAGTTCGTCTATTCCTCCCTTGCTCCCCCTCCCTACCCCACTATAAATCAGTCTCCTTATATCAGAGAAAACATTTGGCATTTGTTTTTTTGGGATTGGCTAACTTCACTTAGCGTTATCTTCTCGAACTCCATACATTTACCCGCAAATGCTATGATTTTATTCTCTTCTATTGCTGAGTAATATTCCATTGTGTATAAATGCCACATTTTTAATCCATTCATCTACTTAAGCAGCACTGAATTGTGCTGCTATAAACATTGATGTGGCTGTGTCCCTGTAGTGTGCTTTTTTTAAGTCCTTTGGGTATAGACTGAGGAGAGGGACAGCTAGGTCAAATGGTGGTTCCATTCCCAATTTTCCAAGGGTTAGCTTGGGTGCACCAATTTGCAGTCCCACCAACAGTGTATGAGTGTACCTCTCCCCCACATCCTCACCAGCACTCATTGTTGTTTGTATTCATAATAGCTGCCATTCTGACTGGAGTGAGATGATATCTTTGAGTAGTTTTGATTTGCACTTCTCTAATTGCTAGCGATGATGAACATTTTTTTATGTATTTGTTGATTGATTGTATATCATCTTCTGAGAAGTGTCTGTTCAGGTCCTTGGCCCATTTATTGATTGGGTTAGTTGTAGGCTCTCTATTCACCTCACAGATTGTTTCTTTTGCTGAGAATCCATCCCATTTATTGATTTTTGATTTTAATTCTTATGCCAAAGGAGTCTTATTAAGGAAGTTGGGACCTAATCCCACATGATGGAGATTAGGGCCTACTTTTTTTTCCTATTAGACACAGGGTCTCTGGTTTAATTCCTAGGTCCTTGATCCATTTTGAGTTGCATTTTGTGCATGGTGAGAGATAGGGGTTTAATTTCATTTTGTTGCATATGGATTTCCAGTTTTCCCAGCACCATTTGTTTCTCCAGTGCATGTGTTTGGCACCTTTGTCTAATATAAGATAATTGTACTTTTGTGGGTTAATCTCTGTGTCCTCTATTCTGTACCACTGGTCTGTTTTGGTGCCAATACCATGCTGTTTTTGTTCCTATTGCTCTGTAGTATAGTTTAAGATCTGGTATAGTGACACCACCTACTTCACTCTTCTTGCTAAGGATTGCTTTAGCTATTCTGGGTCTCTTATTTTTCCAGATGAATTTCATGATTGCTTTTTCCATTTCTAGGAGGAATGCCTTTGGAATATTGACCAGAATTGCATTAATTCTGTACAGTGCTCTTGGTAGTATTGTCATTTTGGTAATATTAATTCTGCCTATCCAAGAGCAAGGTAGATCTTTCCATCTTCTAAGGTCTTCTTTGATTTCTTTGTTTAGAGTTCTGTAGTTTTCATTGTATAGATCTTTCAACCTCTTTAGTTAAGTTGATTCCCAAGTATTTTATTTTTTTTTTTGAGGCTATTGTAAATGGGGTAGTTTTCCTCATTTCTCTTTCTGAGGATTTGTCACTGATGTATAGAAATGCTTTGATTTATGGATGTTGATTTTATATCCTGCTACTTTGCTGAATTCATTTACTAGTTCTAGAAGTTTTCTGGTGGAGCTTTTTGGGTCTTCTGGTTGTAGAATCATATCGTTAGCAAATAGTGCTAATTTGAGTTCTTCTTTTCCTATATATATCCCTTTAATTTTTTTCATCTGTCTAATTGCTCTGGCCAGTGTTTCAAGAACTATGTTGAATAGAAGTGGTGAAAGAGGGCATCCCTGTCTTCTTCCAGTTTTTAGAGGGAATGACTTCAATTTTTCTCCATTTAGAATGATGTTGGCCTGGAGCTTAGCATAGATAGTGAAAGGAGACATTTTTGATAATACATTTTTATTGGTGTGTGTGAATTATACTGAGTATAGGGTCCATGTGACATACTTATTCATGCATGTGATATACTTGGATCATAGCTCCCACTGCTCACTCTTAAAGTACATATGTGTTAACCTTCTTGAATGCATGCAAAAATAAAACCGTAAATGTGACAATGACTCCTCAAGGTTTTTACTATCATTACCATTTTGTGGATAAGGAATGAGGCTCAGGAAAGTTGATCGACTTCTCCACACTTAGAGAGCTGGTGGATTTGAACTGAGGAATCCTGACTCCAAAGATCCTTTTCTTTCTGTTAGAGCTGATGGACTCCTACCAAAGGGATTGCAACAGTTTTTATTTTCCTCCATTTCCCTTATGAGAACTTCATAATTCTTCTTCAATAAATTTTATAATTTTAAAACTTAAGTATCACTTAAAATTTAAATACATGGTTTGCATGGTGTCCCTCTCGCTCGGACTCATGCACCTGCTTGTCTGGGAGCTTCCGGCTCTCTGAAAGGAGGCCTCTGCTCCCCTCCCAGCTGATGGGGCCTGAAGTTCTTTTAACAAAGGAAATACTTCCACTTCGTAATTGGAAAGACTCTAGCCTAGATCAAATTTAATCCTCTTCTGTGTCCCCAGTTCCTGCCACAGCATTCCTGGGCCCTTACCTCCGGGCTCCCCTTGAATGCTCCCATAGAGGGGAATCTGTCTACTGCATGAGGCAGCCACATTCCATGGCCTGAGGAATTCTTCCTTAGATTAAGCTGAAACCTGCCTCTGGGTTCCTCTCGAACATCATGCTCATTAGGGTTCCTCAGAGAGACCTCCTAAGTACTTGGAGAGAGCCCCTGTGTTCCTCGCAGTAGAGGTTCCTGGCTGCCTACCCAGTCTCTATTGTCTCCTCCTGCCTTAGAGACCAAACTTGAATTTTATTCAGGTGTACAATGCCCCCAACAAAAGACTGCATGTTCCAAGCTTCTCTGTAGCTAGTGGGGCAATGAACCTAAATTCTGGCCAAATGGAAAATTTTGAATTTCCAAGATCATTCCTTAAAGTGGATTGAAATCTGACCCCCGCCCCTTCAACCCGCCACACCACCACACACATCCTAAGTGATCATCAGTCTTTTCTATCTCAGGTTCAATATCCCTAGTTTTCTCTGATAGGGTTCAAGACTTCTCACTCCTTGAAATTTCTATTTAGAGCTATTTCAGTCTTTCCTTGGGGCTCCTAAAAATGAGGCTGTAAACTACACATGATATGATTTAAGATGCAAATAGCCCAGGGCATAGAGCACACAGGATACATCCAAGATGGGGCGGTCTATCCCTGTCTCTTTCCCTTCTCTTCCCTTTACTTGCACTTACTTCTTAGTAGTCATAGCTGACATGATGAACATTCTAAGTACCAAGCACCTACATGAGCACCCGATGTGCAGTATCTCATTTAACTTAAATTTAGAATTCCTCCCGGTGCACCTATCCTCCCCACTCCTCCGTGAGCCCCGCAGAGTATTGATAGGGTCTTCTTTATTGGTATTTCCCCCGTGCTTGGTACTGGGGCATGTATTTGTGCATAGCTCATGAGCAGAACTGAGTGTGACCAAGTGAACTTGGACTCAGAGCCCCTGAATTTGAATCCAGCTCTACCACCCAGGGCTTTACCCCGGGACACTGCCCTCCCTGATTCTCAAGAGAGAGGGAAGATGAAATGAAGCCCCTGGCATTGCTTTGTCAATTGAAACCCACGTGTGAATAGTGACAGCATCTCTCATGGAGAGAGTGAGTTTGAGACAGAGAAGTGGAAACACAGAAGTGTTGGTCCCAGAAAGTAGAAGGCAGCACAGAGAGGGCACCACAGGAGAAGGCGGAAGGAGGATAGGGGGTGGGGGTCAGGGGCCTGCCTTGGGTCTCAATCCACTCTGCTGTCAGCTGGCCCCATCTCCAGATGTTCTAGCCGGACCTAGGGCAGACCAAGGGCGGGTGGTGGGGAGGCACACAATGGCTGGTGCCGGCAGCCATGCTGAGCAGTGACCTGGAGGAGTAGAGGCTTCCAGACCACCAGGGGGCGCCCGGGGGTCTGCACTCCCTGGGACCACGGAGTGGGCAGGTGAGGGCCAGGCTGCAACCCCTGGACTAAGCCAGAGGTCATTTCCAGCCTGAAACTCAGGAGTCCTCCCAGCATCCCGACCAAGCCTTTGCTTCCCACCCCACAAGGGGAGGGACTGGGTTTTGGCTTCTCAGTACCCTGGGCAGCAGGCACCCTGCCTGGCACACAGTGGGATTTAATATTTTTTCGATGAGTGGTGGTGCAGCCTCAATCGATCCATTGAGGTGAGTGGTGTAAATTCAACTCCACAAGTTAATTGGACGTTAATGGCAACTACAATTAAGAGCAAAACACCGTTCTTTCTCAGCTATTCAAGAAAGAGGGGGAAAGGACACATACTTAATGAAATTTCACGAAGTGCCAAGTAGTTTGCTAAGTGCTTTTATTGACTATCTCATTCATACACTAATATTATTGGGTCAGGATCATGCCTCATTTTCACAGATCCGAAAATTAGTGCTTTGTGAGATTAAGTACTTTGGCCAAGTTCAAATGGAGGTTTGATTCCCATGGGTTTGCATCAACTATCCCAAACTCTCTCCTTTAACCGTTTTTGCTTAGACTCAGCTGTGTTCTTCTGTCAATCCAAATAAGAGTTCCCAGCGTACCTTGCATGTGAACCTGAGTATTAACAAAAAGATCAATTCTCAGAACTTACTGATTTATTTCAGTTTTGTAAGTATCTGTATGATTATGATAATAACCATTAATGGATTCCTACCGTACAGCAAGAACTTTACACGTGAACATTCTGAATCCTCCAGAAAACATTGTTATTAGGATGTTAGTCTTACCATTTTGCAGATGAGGAAGTTGAAGTTCAGAGACGTTAGGAGTCTTGACCGAGCTCACACAGCTGGAACCTAGAGCAAACTCCCACACCTGTGCTTTCCCCACCTTATCACTATGTCCCCTTTTGCTAAATTCTGATGGGGTCAAAAGAGGGGTAAGACCATTGCTGCCCCTGAATCTTGTTCTCATGCTGGGACTTGAGCGAAAGTCCCTCTTCCTTGTGCTGCCTCTCCTGTCCCTTTCCTTTGCAGTGACTCAGGGATGACTGGGGGACTTCCCACTTCTACCCCCCAAACTTCTCATCCTCCAAGGCCCCTTTTCCCTACCTCCTGGTCCTGCCACTTCTTTGCTATGTGGTCATAAAGAAGTCACTTTACTCTCGCCGGCTCCTTCTCTCTGTCTGTACTGGGGGCCTCCACGTCTGCCTGACAGTTTGGAGTCCTACCACACTGCGGTGTTCCCAAGTGGCAGCACCAGTACCCATCCCATCCCACGAGCTCATCCTGCGATGTGGATTGACAGCTCCACTGAGGGGCAGGATCCATGTCCCCTTCCCTGGACTCCCTTGGACCCGCAGGCCTTCCTTGACCAACAGACCACGGCAGAAGTGACACCTGCTGGCTCCCAGGTGGGTCATGAGAGGAGATGGAGCCTCCTCCTGGTCCTGTCTCTCAGGACAGGCACCTTGGGGTCCTGAGCTGCCCTGTGGGAAGACCTGACGCTGTGTGTTGGAACAGCTGGGGAGACTCGTAGGCAGGGGGTGGGGGAGACCTCGTAGGCAGGGGGTGGGGGAGCCCCAGCAGTCCCATTCCCAACTGTTACTCAGCTTCCTGTCACTGTGACCAACACACTGACAGAGCAACTTAAAGGGGGAAAGCTTATTTTGGCTCATGGGTTCAGAGGTTGGGTCTGTGCTGAGCTGACCCCATTGCTGTGGGCCTGAGGTGAGGCAGAGCGTCATGGTGGAAGGGTGTGGTGGAGGAAGCTGGAGGAGAAAGGGGGAGAGCCGCAGGGAAGACGCACCCTTCCAGGGCACGTCCCCAGTGACCTACTTCCTCTAGCCAGGCCCCACTTGCCCACAGTTACCACCCAGTTGGTCCATTCAAACTAGCGTGCACTGATTAGATCCCAGTGGTCACGGTCTACTCAGTCACCTCTGAATGTCCCGCATCAGCACAGGAGCTTTGGGGGCACCACGGAGCCAAACCACAATGCCAGCCCAGGAGACAAAGAAGCCAAGGACCTCCCAGCGAATTCCAGCCTTCAGACTGCTCCAGCTGACGTCGAATGGAACAGAGATGGATATTCCCTCTGGACCCTGCTCTGTACTTTAAAATCTGCAGCCAATTATTGTTCTTTGAGGCTACTGTTTTTGGGGTAGTTGAAATGTAGTCCTAGGAGCTGCCATGGGGAAGGGGGACTGACCCAGAGCATCTGAAGGGCTTAGCATTGTGCTTGGGAAGTCAGGTTTACCCGAGGTCACCGTGGGAAGTCAGGCCTGGAACAGCCTTAGGACCATGAGACGTGGGCTTCTGGTTTTCATAAATCAGAATCAGAGTTTTTCAAGTTGCTCAAACTCCTCGGGAGGTAGGTTTTAACCAATTTCAAGAGCTACAAGCCCACAGGAATGTAAAACTCAGTTCAAAACACACTATAAACTGACTCATTTTCACGAGGCTATTAAAAAAAAAAAAGTCGAACATATGCTTAATTTTCTTAGGGCTTCCAAAAACAATAGGAAAGTTTTTCAAATGGAGCCATGTGTGTGTGGAAGATCTGTCTAGAATCCAAGTCCTCCCTGACTTAGCCTAAGGAAAATTCTTTTGTTTTGTTGAAGCTGGAGGCAAAGAAAATCGCTAGATGAGAGGAATGATTTCTCATCTGTCATGTGCCATGAACAGGAACCAGCCACTGAGCACTGGGGCAACTCTCCTGTCTTCCCAGCCAGGTCTTGATGGTGTCAGGTGGACACTGGACTCCGCTGTGACGGATCCCATGTGGCCTGGAGGGATGAAGTGGAATGTTGAGCTCCGCCCTGTCTGTTGGAGCCGGAAGGATTTCCAGGGACCTCTGGGGAGGCCCCTGGTTTCCACAGGTGAGAGGCTGGAACCCGGAGGGTGAAGGTGATTACAGAACGGCCGGGGAGACCCAGGAGGCGGCGGTTTTGAAACACCCAACCACCCGGGTGTCATTGCTTATTTATTTATTTTTTAAAGAAGATTTTATTTTATGTTTTTTTAAAAAATTAAAATTTATTTTAATTAGTTATACATGACAGTAGAATGCATCTATGCACTTTGATATATCATATGTAGATGGGGTATAATTTATCATTTTTCTGATTATACATGTTATAGAATCACATTGATCATGCAGTCATATATGTACGTAGTAATAATGTCTGTTTCATTCTACTATCCTTCCTATCCCCACATCCCCTCCCCTCTCTTCCCTTTACTCCCCTGTACCTAATCTAGGGTAACTCTATTCTTCCCTAGTGCCCCTCACATTGTGAATTAGCATCCACATATCAGAGAATACATTTGGCTTTTGGTTTTGGGGGTCGGGCTTATTTCACTTAGCCCGATATTCTCCAATTCCATCCATTTACCGGCAAAAGCCATAATTTATTCTTCTTTAAAGCTGAGTAATATTCCATTGGCCATATAGACCACATTTTCTTAACTTGCCTTTAAAGTATTTAAACCCTGAAGGGGAGCTGTGAGCAGATCTCCAGTGTTCTCCGCACAAGAGAGAGCAAATCAAACAAAAATGGTGACCTGTGAAGGGACACCTTAGTGTATATGTGTGTACAGATGAGGGAGGCCATGAATTACAAAGCTGCACATATCGGAGAGAGCATTTGGCCTTTGGGGTCTTGGGACTTCTCTGATATGAGGATGCTGACCCCTAGCAAAGGAGGACAGGGAGGGGAAGTATAGAAGTCCACTTGGTTAGTCAAGGGGGAATGAAGGGAAGGGAGCGGGGAGGGAACGGGAAGACAGTAGAGTGCATCAGACATCACTGTCCTGTGTTCATGTACGAATCCATGACCAGTGAAACCCCACGTCACACAAACACAAGAATGGGAAGTTACACTCCGTGTATGCATGACAGGTCAAAATACACCCTACTGTCATGTATACCTAAAAACAACAAAGAAAAAAAGTCATTAGGCATATACCCAATGGGAATGCCCACCTATGTTCACCACGTGAAAGAATGTTTCCAAGAGCAATGTGTGCCCACAGGAAGCCTTTCAAATATGCATCAATAATTAAAGAATAAAATTTAAAAATCATCATGCTGCACACCTCAAACTACACAGTTTTATTTGTCAATGAAACCTCCATCGAGCTGGAGGAGGAGTAAGGCAGCGAGAAACAAAGGCTGGATGGGCAGACACTCGCAGTGTTCCCTGAAACCCCACGTCATTCTGCACGCCCACCCTGTCCCTCAGTCAAGATGCATCTGAAACTTGTTCTTTTAGATTTATTCACTTCACATTGTGTGTTACTAAAGCATCACACTGTATTCCATAAATGTAATACAGTCCCGACTTGCCAGTTAAAATAAATATGAACAATAAGTCATTCTGTAGCCTCTGATTTGTCAATTAAGATTAATATTGATAATAAGAGTCAATGTGCAGCCTGTGGGGGTTGGTTGGTAAAGCCTGGGAGGAGGCAGGAAGCTGTCAGAGAGGATGGGCTTTGTCTCCCTCAGGGACAGTGGAAGTGGAGACCTGGACTCAGGCCCAGCCACACTCCACACTGCGTGCACCTCCTGCAGGAGTGAGTGGGGTGTGTGTAGAAGGGAGGACAGTCAGGTGTGGATGTGATCAATGGGAAAATGAACTGCTGTGCTCAGTGAGGGTGGAACGGAAGGTCTTTTGGCCCTGACAGCAGTGGAGCGGAGGATGGCAATATCTCCCGGAAAAAAAAAATAAGGAAGGGCAGCTCTCCAAGGCTGTGCTGAGAGGTTTGCACTGTCTCCTGCGAGCACTGGGGGGCTACAGAGGGATGTAAGCAGAGGAAAGGCTTGATCCTATTCAGTCTTCCAAAAGACCTTGGTGGGGAGTTAGAGAGAAAAGCATCAGCTCTAAGGGAGATAATAGGACTGACTTCTTGGAAGGAACTGAACTCACTGTCACTCAAAGTACTCCAGAAGTATCCGGGTGGCCTCTTGCTAGGGATGGCAGAGGGTGGCTGGGTCAGACACACTTTGGATTCTGACATTGAGTGTTTTCCTTCACTCTGTTCTTAATCTCATTCAGATCTTTGGATTTCACCCCATTTCAATGACTACTTCTTTTTGTCACCTACATACATCAGTTATTGTGCTAGGCACCAGAGAGAGCAGTCCATGGTCACTTAACACAACCTTAATGTGCGGGAGGTACAGTGCTGTCATGAGTGAGGCTGGGTTGTGATACAGTCTTCTGCTTCACCCTGTCCCTCAGGGACACTAGGAACCTAACCCACCTGACTCCTGTCCTTCACCCGCCATGGTGACACCGAGGCATCCCTTGAATTTCATCTCTGTCCCTGCTGACCTTTGCTGGCCCAGGTGCATTTAGTTATATCAAGGGTGAATATTTTTTTTAATTTATATTGATTGGTTCTTTTTTCTTCTTTTTTTAAATTGATTTTTGCCGCAGTCCGGCTGCAGCAAAATAACCGGGGGTGATGAGCAACTTGTGTACATTGATACAGCAGGAGTGGGAGCCGTTTATTGTAGGACAGGAGGGGTATATATACATTCCACACAGCTTATCTTAATTAAGATAAACTCGATACAGCAGTCAACCAATAAGGAATCTCCACACTTAATGGCTCGCTGGCGTTACTTCACAAACCACTCCCCCTGGCAAAATGCCAGGCGCCATCTTGACATGTTTACAGACCCTAACAGATTTTTTAAAAATAAATGACAGAGGAATACATTATAATTCTTGTTACACATATAGAGCAAAATTTCTCATATCTCTTGTTGTATATAAAGTATGTTCACACCAACTCATTTTTTCATACATGTAGTTTGGATAATGATGTCCGTCACATTCCACCATCCTTGCTAACCTCCTGCACCCTCCTGTCCCCTCCCACCTCTCTGCACTATCTAGAGTTCCTCTGTTCCTCCCATGCTCCCCCTCCCTACCCCACTATGAATTGGCCTCCTAATATCACAGAAAACATTCAGCATTTGTTTTTTGGGGGGATTGCCTAACTTCTCTTAGCATTACCTTCTCCAACACTATCCATTTACCTGAAAATGCCATGATTTTATTCTCTTTTATTGCTGAGTAATATTCTATTGTATAAATGCCCACATTTCTTTTATCCACTCATCTATTGAAGGGCACCTAGGTTGGTTCCATAGTTTAGCTAATGTGAATTGTGCTGCTATAAACATTGATGTGGCTGTAGTATGCTGTTTTTAAGTCCTTTGGGTATAGACTGAGGAGAAGGGATAGTTGGGTCAAATGATGGTTCCATTTCCAGCTTTCCAAGAAATCTCCATGATGCTTTCCATATTGGCTGCACCAATTTGCAGTCCCACCAGTAGTGTATGAGTGTACCTTTTCCCCCACATCCTCACCAGCACTCATTGTTGTTTGTCTTCATAATAGCTGGCATTCTGACTGGAGTGAGATGATATCTTAGAGTAGTTTTGATTTGCATTTCTCTAATTGCTAGCGATGATGAACATTTTTTCATATAGTTGTTGATTGATTATATATCATCTTCTGAGAAGTGTCTATTCGGTCCTTGGCCCATTTATTGATTGAGTTATTTGTTTTTTTTGTGCTTAGCTTTTTGAGTTCTTTATATACCATAGAGATTATCTGATGTGTGAGGGGTAAAAATTTGCTTCCAAGATGTAGGCTCTCTATTCACCTCATAGATTGTTTCTTTTGATGAGAAGAAAGTTTTTAGTTTGAATCTATCCCATTTATTAATTTTTGATTTTAATTCTTATGCCAAAGGAGTCTTATTAAGGAAGTTGGGGCCTAATCCCACATGATGGAGATTAGGGCCTACTTTTTCTTCTGTTAGACGCAGGGTCTCTGGTTTTATTCCTAGGTCCTTGATCCATTTTGAGTTGAGTTTTGTGCATGGTGAGAGACAGGGGTTTAATTTCATTTTGTTGCATATGGATTTGCAGTTTTCCCAGCACCATTTGTTAAAGAGGCTATCTTTTCCCCAGGGCATGTTTTTTGGTGCCTTTGTCTAGTATAAGATGATTGTACTTTTGTGGGTTAGTCTCTGTGTCCTCTATTCTGTCCCATTGTTTACCAGTCTGTTTTGGTGCAAATACCATGCTGTTTTTGTTACAGTTGTTCTGTAGTATAGTTTAAGGTCTGGTATAGTGATGCCACCTGCTCCATTCTTCTTGCTAAGGATTGCTTTAGCTATTCTGGGTCTCTTATTTTTCCAGATGAATTTCATGATTGATTTTTCCATTTCTACGAGGAATGCCATTGGGATTTTGACCAGAATTTCATTAATTCTGTACAGTGCTCTTGGTAGTATGGTTATTTTGATAATATTGCCTATCCAAGAGCAAGGTAGATCTTTCCATCTTCTAAGGTCTTCTTTGATTCTTTATTCTTTATTTCATTGTATAGATCTTTCACCTCTTTTGTTAAGTTGATTCCCAAGTATTTTATTTTATTTTATTTTTTGAGGCTATTGAGAATGGATAGTTTTCCTCATTTCCCTTTCAGAGGATTTGTCACTGATGAACAGAAATGCCTTTGACTTAAGGGTGTTGATTTTATATCCTGCTACTTTGCTGAATTCATTTACTAGTTCTAAATTCATTTACTAGTTCTTATATACCTAGAAGACCCAAAATATTCTGTAGAATTTTTTGGGTCTTCTAGGTATAGAATCATATCATCAGGGCTAGGGATATGGCTCAAGTGGTGGCGCGCTCGCCTGGCATGCACGAGGCGCTGGGTTCGATCCTCAGCACCACATACAAATAAAATAAAGATGTTGTGTCCACTGAAAACTAAAAAATAAATATTAAAAATTCTCTTTCTCTCTCTCTCTAAAAAAAAAGAATCATATCATCAGCAAATAGTGCTTATTTGAGTTCTTCTTGTCCTACGTGTAGCCCTTTCTTTTATCTGTCTAGTTGCTCTGGCCAGTGTTTCAAGAACTATATTAAATAGAAGTGGTGAAAGAGGGCATCCCTGTCTTGTTCCAGTTTTTAGAGGGAATGCCTTCAATTTTTCTCCATTTAGAATGATGTTGGCCTGGGGCTTAGCATAGATGGCCTTTATGATGTTGAAATATATTCCTGTTATCCCTAAACTTTCTAGTGTTTTGAACATGAAGGGGCATTGTATTTTGTCAAATTACGTCTATTGAGATGATCATATGATTCTTATCTTTGAGTCTATTGATGTGATGAATTACATTTATTGATTTCTGTATGTTGAACCAGACTTTCATCCCTGGGATGAATCCCACTTGATTGTGGAGCACTATCTTTTTGATGTTTTTGTATTCGATTTGCCAGAATTTTATTTAGAATTTTTGCATCTATTTATTAGAGATATTAGTCTGAAGTTTTCTTTCTTTGATGTGTCTTTTCCTGGAAGTGAAGTTTGAGTTTGGAAGTGCTGCCTCTTTTCCTATTTCCTGAAATAAATTGAAGAGTATTGGTATTAGTTCTTCTTTAAAGGCCTTGTAGAACTCGGCTATGTATCTATCTGGTCCTGGGCTTTTCTTAGTTGGTAGGCTTCTGATGGCATCTTCTATTTCATCACTTGATATTGGTCTGTTTAAATTATGTATATCATCCTGATTTAATCTGGGAAAATCATGTGACTAAGGAAATTTGTCAATGCCTTCAATATCTTCTATGTTATTGGAGTATAAGTTTTCAAAATAATTTCCAATTATCCTCTGTATTTCTGCAGTGTCTGTTGTGATATTTCCTTTTTCATCATGTATGCTGGTAATTTGAGTTCTCTCTCTCCTTCTCTTCATTAGTATAGCTAAGGGTCTGTCAATTTTATTCATTTTTTCAAAGAACCAACTTTTTGTTTTGTCAATTTTTTCAATTGTTTCTTTTGTTTTGATTGCATTGATTTCAGCTTTAATTTTAATTATTTCTTGCCTTCTACTGCTTTTGCTGTTGATTTGTTCTTCTTTTTCTAGGGCTTTAAGATGTAAAGTGAGGTCATTTATTTGTTGGCTTTTTCTTCTTTTAAGGAATGAACTCCATGCAATGAACTTTCCTCTTAGTAATTTTTTTTATATTGTCTCAGAGATTTTGATATGTTTCATCTATGTTCTTATTTACCTCTAAGAATTTTTTAATCTCCTCCTTGATGTCTTCTGTAACCCATTGTTCATTCAGTAGCATATTGTTTAGTCTCCAGGTGATGGAGTAATTTTTATTTTTTATTTTGACATTGATTTACAATTTTATTCAATTATGATCTGATAAAATGCATGGTAATATCTCTAGTTTTTTGGAATTTCTAAGAGTTGCTTTTTGGCATATTACATGGTCTATTTTAGAGAAGGATTCATGTGCTGCTGAGAAGAAAGTGTATCTGCTTGATGCAAGTTGAAATATTCTATATAAGTCAGTTAAGTCAAAGTTGTTAATTGTGTTATTTGAGTTCTATAGTTTCTTTATTCAACTTTTGTTGGAAGATCTATCCAGTGGTGAGAGAGGTGTGTTAAAGTCACCCAAGATTTTTGTGTTGTGATCAATTTGGCTCTTAAACTTGAGAAGAATTTGTTTGATGAACATGGCTGCTCCATTGTTTGGGGCATATATATTTATGATTATTACGTCTTGTTGGTGTATAGTTCCCTTAAACAGTATGTAATGTCCCTCTTTATCTCTTCTTATTAACTTTGGCTTGAAATCTACTTTATTTGATATGAGGATGGAAACCCCTGCTTGCTTCCACAGTCCATGTGAGTGGTATGATTTTCATTCTTGTTTTTTGTTTCCTCTTCATGGAATATTTTTCCAAGGATGTTTTGTAGTGCCAGTTTTCTAGCTATAAATTCTTTTAACTTTTGTTTATCATGGAAGGTTTTTATTTCATCATGAAATCTAAAGCTTTATTTTCCTGGATACAAGGTTAGCATCCATTTTCTTTCAGAGCTTGATATATGTTGTCCCAGGATCTTCTATCTTTCAGGGTCTGTGTTGAAAAATCTGCCATTATCCTAATTGGTTTCCCCCATATGTAATCTGATTCCTTTCTCTCATGGCTTTTAAAATTCTCTCATTATTCTGTCTATTGGGCATTTTTATTTTAATGTGCCTTGTGGATTTGTTGTGATTTTGTACATTCGGTGTCCTGCAGGCTTCTTGAATTTGGATTTCCAATTCATTCTTCATGTTTGGAAGGTTTCTGATATCATTTCATGAATAGATTGTTCATTCCTTTGGTTTGGACCTCTATGTCTTCCTGTATCCCAATAACTCTTAAATTTGATCTTTTTATGCTATTCCATATTTCTTGAATGTTGTGCTTGTGGTTTCTTACCATTATCACTGTGTGGTCTACGTTCTTTTCAAGATTATATATTTTGTCTTCATTGTCTGATGTCCTATCTTCCAAGTGATCTACTCTGTTGGTGATGCTTTCATTTAAGCTTTTAATTTGATTTATTGTTCCTTTCATTTCAAGGATTTATGTTTGGTTTATTTTTAGAAACTCTATCTGCCTGTTGAGGTGATCTTTTGCTTCCTGTATTTGTTTATGTAGCTTCTTGTTGAAGTGATCTTTCACTGCCTGTATTTGCTCTCTTATATCTTCCTTGAGTTCACAAACATTTTAACCATGTACATCCTTAACTCCTTCTCTGTCATTCCTCCTGCTGTGGCTGCCAATGATCCTAATGATGTGGTGTCTTCAGTTGTTTGGGACACTTTCTTCCCTTGTCTTTTCATGTTGCTTGTGTGTCTCCCTTTCCAGCTCTGTGGGTCTGGGGTGTTATTGTTTTTACCCTGTAGGTTTGTAGTTCTCTTGTAGGGTTCCAAGACCTCTCCTTTGTGGGGAAGGACAATGTTAACAGATCCTAATATCAACAATATACCACCTATGAACAATTTGTTGTTATTAATAAGGTGTTTACAGTTTAGTCTCAATGTACAGAAATGTTGGATTCAATTATTATCTAAAATATAATCAGTAGTTTTGTAAAAAGGTTTACAGTTTCTGATGGTGGACCATAAACTGGGGGTGGAGTGTAGGACGATATGCTGAGGAGGGAGGGTGTGAGGATATAGAGTTAATATATCTTAGGAAGTATGAAGGAGAGATCTAGTGAAGAGGGTTAGTAGCCAGAGAATAGATAGGATGTAATTTAGGGTAGTCAAGTACGTGGGAAGACAGTAGGGTACATAAAACAAACACACATATGTATTTAGAAAAATATAGGATGTTAAAATAGTAAAATTTGGAGGGAGAAAGAAAAATGAAAGAAGAAAAAAGAGAAGAAAAAGAGGGCATATACAACATCTCTATATTATATTATCAAGATGACTCAGTCCTCAAAATCCTATTTCATGCAAAATTCTTGGTTTCACATATGTTGGGGATGTGAGGGCTGGAGGATGGAGGGGTAGAAGAAAAAGAGAAAAAAAATACTCGAAGGAAGAAAGCAGGATTTTTGCTGCTCTTTGAGGTAAGTCAACTCCCCCATAGTGCAGTCCGAATCTTTCCTACTTCTCTTCTCATCCAATAGGTGGGGTTGTCTGTTGTAAGTTGGTGTCTCTGCCCTCTGGATGGTGGAGGTAACCAGGGTTGGAAGGATGGTCCTAGTGCAGGGTGCCTGAAAATGGGGAGTGGCACCTGCCAGTCCCTGCAGGGAGACTGGACCTCAGAGTCTCTTTTGGGGACTGCTCATATGACTCATACTATCTCTCTCTCTCTTGCCTGGAGATTTCCCAGTTCCTGCTCTCTCTGTTAGGCTCCAAACTTCAGCCCCATCTCCCTCTCCCCTAGCAGTTCCCAGATGCAGGACCTCTCATACCGGGGCTCCCATGGGTGGCGCCCTGGTCGCACTGCACACCTGTGTTGGGCGGCTACTGTGTTGGGTTACTGCTGCTGGGCGGAGTTGGTACCTGGCCTCTGGAGATTTGATCTGGGAGCTGCCCCCACCAAATATAGTGAAGGAGGTGAGCCAACATGGAGGCAGTTTGCTTCCTGCACTGGGGTGACGGGTGACAGGTGGAGTGGGGGGAGCCGGGCGATGGTGTTGTGCTTGGGGTAGGTAGCAGCTGAGTGGCCTGTGTGGGGGCGGAGCAGAGTCTGGGAGTTCTGCAGAGGTGCTGATAGGTGATTCTGCTGAGGAGCTTGCAATCCCTGCGTTGGCTAGAACTTTGGCCTTTGGGTGTCCGGAGCCAGGAGTCTGAAGTCCTGCTCCAATGCTGAGGCTCTGAGGCTCAGAGCCCTGCACAGGGTGGCAGCGCTGGTGATTTCTGTGGACAGCAGCTGTATAGGGGTCCTCTCACACTCTCTGAGATGCAGTATACTAACTAGGTGAGATCTGGGTCACAGAGCAACACAGAATGCTGCCTCCCTCTGGCCTGCCATCTTCAAGTCCCCTCAAGGGTGAATATTGATTGTTGTGTTCTTAGTTTTCCTTTCTTCAGGTGTTTGAATCTCAATTTTTAAGGTATAAAATTGTTCTGCCTCAATGTTTAGACTTTGGGGCCCTGTGTCTCTTTAGCTCTGATTAGCTAATCTGATCACCAAAAGCTGGAGACTGGCACACTCCACCTTGACCTTGGGCAACCCATTTACCCTCTCAGAACCTGCATCCTTATGCAAAAAATAAGATCCTTCCTACCTGACTTAATGGCTTTTCAAGGGGTTGGGATCGGGGCACTCACGAGGCAGAGCATGTGGTGTGCACAAGTCCATCCAGAGCCAGGCATTCCAGTTATGGGCTGGGCAGGGGGCTGCTCATTGAGGTAAGTCAATTCCCCCATAGTGCAGGGTCTGGGATTCCACCTGGACTGTTAAGCACCCCTCTAGAGTGAGGTCTTCATGTTGGGCTGATCAAATGAAACACACAAGATACTGTTGTGTAAATTGTGTGTGTACAAGAGGGAATCACCCTTCTCAGTGACTGGAGTTCTTGAACTCTTGTCCAGGATAGCTCCTTGCTGGTTTCAAAGTGTCTGACAATCTGAATTTGTCATTAAACGCTAAGTAAGTGACTGGCAGGGTGGAATAATCCTCAGTGGGATTCAGGACTGTCATCTACCTAACTGTAACATGAACATGAATACTTAATCCTTGAACTTTCAACTTCTTTTATGACTAAAACTTGGACCTTTGTGATGTTATTAAAGAGGACTAAAGTTGTATACATTTGTTGTGCATTATATAGCAGGTGCTCAGAAAACTATTGCATGGAATTAGAGCAAAGGAGTTGGGTAGGTAATATTGACTTTACAGAGGCCAGGCAGAAAATACAAGCTTTCCAGAGGAAGGAGGAGTTGGGATCTGAGGTCAAATGGAGAGTACCCATCCTGTCTAGAGGGGAGAACAGACGTCCTTCCTCTTTGGCACACATTACCATGGGGAATGGAGGTCCAGAGTTACCATCAAAATTCTAGACTTTTAAGTGGCATATCCCAGTTTCCAAATGTTGAAAACCAATTTTAGTTCAAATAATGATGATGCACCTGTGGGTCAAATAAAACATGTCTGTGGGGCTCGTGCTGGTGCCTGAGCCCTTGATGTGCAACTTCTGCTTGAAGCATGCTTTCTGTTTCCCTCAGGGCAGGATGCGGCCAAGCAGCCAGCACTGCCTGCAGCAGACTCAGCTCCCGCTGGAGATGGGCCCTGGGGTCAGTGCCTGCTGCTCTGCAGTGCTGGGCACACAGCAGGAGGGCCTCAGGGGACTCCTGCTTCCTCTGTTGCATTGCTAGCCTGCCCCCTCCCCTTCAGTAGCAATGTCTTTCTCTGGATGTGTTAAGAGGCTTGACTGATAGCACTCAGGTGGCTTTCCTAAGACCTGGCACCGTGGGACTGGGTGTGAGTCTAAGAGTGTAAGTCCCTCACGGCCAACTCAGGGTCTGTGGGTTTGTGAGTGTTTGTCCTGAGTGTGTGTTTTGGGGGAGAAGAACATGTCTTTGCCACCTTTTCCCTGTGATTCAATAGATCCAGTTGCTTAATAAGACGGTTTCCTTGATTCTAAGTTCTGAGTTTATAAAATGATCTTCCGAGGTGAAAATGCATACATTACTCTATTACATAGATGCTTTAATTTTACATCTCATCTAAATTCCAGAGCTTCAAGATGTGAGAATCTGGGTGGCTTAAACAGGAAGTTTTCTAATACTATCAGGAGATATTTTATTTTTTAAACAATATTTTACTTCTAAAGATGTAGTATGGGAAATTATAATTATAACTTGACTCATATTTCTTTATTTATTATTTTAACTATATAAATTTATGTGATAATTTGGTATATGTACACAGGTAGCATAATTTTGGAACACTTATTATGTGCCCAGCTAATTCCTAATTCCTGGGATCTGTGAATGTTACCTTGAAGGGGAAAAGGGGTCTTAGCTGATGTGATTAGGTGAAGGATTTTGAGTCGGGGTGAAGTGGAACCCCCTTTCTCCACTGAAAAGTCTGAACTGGGCCTCTCCAGAAATCTTCACCCAGACTAATTTTAGGACTGTCAGCAAAAGAGTCTCTGCAAAAGAGTCCAATGTAGATAAACTTCCTATTTTTGTGTTGCCTTGTTTACTTGGCCACTGGCCAAGAAGATACCAGCAATCCAGGTGCTGCACACCCCCTTACTAGTTTTTCACAAACATATCCAGTATAGTACTTTGAAGAAATGTGCAAACAAGGCCTCTGGCCTTGAGCTGGGCTTCACAGAGATGTCTACATTTTTAAGATAAGTTACAAATGGGCTCCATGGTAACAGCTGGCAGAGGGAGGAAAGAAAGGGGAGAAGAGGCTCTCCCCTTCTCAGGTGTTGTCCTTGAAGGGTTAACGTGCCCAGAACAGTGAAAGAAAAAGCTGCTTTTATGTGAATTTTTGCAGACTGTGAACTTCTAAACCCCTCCCCTTACATGCTGAAACTCCCTGAACTCGGGGTTCAGGGGATTGATTGATTACAGCAAAAGCTGTGCCCTCTGAACTTGGCTGCAGCCAAATAAAACTGTTTCCTGCTGTCTTGGGTGCCTTGCCTCGTTTGTCCCTACAACAGGGGAGATATTGAATCATCTGGGTGGGTACTCAATGCCATCACACATGTGCTTACATGAGGGAGCAGAGGGAGATTCTGCACACTCAGGCGCAGGGGATGTGGTCATGAAGGAAGTTAGAGAGATCTGAAGACGTTGGCCTTAAAGATGGAGGGGGTGCCTAAGCCGAGGATGGCTGGCAGCCCCTAGAAGAGGCCTGGAAGGATTCTCCCAGAGCCCGCCCACAGCACAGCCCTGTGGACCTCTCCACTTTGCCACAGGGATGCTGATTTCAGACTTATGGCTTCTGAGACTGAGAGAGAACAAATTTATGATTTTTAAAACCACCAAGTTTGTGCTAATTTGTTACATTACCCCAGGAGACTAACACACCAGCTCTGTGCTAAGGATCTGACAGAGACACACCATCTCATTTAAAATTTGGAACCAGTCTTGATGGTAGCATATGTATATGTTGGTAGTATCACATGTATATATATATGTGTGTGTGTGTGTGTGTGTGATACCATCAACATATACACACGCTACCCTCAAGGCTTCTTCCAAATTTTAAATTATTTTGTGTTAAAAATTTAAATATTTTAAATTAATATGTGCATTATATGTTTCTCTGTATGTGTTGTGTGTTCTCACATGACTTTCTATCATTCAATTAATATTAATATTAATATTCAATTAATATTACTGTCAACTAATATGTTCGGCATTGTTGTAGGTGCTGGAGAAACAGAGATGACTGAAACAGATAATCCTGGTCTTTATTGAGTATTTAATAGACAAAATAACAGCATTCTCTAAAGTTGTATGTTTAATTGACATGAAAAATACTGAAAGCAGGGTAATCAAAGAGTGTGTGTATGATTTTTGTCTAGAGAATCTATCTTGGGGGAGGGGATGTGGCTTAGAGACTGAAGAAAGCGAGGGACAAGTGTGAAAGGCCTGGGGAACAGCATTTGGGCAGTGGGACAGCTGTGATCTGCAAGCAGGAAGAATGCCAGGTGGTTGTCATGTGAGCAAAGTGATGACACCGGTGACAAGGTAGTAGGCAGGAGCACGGGACCGGTCCCAGGGGAGAGGTGCAGACCCTAGAAAGAGTCTGGAACTTGCTTCAGTGTAACAGGCAGTCCCTGAAGGGCTCCGCGCAGGGGAGTTGTAGAGTGGAGAGGTCTTTTAGGCAGCACCGCACAGTCCAAAAAGTAAGATGCAGTCTGAAATCTACGACAGGATGAGGTGCAAAGGTAGAGGCCTGTGACCTGCTGCTCTCTGGTCCCTGTCCCAGCGTTCAGGGGCTGACCTCCTTTCTCTCTCACTTCACTCCCATGACTCAGCAGTGAGGAAGCGATCGCTTCTTTTCAAAGACCAGAAACCAGAGCTCAGAGAGATGGATTCGCTTGGCCACAGTCCCTGCACGGAGCTTGGCTGGGAGCCCCAGGCCTCCCGACCCCTGGCCCAGGGCTCTCTGAAACATGGGGTGCCCCCGAGGGAGCTGAGCCCACCTTCCCAGGCTCTGTATGGCACCCAGCAGTGGGCAGGCATCCTCCAAGGTGCCCCACCAGAGGACTCCCTGCAGACCTCTCCCGAGGAAGCAGAAATGAACACTCTCAGGGACCCAGCAGACTAAATTAAGAGCTACCCGCGGGGTGGCCCCACAGGGGAACCATCTGCTTCACAGAGCAGCCCGGCAGGATGCTAGTGTGGCCCCCATGGTGCTGGTGACGAGTTTGTGCTGAACCCCAGGGGAGACCATGGCTCTCCTCACACCTACGCAGCAGCAGGTATGAGTCAGGGTCATGATCCTAACTCAAAACACAACAGAAGTGTGATTTTCTGTCTTTTTCTACGGGGGAATTCAGTTTTGACTTGTAGCTGCTGCTGAGCTTGGGTGGTGGAAGTGCAGTCTCAGCCCATTTGGGTGTCTTTGCCTGGGGATTCATCTGAGCTCCAGGGGGGGAGTTTTGCTGACCTCCATTGCATGGAGAGGAGGAGGAGGTGTCTGGAGCTCCCTGTTGTTGCTGCTCCAGGCTGATGTTCCTGTCTAAGCATTAGCCAGGCGCCCATTGCTGTGGATCTCTTGTCCCTCTGGGAAGGAGAACATTCTACTGGTGCCCGCCCACCCGCACCACACCGAGGCTTGGGGCACTCGCTGGCGTTGCCTCTAGATGTGTCTAGACCCACTGCACAGACATTTCTTCTGCTCCCACGCCATTCTCAGCCTAGTCTTGGGACCGTCTTGCTGCTGCCCAGGCTCTGCCTGTACCTGGAAGTTTTAAAATCTGGCAGGACTCAGCTTGGTGTGCACATGACCCCAAGTCTTTTCATTGCTCCTTGTCCTTCCAGCCCAGGGAAGCTTCCCATACTCTCAGGAACCCAAAGCCTGGTCCATCTTGCCTACGCATCTTGGGATCCTTGTGTTGTGCTACAGAGCTGGGTCTTAAAACTGAAATCCCCAAATTGCATCCTGTGTTTTCTCTGCTTTCTAGTGCTCCACAAAATAAAACAAAGAAAATCTTGTTAGTCTTTCAAAATATTAACCCTTCCACTCCATTATATGGCAGGTGTTGGAAACATGTTTCAAAGTTAGACTGCCTGCCTTGAATCCTAACTAGAAGGTGTTCCACGTATCAGTGGGGACACACATATGACCTTGTCTTCTGGTTATACAATAGGAGGTCAGCCCTGCTTGATGGGTTATTTTGAAGATTGTAAAAGACAATGTCAGCTGGGCTCTTGGTACAGTGCTGGGCTGCTCCGGTTATGGCGAGCTAAGCAGATTTCCAGTTTGTGGTCAGCATTGTGTTTCTCCACCTGTGCATTTTGGGAGGTCTCCAGGACCAACTGCAGGTTGAGTGATTTCCTAGAAAGACTCACAGAAGCCATAAAATCTGTTTTTTAATGGTTTGATTTATTACAGTGCTATAGACCTGATGTTTGTGTCCCTCCCCCAACTCGTGTGCTGAAATCCTAACCACCAAGGCGATGGCATCAGGACTGGGTCCTTTGGGAGGGATTAGTCATGAAAGCAGATCCCTTCCAGATGGGATTAGTGCCCTTATGAAAGACTGCAGAAAGCCTCCTTGCCCTTTTTGTCATGTAGGGTCACAGCAAGAAGACAGCTGTCTATGAACCAGGATGTGGACACATACCAGACACCAAATCTGCCATTGCTGTGACTTGGACTTCCAAGTCTCTAGAACTATGAGAAATAAATTTCTTTTGCTTATCAACCATTGAGGTTATGGTATTCTGTTAAAGCACCCGGATGGACTAGGACATACGGTGAAGGGACACGGGTCAGAACCAACAAGGAGAAGATGCACACAGCAAGGAGGGATCCAGGTGTAAGCTTCTGGTTGTCCTCTTCCAGTGGACTTGTGCACACGTGGCTAACTTCTCCCAGTAGTGACATGAGGGATGCACAGAGCATTAATAACCTGGAAGTTCACCTGAGCCTCTGTATTAGAGATTTTGTTGGGAGGTGGACATGTGGACATGGTTGACTGCCCAGGTGGCTGACCTTTGGCATTGAGTGGGTACCAAATGACCCACAGCCTGCCACAAAAATCATATTGTTATCTGTGTTATCTGGGATGAACCACAGTCCTCAGGCAGATAAGGGCCCTAGCCAGGCTGGACACTCCAAGGGCTTGGTCACGGGATAAACCTTTCCTTAGACAAGTCTAACCGTCCACTGTACAACCCATGTCTTCATCCTGGTCCAGCCCACAGTGTTCCCCTGACTCACTGAGCACAGTGTTGGCGTGCATCAATGTCCACTCATCTTGGTTTGACTTCTGTCACCTTCCTTTCCCTCACTCTCCCTTTCTTACCCACGGTGGACAACCATCTTGCTCTCAAACCTTCTCTTTTGCCTTCCTCCATTCACTTAGGCAGTCCACTGGCCTCCTGCCTGCTGCTTGCATCTGCGCCGCCTGTCCATCCTCACTGTGGGGACACTGTTTACTTTAGGGATAAGTTCCTCTAACTGGCCTCTCAGCTCTCTGGGCCAGCCCATTCTCATGTTGCCCTCTAAAGAGCACTAGCCAGGTCCTGTCCTTGGCTCCCAAGTCTTTGGCAAGGCTGTTTACCTAAAATATTCATGCTGTCTTGGCAAGATGGCTTTGCTTAGTTTCCTGGCCCCTTTCCCTGTCACTTCTTCCTAGTCTTCTGAATCGATGTTGTTATTCAAATATGATTATTCCCACCCCTGGGGATTTGCTCTGTCTGGAATATTTTTCCTCCTTCCGCAGCACTGCTCTGCAGGCCCTTTTCCTGTGCCCCCACCATCCACCCACCAGGGCAGGCCAGCTCCCTCTGGGCTCATCCAAAATGTTGTCTCCCTGGAGCGGCCACCATGAGTGTCCCTGGGTGCTTCCATAGTGCCTTGGATGATCTGAGACTGGAGTTCTTTTCAAATTGTAACCGAGTGTTATCAGACCTGGGCTGGGCACAGGCAGATTTGGCAAAAACTTGTCTGCTCAAGAACCAGTGAAGAAACTATAAAATCTGGGTGAAGCTCAGCATTTTGCTCTGGGCTTTGCTAAGGTTGATTCCTAAACACGCGGGATTAAGTTTTGATTCTCTTTTATTCCTTTGCACAGGCTGTGGTTTTCAATGGAAAAGATTTATTTTAATTTTTAACCTCAGAACAGTTTCTTCTTTACTCCTCCCCTTTGCTGTTTGTTTTCTGCATAAATCATTTTCCCCTCCTCACTCACTCTGCTCAGGAATTTGCAGGCCACAGTCACTTTATCATGTAATACTCAGCTATAAAGCAAATCAAATACCCCGGTAGCTTTTGCTTTATGAGAAAATATTTATTATGTTTGAACTCTGGTTTGGAAGCGGGTTGTCATTTACTAGCTGTGTTTTAATATTTTTTTTTTAATTTTTTTTTATTGGTTGTTGAAAAACATTATAAAGCTCTTGACATATCATATTTCATACATTAGATTCAAGTTGGTTATGAACTCCCAATTTTACCCCAAATACAGATTGCAGAATCACATCGGTTACACATCCACATTTTTACATAATGCCCTATTAGTAACTGTTATATTCTGCTACCTTTCCTATCCTCTACCATCCCCCCTCCCTCCCCTCCCATCTTCTCTCTCTACCCCATCCACTGTAATTCATATTTCTCCTTGCTGTGTTTTAATATTGGGTTGTCTTTCCGTTATTGCCTTAGCGGCTGCAAGAAATCCCAATGGGTCTCAGATACTGCCACCTGGTGGTGAAGAGAATGATAACCACTTCAGCAAAAGTAGGTTATCCTTGAAGGCCAAGCACCCTTGCTGGGGAATTGCAGACAAGGAGAAGGGGAGAATCACACCAATTCTGGAAAGCTCCATGCCAGTAATTATGAGAGGCATGCTCCAGTGTATAGCTCATATAATCTCCACTGCAGCCCTACAGTTGCTATGATCTCTTTACAGGTCAGGATATACAGCCTTCAAGAAATCAATTTGCAAGAGAGCTGAGACCTGGCAGCTTCATAGCTGGAAGCATCTGACCCCCAAGCCCATGCTCTTTTCATAACCCCTAATTATCTCCTATAGATAGAACTTGACTTCTAGAAAATTTGGACTCACCCCACATTCTCTACCCTTTGTCTATGTAGGGACAAATGATGAGTGAATTCACATATTTGGTAGGATGCTGTTTGGAAGAGGATTTAAGTTGGTCTCCAACAGGGATGGAGCCATTAGGATAAACAGGTAGAAGTTATGTAAAGAAAAACCTCAGCTCAACAAAGAGGAGCTTTTGATTCCTAAATTGTTTCTTTCTTTGAGCTACTTCTTCAACTCACCTGACACCTGCCCATTATCGTGTGGTCACTGGAGTGCCCTGTCTCTCTCAGTGCAGTGAGTCCTCAGGAGAGGGAAACCCTGGCTGACTCTTCTGTCCAGAATCTAGGACACAAGCTGTGTAGTAGGTATAAAACAAAGTATTTGGTGAGGGAAGGAATGAGTCAGAGAAGTCTCTCCTGGGCTTTCTTGGGAGAGATGGACGTCCTTCCCTGAGGACACATTGATGCTGGAGGACCACTGCCAGGTGATGCTCTGAAGGGCTCTCTAGCTCCCATTTCTCCAAAGGAAGGAACACATCTCCTTGCTCTTTTGGTGAAGCTGGCCAAGTGTCTGTCTTTGGCTGGTGGCATGATGCAAGTAGAGGCTTGTGCCCTGTGCAGGATGCCCGCCCCCTTTTTTTTTTTTTCCAGAGAGGGGCTGGGTGAGTGCATCTGGCAGAGCTTCCCTACCCGTAGTGAGCTGTGGTGAGAAACTGATCTCTGAACTCAGAGGGATGACGGGAAAACACAGGGTGGTAGTGTTTCCTGAATAGAAGCCATTGGACAAGAGCAGCTTTGCCCATTTATGCCAGTGTGCAACAATGTGAGGACACACTGACCTTTTAGACCTGAGAAGCTAGTGTTCCATGCTCCTGCTTCCCACGTCTTCCCATCACTGCTTCATCTACACGCCGTTCTGCAAACAGTCCTATGGGCATCCAGATGGTGGAGGAGACTACGAAGCAGTGGCACTTATCTGTGTCGTTGAATTGGGAAGAGATTTTGAATTGACCTCAAATGTCGAGGGACGGCAGTGTAGACAGGAGGGTGTGGAATCGTTTTCTTCCATCGTAATCCTTGTGCCCAACTGTATTGTGTGTCCATGAATCCTTGCTTTGCTCCTCCCTCTTGTCACAACCCTCCCTCCCATTTCTCCAAAGAAAGGAACACATCTCCTTGCTCTTTTGATGGAGCTGGCCAAGTGTCTGGCTTTGGCTGGTGGCATGATGCAAGTAGAGGCCTGTGCCTTGGGCAGGATGCCTTTTTTTTTTTTTTTTTGCATTTTTTAGAAGAGCAAACCTCAGGGCAATGTGCCCCAGGATGAGGGACATGTGATGTGTGTGGTGTGTGGCCACCCTGAACTTGTTTACAGCCCCAAGCAGCGGCTCCAGCTACCGTAGCTGACTTGTAGACCTGCGAGCGAGAAGAATATTTATTGTTGTAGGTCACTGCAATGTTGGCATTTTAAAAAATGCAACAGTGCCAACTAGCATACTCTAAGAAAAATTAAAACCAAGAAATGGAAGCCATAGAGAGGCAGACTGAATCACAACCAGCACTCTCTTCAATTCTTCTTTTGTCTACATAAAGATTTCTATTATCTATAAAGACAGGGGACATTGATAGATTTGGACACATTTTGGGGCTGGAGCTGTGGACTGTGAAGATTGTTCCATAAAACAGGGGATGAAGGATGTGTAGTTCTATGAATAAGGAGAATGGCAGAGAGAGAGAGAGAGAGAGAGAGAGAGAGGAAGAAGGAGGAGGAGGAGAAGGAGAAGGAGGAGGAGGAGGAGGAGAGGAGGGGGAGGACCTTTGCTGGTGTCCACACCTGTNGAGGAGAAGGAGAAGGAGGAGGAGGAGGAGGAGAGGAGGGGGAGGAGGAGGAGGTGAGGAACAGGAGGAGGAGGAGGGGAGGGGAGGGGAGGCAAGAGGAGGGGTAGGGAAGAAGAGGAGAGGAAAGTAAAAGAGGTAAAGCAAGATGTAAAAGAATAGTGAGATATTGGGAGATGATTGCTATGAATTGAATTTTTTTCCCCAAAAGTTCCTGTGTTGGAGCCCTACACCCCAATGTGACAGTATTTGGAGATTGTGCCCCTAGGGAGGTGAGATTAAGTAAGGTCACAGGGTAGGGCCCTAATTAAATAGGATTGTTGACTTGCAAGAAGGGGGGATGCGGCCCTTGGCACAGGCAGAGGAAAGATCACTTGAGAACACAGCAAGAAGGTGGCTGCCTGTCAGAAAGAGAGCCTTTACCAGGCATCACATCAGCTGCACCTCGATCGTGAGCTTCCAGGCTCCAGAACTGTGAGAAATAAGATTCGGCTATTTAAACCACCCCGCCTGTGGTATATTGTTATGGCATCCAGAACAGACTCAAGACATGGTGTGTGGCTCATTGTGATTTTTTTCTACCCTCCTGACCAGGAGGCAGAGACTTCCAGGTCCACTCCATGCAGGGTTAGGGCAGGGCTGAGGGATGCTCAGCAATGAGAATTTAGGATGTTTCTCTGACTGCTGATGCTAAGTCACCAATCGAATCTGTGTGTCTGCCACATGTTGAGGGATGGTCAGGATACTATGGATGTCTAGCAAATTCCCCAGGCTATCTAATCCTCGATTTAGATACTCTGGAGGCACAGACCACTGCACACATGTCTGACGGGTTGCTCCTCCACCCCAGCCTCCTTTCTGCACTGGGTCAGAAAGTCTCCGCACATTCCTGTCCCTCAGATGGGACCATGTCCCATCCTAAGAATTCTCTGTCTCTCTCAGAAAATAACTCCATGTTCCAATTATCCAGGCCTGCTTCTTGATATGTTAATTGGAGCTTCAGAAATGTATACTATATATTTCGAGGAAGTGGGATTTTCAAAATATTATCTTGAAAATTCTATTTTAGTATTCAAAAGATGAATAGCAAATGTGCTTTCTTTCTCTTTGCATTTCTGCGTTCAGAGTCCTAATCTCATGCATCCCTCTCGCTTCTTGCCAAGGCAGATGGAAGCCTTTGGTTGATGAGGGGGAAGGTCACGCACATGGAACACACAGCTAAAGGCGTATTAGCATAAACCCCACCCCTGCCATCATTGTAATGTCCTTGACAAAAGGGTCACATTTCACTTCCATCTGCACTTCTTCATGATGTCTAGTACACAGTAGGGTATGCTTGGTGGGGGTGACCTGTAACTTGTCTCCATTAGTCAGGATTTTCTTAATTTTAGCTTTGAAAGTCTCTGGTCCAGGGAATTTCTCAAATCAGGGAACCAGGGCAGTTGCCTACCCCTATGTACACAATCCATAGTTGTTACTAAGGAAGGCGGTGATTTTCTCGATATGAAATGATCATCATTAGTCTCTGGAGTAAACAATAATAATGTGTTTGTGTTTCCACATGCTTCATCTGTGACTTCTGAATTTCATAACAGTGGTTTCGCTCAGCCAACAACTAATTGACTTATAAGGTCTCACTGTAACTAAAACACGATTATCTCTCACAAAAGAAGAATGAACAGCCCAGATTCATCTGTTTGCTAATTGTTCTTTCTGGCCCTTTGGTTCTTGGCCATAACAACTGCTGGACTTCAAAGGACTCGAGAAATGGTTGGCTGTGGCACAAAAACAAGAGGAAGACCTACTTGTCCAATCTATTGAAGTCTTGTATTGATGGGTTCAAACTGTCAGCCATTGCACCTTGTAAGAAATAGCAGCACAAAGGAGGAGAGGGATTCTCATGAGTAGTTGGTAATAGACGGAAGTCTTTGCCATGGCACTGGATTCAAAATGGCGGAGGTCAGGGGATGGGATTCAGGAGACATTATATTATATTCTCATCCTTGTTCCCCTGGCTTTCATGCCATAACTAAAGTCACTGGCTAAAAATAAGTGAATAAACTTTAGTGCTAATACGTAGGGATTTATCATGGTTAAATTGTAACTCCTTATCATGACATAAAGTCCTGTCATGACATTGGCCCAAGATGTAACTTCTTGCCACCTGCCAAGCCCTCAGTCTTACTCTAGTGCCTTCCCCTGGGACATCTCCAGACCCTTTGCCAAGTCATGGCTTTCACTCCTTCCTAGCTTTTGGCATAGTCTCAACCAGTCTCCTGTCACCTGTTTCCTTTCTAAGTTGTTACCTTTGACATCTCTAGAAACATGACATTGCTGCATCTTCTGTGACTATTAGGCCAGTTGTCTGGTGGCAAGTGTCCTCGGCATGACTTACCCTTTGTACACCTTCTCCCCAGGGGCCTGGTTGGAGCGGGTGGAAGGCAGGGTCTGAGCAGTACTGGCCTATGGATCCAGCCAAACACCACATGAAATCCAGTGTCCCTGACCCATAGCAGCTCTCTCCCCATTTTAAAAAATAAAATTTTTAGTTTTGATAAAATATATATATTATTAAACTTGGCCTTTAAACCATTTCCAAGTGTGCAATTCAGTAGCATTGATTAACTCTTTACAGAGTGGCTCAACTATTACCTTCCTAAAACCGTTTCATTAACCCAAACAGAAAATCAATCACTAGTTACCTTCCCTGCCCCCAAAGACCCTGATAACCTCTAACTTACTTTCTGCCTCTGTAAATTCCACCGCAGCTCCATTATAGTTCTATTAGACAGGGAGTTATATACCTTCAATGATAACTACATGAATTAACAAGACCTGGAAATTTGGCTAGAAGTAAAGTCTTCTGATGAGTTCATATATAAGTGTCAAGAATCTGCTCTATTTGTCCCAAACTATGTGAGATGATGCAGGAGATACAGAACTATAAGATTTGGTCTTTACCAAGGCCAGAACAAACACTGCCTCTTATTTCTTTTTTTTCCTAATATTTATTTATTTTTTTCCTTGGACACAATATCTTTATTTTAGTTTATGTGGTGCTGAGGATCGAACCCAGAGCCTCACATGTGCTAGGCTAGTGCTCTACCACTGAGCCACAACCCCAGCCCTCTTGTTTCCTTTTGACATGGAAGTATTGAGAATCATTTTTAATTTTTTGCAGTTCACAGTCTTAGAATTTTCTCAAGGTTGGTGGGTAATTGTCACTCTTTAGTGGCCACACTAATTAGCTGGACATTATGTTACAATGCATAGTCCAAGTAAGTAGATCTGGGATTGGGTTCTAGTTTGTGTGTATTGCTGGTCTATGGCCCACATTTTGAGTAGCAAGCTTTGAATAATTGTTGTCATTCAAGATGTAACTGACTGCCCTCCATGGGTCCATGCCATCAAGGTGCCTGTACTAGAGATACAGTATATATATGTTTACATATAATCTTATTATAGTCTATGTTTTATGAAATCTACCATAAGCTGTAGAAAGATTGAAAGGAAAAAAGGGTCAGATAAAATCTATCTGCTCATGTTTTTATCTTTCCTATAATATTTCAAATTTCTTCAAGGCAAAGACCTCTCTTTTTTTTTCTCTAGTTTTAATTTATAAGAACTAAATAAATTGGACTAAGCCAAATTCCCCCTTAACATTTGGCTTTGATTAGAAAGAGATAAACACAAAGAAAATATGCTGATATACTAATGGATTGCTCTAATGGATTGTCCTTTCAACTTTATCCAAGTTTATTCCTCACAGGCAAAACTGAATTTAGTTCAGCATGTAGCGTGGAATGGGGGTTTCCTTAGCGTGTTGACTGGCGGACCTCACAACCCCTCTGGGGTTCAGTGCTCCAGGAAGGTGAGAGCAGTCACCTGGTGAGGCAGCAGCCTGGGTGGACGAGCAGAGGCCTGAGGTTATGTCAGGGCCAGGGACACTCTGTGCTGCAGAGAACCTAACTCCATTTCCATTTCCCCTGTGACAAGGGACAGGAATAACATACAGTCCAAGCCTTGGGAGATTGTTATAAGCTCAGATGTGACGAGGCACGTAGAAATGCTTCTCAAACTTTGATGCTACTCATTTGTTATTGTTATTGGATTGTAAGATTTTTAATTCCCTCCCATGTATGTGAATTAAAAAATCAGCGATTTCTGAAATTATACGTGTATATGTGGGTAAATCAGTAGGACCCATAAACTCTTTCCTGTCCGCTTGAGTGTAGATCAACTTTCCTGGTAATTAGTGGTACTCTTAAACTTAAAAATATTATTACAACTGTTCCTTCCTTTTCATTCTTTTAAAAGCAATATGAAGATGCTGCTTCCTGTGACATCCTGTGACAACTTTTCACTCTCCTTGCTTGTTTTCCAGCATATCATGCTCCAGTTAGAAGGACACTTGGAAAAAGTATAAATTCTGGAGTCAGATCAGCTGCGGTTCTGGGCTCTTCCCTGCTATTGCGGGGGTTGGAAAACTGGGGACAAGCCTGCCAGCCTGGTTCCAGATATGGTTAAATCCTTCAAAGGAAAAAAATCCACTTGCACGAGACCAAAGAAAGAATGGAAGCAGAATTCTTCCCCCGCCACCTTTTCTTTTCTTGCTGGTAGCAACGGCAGAGGTGAGATTTGGGCAGATGTGAGGTTCTTTGCAACAACAGCCTCTGTGTTTTCCTAAAAATAGCTACTTATCTGGGGACTTTGGAGGGGGTATAGCAAAGACAGTGTCTTCCTGAATTACCTACCTGCATTTGGGGTGCCAATCCTTATTCTCCAGCAGCAGTGGGAAACCTAAACGCTGGTGATGGGAGAGCCATTCCTTCTTCCCAATGTTCACTACTTGGATGTGTCCATCGGTTCTGAAAGGCCCTCATGCCTAGTCAGGACTGATCCACTAAATCCTTCTCAACTTAACACACCTGGCCTGTTTCCTGTCTACCTGATTAATCCTGGTTGACCTGGTCTGAGAATGTGGGTGAGAAACTCTAGTTCTTTACTCCTCAGTGTCCTCACCTGGTAAATGGACACAGTGGCTCCCAGAGCCCTTGTAAGGATCAGACCCACAGAATATGTAAAGTGTACAACACAAAACAGAGGTGAAGCAATGCCAGTGTTTTGTGTTCAGTCTCCCCATCCCTCCTGTCCTTCCTGACTCCTTGTCTTCTTTTAGGTCCAGAGTTCTTCCATTTTTTTTTTTTTTCCTGGAATTGGTTAGAAATTTGGGTGCTGGGAAGCCTCTGAGTGCCTTGGGTGTACTTGGCCCCCGGCCAGTTTGGTTTGGTGTGGTGCTGGCCCAAGTCTCAAGGTTCCTCTTTCAGATCTAGATTCGTTGTCTGTTTTTCAAGGATCAGCAAGGATGGCTGATTGCTGTCAGGGTTTTTGTGATTATTAGCTGCTAAAGTTGTCCTGAGGAGGTTCATCAGCACTTTCTTCATACATAAAAGCTCAAAGTCATTTTTAACCGTCTGATTCATTTGTCTTGCTCCTAAAAGTAGCAAAGTAAATTCCTGGCCAAAGAAAATCTTCCAAGAGGAAAGTGGTCTTTTTAGAATTCCTAGTCTACTTATAGGAACCCACCTGCTGTGACGCTTGCCTCTGAACTTGAGAGAGCTCAGTAATGAGCTGTCCTGGCCTGGGGGCCGCAGTGGAGGGAGAAGTGGTGGGGCCTGAGGGCTTCCGTTCCTCCCAGCTCTGCCTTCATTGACTCGAGGCCTGAGGCTGGGGACTACCTCTCCTGGGCTTTGATTTCTTCCTTCCAGAACCAGTAGACTCAAATCTCTGAAGGGGCTTTCTAGCTCTGGCATTTATGGAATGAGCAGAGGGCCTGTTGCCTCTCCTGGTCTCCCCGTCACAGTCACTGTTCCCTCCCCTCTGCCTGTCCTTTCGGGGATGAGAAGGATCCCCTGAAGATCATTCCCTCCACCCAAGGCTGGTGAGCAGGCTCGTTCTGTGGCTGGTTGCTGTGTGACCGTGGGCACACTCCCGTTGAATTCACTTCTGTGAATGTGTGCTGCCCGGCTCACTGTGCCAGGCGCAGGGGTCTTCGATGGGGGGACGTGGAGTGCTCATGAGGGAGAGGACGCAGACAGGTGAATGCCGTGGTGCCACCCAACACCACTGAATGATTGGCAGCCACAGGCCCGGACATGGCACCAGTGTCTGTCCAAACAGAGCGATTGTTGGCCAGGATTCTGAATCAGGGCATGCTGATTGTCCACCAGCCCCAGGATGGGACAGAGAAAACCCACCGTGATAAGTGCTCCTCTAAGGGAGGGTCAACAATCATGGAAGTACAGTAGGCACCTAATCCCTACTGAGTGCAGCTGGCCTGAGAGCAGCTGTCTTGGCAAGTTCCTTGGGGGAGGTGACGTCTGAGCAGAGTCTTGAGAGCTGAGGGATGATGGCCAGGGAATTGATGGAAGGAAGGAATCCAGAGAGAGGAAAGGGCACGAGCCAAGGCCAGCAAGGCCGAGGCAGCATAGTATGCATCTCTGAAATGCCAAGTTTAAGGACAAGAGCTGTGTGACAAGGCTGCAGAGAATAGACAGGACCCAACACTCAGGTCCTTGGATTAGAATGACATGGAATTTAGATTATAGATTCAACAGAACAGGGCTAGGAGACCTCAAGAGCAATACTGCTTGGGTTCCATGACTAGTTCTACTATTTACTGGTTGTATGACCTTTGGAAAACTTGTCAGGGTCTCTGGGCTTTACCTTACCTATGAAGTAGAGCACCTTCCTTTTAGAATTGTGGCAAAAATGAAGTTTATTCAACTTGAGAAAGGCTCAGGAAAATGTGTGGTGTGTAGTAAATGCTCAATAAGTGCTGGTTATTGTTCTTATATTTCATTGATTCTAAGATGCACATTTTTCTTTTTCTATAGCTTAGCATCTCAAAACTTTGGTGTGATGTATGGTGGATGGTACTTTGTAATCTCTGCCAAGAAGGCAGCAGATGTGATGCTGCCCACGCCGGTGAGGTTGGGTAGAGCTGTCTGTGCCTGACTTCAATTACATGGTTGACTCTACGGAAGTCAAATTTAGTTCCCATTCAAAATATCTGAAAAGAATACACTTTGATTGTGCATGGGATCCCAAAGCTATTGAAGGTATGGAAACAGAACAGTAGAAGGTAGATTTGAAATTAGTGAAGCAAATATTCCATTGGTGGGATAAGGATTCCCCATTTTGGAAAGCAAAACCAAATGCTTATATATCTTTGAAGGGAGCTGCCTTAAGAGATGAAATCATATTACATTTCACTAATATAATACATGTAAAAGGGCTGCCTGTCAAGCACCAAGCTTTACAACAGAAGTTATCAAATTCCTCAAAATAGATGAAAATATTTCAGATCAACAAGATAAAGGTATGACCCACAGGGCTAAGTACCATAGTTTGATTGGCAGATTTTTTTTATTTCTTAATGATAAACAAAATAATGGCACAAGGAATAACTGATAGCAGGTTGCATTAAGTGAAATACAATGCTGCTGCTGTTGTTTTTATTGCTGGACTGTAGCTGATGGGGCCATTGAGCACGGAATGACATTGTTACATTTTTGTGGTAGGAAAATGACTTTGTCATCAGTTCTCTTCCTGTGACATGAGGGGAGGATTGGATTAGATTCTCCAGGGCATCTTTCTCCTCTGAGAGTCTCTGCATCTGAAATTCCAATGCTGTGTGGACCTCATTGAAGCTTTTCCTTCCGGCTCCCACAGGGCACTCGGAGCTCCAAGACTCTGGCGAGGCCTGCTGACTCCCTCTCCGGATTGTCAGATACCCATTACTGCTAATGGCAAGGCTTACGTGCTGGAGGCAACCTTTACAGGGCAGAGAATTTGCAGATGGGGTAGAGGCATCGATTGGCAGCTCCTTGAAAGCCAGTGCTCACAGAGATGTGGTCCCTGGGTGAAAGATGCTGGGTTCGTGCCTCAGTTGAAGGAGCCATTAGCAGATTAATGTCCTGTAGTGAACGCCAGGAATAGGGGATAATGGCTTTTTTAAGGGAGGGGCCCAAAGAAGTCATATGAGCCCCTGTGACCCCAGGATCTTGAGGGAGCTGAGGTCCATCTGGACAGGCAGCTTTCTAACTCTGGACAGGTCAGTGTGTGGATTACAGCTGGATCAGATTCTGTTGCATCTTAGCTGAGTGACCTTAGCCCAGTCTCTCAGTCCCTCTGAGGTTCAGTTTTCCCATCTGTTCAGGGAGATCATCGACAACTAATTCACAAGCGCCCCCAGGAGACAAAGTTAAGTAACAAATGGAACCTCCCCAGCCACGTGGCTGACGTGGACTAGATGGTCTGTGCATTTTCTCGAGCTTCATTATTTGCTGTCAAGTTTCTTTCTTTCTCTTTTTTTTTTTCATTTCTCTGCTTAGAATGAGATCCGATGAGAAACAAAAGAATCCAGAATGTCTTAAGAACTCCCACACATCAACAGTAAAGAGATGAAAATTCCAACTAAATGTGCAAAAGTCATGACTAGATGTTGTACAAAAGAAGAATCTGAATGGGCAATAAACGCGCCAGGGTGCTCAATGTTGGTGATTTTGAGATGCCGCCCAGAGCCGCTGGAATCATGGAGGGGGACAATATCCAGTGTTGGTGAGGGAGTGGAGTCCACAGAACTCCAGAACTTTGCTGGTGGGAGCTAAAAATGGTGCTTTGAAACCCGTCAGTGTCTCATAGAATTAAACATGCACTCGTGACACAACAGCAAATCCAACTCAAACGTCAGGATCGTGTGCATCCTCCTCTGTTGGGGTTCAGCAGAGGGTGTATGGAGTGGTAGACTGAAATGTGGTTAGTGATGGTTAAAACTGATCACTACACATTTTTGTTTTTAAAAATCATGTGACCCATAGGATAAATTTCAAAAAAAGGAGAATGGTCCATAAAGGCTGCAGAATCTGCACGGCCTGCCTTTGGGCCCCTATTTTCCTCTTGCCATGAGCCTTATTCTCCAGCTGAATAAAATGCAAATCGTTTCCCCAGAAGTCTTCTTCTTTTAGCTTCCAAGTAGTGGCGCCCTCTTCCATCTGTCTGTGATTTTCCTTCCTGATGTGTGCCTTCACCTGTCTTGGCCTCGGCCTTGTGAACCCTTGTGAACTCCTCACGATGGTCCCCTTTCTGGAGATTTCCCGTTTCTCCCAGGCCCGGCAGTTGCTTTCTCCTCTGTGCTTTTGAATAAGACCGTACTTACTTCTTCAAACATCTCCACCCCGGCGGGGGCGGGGGGGGGGTCACTCCAGGGTTTACTTATAACATAGCCCCCTTCATGTAGGCTCTCTGAATTCACTTTTCCTGGGTACTTACAGCACAGTCCAAACTCCTTCCTGTGGAATATGGAGCTTGTGGTATTCAGCCCTGCTCCCTGACTTCATCTCATCCCTCCTTCCTTGGCTCAGGAGAGCTTTCCTCTACCCATTCAACTCCTCCTGCTGCAGATGCTTCTTCTGTCCCTCATCCCAGCCCTCGGCAAGGGTCTCTGCTTGCTTGTTACTTGCAGAGTGGCTTCCTTGGTCACATGGCACAAGCAACTCCCATGGCCACCCTGACATTCTTCCAACCTGTCCCACACTTCTCTCTCACTGCCGTAGACCTAGTGTGTTTTATGTGTTGCTTGTGTAGTACCTGCCTGCTTTGCATACTCCAAGTTCCATGAAGGCAGCCTCTGCAATAGCACCATAGATTGGCACTCTGAGCCTCGAACAAGTCAGGCATTGAAGGGGTGTGGGGCCCGTTAGAGGTTTAATGAATGGCTAGATTAATGATGTATCTCAATTTAAAGATGATGAGAAGCAAAGAATTATTTAATCTATTGATATTACAGAATCCAAATTGAGGACAAATACTTTGTCCTCAATTAAAAAAACTTTATCATCCTTTTTACATTATAAAAATAGTACATGATCACAGCAATTCTAACAAAACAAAAAGTTATAAAAAAGTGAATAATTTCCTCTGTTTTCCTGCAGTTCCTCTTCTTTATACTAACAAAAGCTAAAAGGTTCTATATGTGAAGATTTTACATATATACATGTATATTTCTTGTTTTATGCATGTATTTATACATGTGCATATGAAGTTTTTATTTTTTAGATAAAAAATGGGATGATATTTTACACATTACACTGTTCCTTGCTTTTGTCCATTTAATACATTTCTTTTAATGACACATAGACATTTCTCCAGAAAATATAGACAGGCCTCTTTGTTGTTAATAGCTATATACTAATTCATAATACAGGTGGTATAGTATTTCAATCAATTGCCTGTTGATGAATATTGAAGTTATTTCCAGTGTGTTTCCACTCCTGATAGCCATGCAGTAAATATCCTGATACAAATCTGTCCTCATACACTAGGTTCTCTCACAATAATGCAAATGCTGGGCGCGAAAGCAAGTGTATTTTAAAATAGATCCCAGCAGACTGTCTTCTAGAGGAGGAATTACATCTCCTTCAGCAGTGCATGAATGTGTCCATTTGCCTCTACCCTAGCTAAGAATGGATGTTCTCGTTTCTAAAAATGTCTTCCAGCATCCTGTTAGCTGTTGATGAAGACTTCAGGGGAAGGCATCAGTCTTCTGGAGTCCTGAGTCCTAGCAACTTTAAGACATATTCATCCTCCTGAATAAACAGGTTTGGGGAGCAGAGCCTGCGGTCCACCCTGGCATGGTCCCCCATAGAACCCCCACTTGGTGCAGTTTCCCAAGCGTTAGCTAAACTATCCCTGGATATAAGCACAGCCTGTTGATGGGAGCATATGGACCACGGACGGGATCAAGTTTATCATGATGCTGTGTCATGGGAGATGGGGTGTTAGATTCACACCAGCTGCTTTACTTAACAGTATTAGCAGGAGGAGCCTGTGAGTGGCATCTACGCTGTAGGTTTATTTGAAGGGCAGATGGGAAGGAGAGAAATGGAGGCAACAACTCAAAACCAAAGGAGCAAAGGACGAACTCTCCCTGTAACTGTGATTCCTCTCATGGAGATTTTGAAGACATCAGAGATGCTTCTTCAGACCTTAGTGACAAATGAATGCCTCTTCTTTCAGTTGGACCCTGCATTTAATGCTTCCCCCAACTGAAAGGGCATAGGCAGCGCCTTTGCCAAGTGCCAGATGATTCTGGGAAGGGCTGTGGGAAGAGAAGTTTTCTGCTTTTGCTTTCTCCAGCTTTGCCTCTTGGAGCCTGGCTAGCTTATCCACACCTGTGGGGGTGGCTGGCTGGTGTGGCCAAGGAGCGTGGGACCTAGGATGCTTTAAAAAGTGTTTCTCCTACTTCCGTTTCCCCCTTAACATCTACCTAATCTTTGCTTTATTGCCTTATGTTCTGTGCTAGCCTTTACTGATTTTTTAAAGAATTAAAATTTTTCTTTTTTTAAAAATGTTTTCATTATTGCATTATAGCTATAGATAATAGTGGGTTCATTTTGAGATATTTGTACACACATGGAAAATAGTTTGCTTCATTTCAATTTCCAGTACTTCCTCTTTCCTTCCTTTCCTCCCTCCCCTTTAACCCACTTCTCTCCTGTCTTCCTTCTATTTACTGATTGGCTTTTAAATTGGTGCTTTGTATATACACAAAGGTGAAATTCACTGTGGGGCATTCATATACGGACATGGTGTATTTTGGTCCATTTCATTCTGCCCCTCTTCCCTTTTCCTGTCTCTCTTCCCTCCCCCTCTATTCCTTTCCTCTCCTCCCTTGATCTCTGTTTTAATCAGCTTTATCGCTGCTGTGACTAAAGGACCCAACTAGTGCAATAAAGGAGGAAGAGTTTATTTGAGGGCTCACAGTTTCAGAGGTCTTAGTCCATAGAAGACTAGCTCCATTCCTTAGGGCTCAAGGTGAGGCTAAACATCAGCGTGGGAGAGGGAGGTGGAGGAAAGCAGCTCTCATCATGGTGATCAGAAAGCAGAGAGAGAGAGAGAGAGAGAGAGAGAGAGAGAGAGAGAGAGACTTCGCTTGCCAGATACAAATATGTACCCCAGAGCCACGCTCTAACTTCCACCCCCTGCAGCCACACCCTACCACTTCAATCACTACCCAGTTAATCCCATCAGGAAGGGATTCACTGATTGGGTTAAAACTCTCACAACCCAATCATTTCTCCTCGGAACTTCTTGCATTGTCTCACATGTGAACTTTTGGGGGGTACCTCACATCCCAAACCATAACAATCTCCCTTTTATTTTCATGGGATCCCCTGTCTTTTTTCCTTATTTTGCCCTTGCTTTTGCAAATGAGAGAAGGCATGCAACCCTTAAAGAAAAATTAGTTTAATCAAGGAAAGCTATAAAACAAATTTCTGGTCATGACTATATTTGGTTTATTCCATATTTAGTTTATGGACTAAGTGTTCCAGTTTCTGTTGTTATTTAACTTTTAAATAAGAAGATTTTCTTTTTAAAAAAAGATCTTATAAGATTAATGCAAAAATCTCAACTAAGATTAAATTTGACTAAGCTCTGTAATCTATGATAAACTTATAGATGTGTCTGAAAAATATTATACAGTACAGACTGTTCCCAAAGCCTAGAAACACAAGGAAAATAGTACATTTTTGAGCTTGCTATTCCCAGATTGATAATTGGATTCATTGCTTTATATTTAGAGATGAAAAACAATGATATTTGATAAAAATAAATTGAGCATATGCCTTAAAGACTATAATAAATATATTATTTAAAATAAATTAATGTTTCTCAATTTTCTAGATACCCTGTAAATAATACAACAGGAAGAATAATTCAGAAACAGACTTACACCTAAAATTGGGAACTTAATAGATGATGAAGGTGGCAGTAAGGTGAGAACTATTCAATAGGTATTTAATATTCAGGGATGACATAATTAGCTTGTCAGAAGGAAGAAATGGATTCCTTCCTCCTGCAACTTATAGAAAATAAGTCCCCAAAGGGTTGAAACTCTAAATGTAAAGAGGAAAACTTTACGATTTTAAAAGCAAATACAGAAATGCAAGTTTTGGATCAGGGGATCTAGTGGTTTGTAGAGGCTGGGCCCTGATTCGATTGCATCAGTTGGTAGTGACTAGAGTGCTAGCACTAGCGGTTCTTTCTTGTGTCACAGGTCAGTTCCTAGTTCATTGGGCTACCTTCCATGAGGTGACTCAGGGATTTAGGAAGTTTTCATCTAGTGGCTGCACCTTACCTTAGCGCTTTGAGGTCTCTGGATTCTCTGCACCTACTTTACCATGAAGAAAAGGTAAAAAGGAAAAGAACGTGGGGAGTCACATGGGAGGTTTCAGAGGCTGGCCTGGCAGAGACGTAGGTCAGTTCTACCACACAATCACTGCAGTGGGGGTGTGCTAGGAGAAGTGGAGGGGCAGCATGTCAGGGAGAAGAACATGGGTTTTGTAAACACCTGCACTCTGTTCTGGAGTAGAGAATATTTCCAGGAATTATAAATGAAAACTTTGATAAATTTTATCATATTGAAAGTTAAAGTTCTTAGAAAGAAAAATTAAAATATTAGCTAAGATTGGGAGAAGACTCAGCGACATCGATAATAGACTTAGTGTGCAGGATGCCCACACATATATGCACCCTGAGTCTATGTAGATGGGCAGCCCAGTAGAAATATGCATGTAATTTATACACAGACACTCACAAAAGAGGGAAATAGAATGCCATTTCAATGTAAAAAGAAATGTTCAACCATAGTAGTAATCACAAAGATACAGATTAAACAACTGACAGGCATGGTGGCACCCACTTGTAATCCTAGCAACTCTGGAAGCTAAGTCAGGAGGGTCACAAGTTGGAGGTCAGTCTCAGCAATTTAGTGAAGTCCTAAGCAACTTAGTGAGATCCTATCTCAAAATAAAAAACAAAAAAGGCTGGGGATGTAGCTGAGTGGTAAAGTAGCCCTGGGTTCAATTCCCAGTTCCAAATAAAACCGAACCAAACCAAACCAAACCACCCCTCAAAACAAGGTGGCACTTCAAACCCCATAGTTTGGCAAAATTTAAACACTCTGAAAATACCAATAGCTGGCTAAGGTATAAGAATACAAAAGCATTTATATATAGCTTATGGGATTACAAATTGAGATAACCATCTTGGAAAAAGGTTTGGCAACACCTAGAAATGTTGAACACGTGCACAGTCTAGAATGCACTTGGCATTTCCATTTCTAAGTATAGCTGTTGATGAAATCCTCACATATATTTACAAGGAGAGTCATTTAAGGGGATTCACCTAAGTACATTTATAATAGTGTAAATCCAGATTAGGTTTACATATCCATTATTCAGTGAATGGAATAATGGATATAATTATTCATGATAGTTCAGATGAGTAAAGTAGAACTATATGTATGAATATATCTAAAAGTTTTAATACTGAGTAAAAGAGAAAGTCCCAAGGGGATTAATATAGCATATCACTTACATAAATTAGAAAAATAAACTACCCAGATATATTTTTGGAGTCATCTTTATAAGGAAACTAAGTGTACATGCACTCTGAGTCTATGGAAGCCCCACGTGAAATGTGTGACAGTGAAAAGGAAAGGGATGGAGAGTCACAGTGGGAGTGTGACGTGGGGTTCCAACGTTGTGAATTTTTACATCATTGATTTTTTACAAAAGTAACTGAAGCTGTAAGCCAGTATGATGTCATTTTAAAATTCTGAATGTTTATTGTAATCTTTGTGATATTTTTATGTACTTTCAACATTTTAACTGGCAAAAAGAAATCTTCACCTCACCCCCAGTTACCATGTGCCCCAATATTCATATTCATATTTGATCAAATCATTTAGTCTCTTAGAGGAAAATGAAGTGAGTATGCTCATGAGACATTAACTAACCATTGTCTACTCTGGCTTAAGGATTTCTCTGTTGGTAAGTATTGTCCAAAGAAGACCAGACCAAAGAGGGCAAGAGAGATGCTGTAAAAAGTAAATCTGCAATATTTGGACACAAAAATTTCCTAATGAGGACAATAAGAATATGCATTAGACCTAAAGAAGAACAAAGCCATCACCCAGTTTCCCTGGTTTCTAGGGAGAAAGGTATCAAAGCAGAGTCAGACCAGAAGATCTCTAAGGTGATAGAGGAAACATGCTGTAGCAAGCCAGGGTTCAAGTACTGCCAGCTCAGCAGTTTAGCAACTTGATTTGAAAAGAATTTGAAACCTAACTTACATGTATAACTATAAATCTCTAATAATATATATATATATATATATATATATATATATATATATATATACCTTAATATTATTATATATAATATATATTATTATGTATGATATATAGTATATTTTATATATATATGATTTGATGCAGAAATTACTGCTGAAAGAATTGTTGCAGTGTTGGGGGAGCCAGATCTAGGCTGTTTCTCCATGAACAAATCCCAGAAAAATACTACAGAACTGGATTATGAGAGAGCTCTTGTGTTTGCGTTAATTGGTGAGCCTCATTCTTTGTTTGGCTTCCCTAAAAGCAGAACCGAAGACTTGAGGCTTGTAGTTTATGTGAATGGTGAAAACCAGTCTAGAGAGACTGAGAGAAGTGGGGAAAGGCAATAAAGTGTGCATCGAGGGGTAGGTCACCACTGTGGGCAACTGGGGCTTGTTTCCTCTGGGGACCCTTCTAGGAATCAAGCTGAAGGCCCTCAGAATTGTTTCTTCTAAGGTGACAGGGTGGGGCATTTATTTATGACTCTTGTTCCCTGTTGACTGAGGTGTGGCTCCAGGGATGTTAACACTTTGGACCTGTGTGTTCCATCTCTGTGGGCTGGGCAACCTTCCACAACTCTGGAGCAAGTTCTGAGGCAGAAAAACAGACCTGTCAGGTGTAGCTGGAGGCAGGATGTGGTAGCTGCCCACTACCACTGTGCTAAAACCAGGTAGGATAGGGGGATGTGGCAAGGGACACAAACAATGTCTACATTTTGGGGAATCCACTTTGCTTTCCCAGCAGTTGGTTTCCAATACACTCTATCCCCAGTAGACTTAATCTAAGGATAAGGAAGATGCTGGTGCAATTGTCAGCTGAGAGTGCTGTCACCCACTCTAGATCTGCTCCAGCAAAAAGGTGCCCCACCCACTGCCTCCTCTCCTCCTTCCTGGTTAATGGTAGACAAATCTGAGTCCTATCCAGAAACCCAGATGCAAGGGAGTCTGGGAAGTATAGTTTTCAGATTTCTGACATCTGCAGGACCAGAAGAGACCTTAGAAGAAGGCTGGTAAAGACTGGCCAGTGGACTTCAGCTGTCTGTCCCACTTATCTGACCTGGTGAGCTTCCCCTCTCACTTCCTTTGCTTTGTGATTCTGGTTGGATAACAAATTCCCTGAAGTTGTCCTTACCACCTCCAGGCCTTTGTCCTCATTTAACTTGGGGAAAGAGCAGGAGGGAGCATCCCCTTTCAGCGACTATATCAGCCAACTCCTCAACACTCCCTGGTTTATTTTTTTAGCATTCAGTTGATATAAGATAGGGTCTTGCAGTCCTTAGTGCAGGAATTAAGTACTGACACTTACTCAGGACAATTGCAATTTTGCGATTAATTTAGCAACTGTCTCTCTGCAGATCAGAGATCTATGGAGGCAGAAATCATACCCTTGTCCTGTTTGCTATTGTTCGTGGCACCTGGAACATGCTTGCCCTTGATACATAAATGATCACTCAGTGCATCGTATTTGAATAAATGAATAGAAAAGATGAGTGTTTGAGGTTACATTTCCTTTGTCTGTAGATGGATGTTTTATCTGTGCCTGAGGAATAAAACAGCTCACATTCAATACTGCTTTAGAAAAATAAGGACAGTAAGAGAAGGGTCTGGCCTAGAGTGGGTAAATTATTCCACTGCAGGAATGTGATATTTTTGGCTCCTGCATTAACTAAGGGCTGCTATTTCCAGTGCTGGGCTGGAGCAGACATCAGAGAGCCAGGCAGACAGCCACAGAGCATATTTGAAAAGAAAGGCAGCCTGATGATTTCCCTTCTGATTAGTTTGGGAAATCCAAAAGCAATATGCTATGAGGTATAAGAAAAAGTCAGGAAAGAAGGAATGCTCTTGCTTATGGGGTCTGAGTGAAGAAAAATTCCAAATTAATTGCATTTAAAGGAAAATAATATGCCCTTAGAAATTGGAAGGCAGATTGCATAGGAGGCCCTTGGAGTCCCTTCCAGTTTTAGCTTAGTGAATACTCTGAATAGTTAGATCTCCTTGGCTATTAGAATGGGGCCAATGTTATGTAATGATACCTAACATTATTGGAGCTATGTCATATTCCAGGAAATGTTTTAGATGTATTTTCTCTTCTAACCCTTAGAATAAGCCTATGTGATAAGAATTTTCACTATCCTCAGTGTAGAGAGAAGGAAAACTGAAGACTGGACAGATTGATAATCTTCCCAGAATCCAATAACTGACAGGTGAAGATTTCCAATTCAGGCAGCTGGACGGCACAGAGCATGCTCCTGTTAGGAAACCACCGCAGAGCCCCAGGTTGCAGGGCCAGCAGACTGGGGTTCAGATCTAGGCTTTTCCTTCCTGATTATATGGCTACTACAATTTCTTCAGCAGCAAACTGAGGTTTACACTTTTCTTGCAAGATAACAGAGAATTTGAGGCAAAAATTCAGAGACTCTAGTGCACAGTATGTGCTCAATCTATACTTCTGTCATTTTGGGTAGACTAAGAGGTTAGATAGTAGTAAGGTGAGTTATCCGGGACCTGGGGTGGGAGGCATTGAAGAGGCAGAGAGCACTCCCATCTGCTGATTCCCCACATGCAGGCTGTGAGCTTCTCTTCCATACTCCAAAATTTGCAGAGGGGAGGGAGGCCATGCACTTGGAACATGCTGCTAATTCCAATGTGCTGCTTGAGGATCCATGCAAGGTGCTATACTCCCAAAGTATTTTTATCTAATACCTGTGAAACTGCTGTCACAGTCAAGATTGCAAACATATCCCTCACTCCCAAAGTTCCTCCATACCCCTTTGCAAGCTCTTTTTCCAGGGTCTCCCACATTTCCTCAGGCAACCACTGATAAACTTTCTGTCACTGTAGACTAATTTTTATTTTCTAGATTTTTCTGTGGATGAACTGATACGAGATGTACTCATTTTTATCAGGCATTATTTTTTCTTTTAGCACAAATGATTTTGAGGTTCATCCATGTTCTCTCTTTAATTAATACTTTCTTTCTTTTTATTGCTTATTAGTATTACTTTGAATGAAGGTATCAGTTTGCCGAGTTCCTTTAATTTTTGTTCTTTAGTAGCTTTATTGAGGTATAATATAAAGAATGGCACATATTTGATCTATACAACTTGATGATTTTGGACACATGTGCACACTATGAAGTTATCGGCACAATCAAGGTAATGAACATATCAACACTTTCAAAAATTCTTTTGTTTCTCTCCCTTTGTTTGATGGTAAGAACACTTAAAATGAGTTCTATTCTCTCACCACAAATTTTAAACACACAACACTGTATTGTTATCTGTAGGCATCATGTTGTACAGCTAAAACCTAGAACTAAGCTTGTAGAGTTGAAACTTTACACCTATTGAACAACTCACCGCCCCTGCCCCCCACCCCACCCCGCCATGTCCCTGCAACCACCATTCTGCTCCATTTCTGAGTGTGACTATTCTGGATATGTCATAAAGATGGTCTCATACAGTGTTTGTTCTTCCACCACTGGCTTATTTCACTTAGTGCATTGAACTTCAGGCTCTTCCATGTTACTGCAGATGGTAGGATTTCTTTCTTTTTGAATGTTGAATCATATTCCACTATAGTGTACACCACATTTCCTCTGTCCACTCACCCACTGGTGGACAGTTAGAATGTTTCCATACCTTGGTAATTGTGCATAATGCTGTCATGAACGTGGGTGTATAGTTCAATGCCTTTGCCTCTACACTTAGATGTGGCACTGACGGATCACATTGTGCTTGTGTGCTCCTTTTGTCGAGGAACTTCGAGGCTGCACCACTTTACCTTTCCACAACACTTTACCTTTCCAACACTTACTTTTTTGTTGTTGTTGTTGTTTAAAATATAATCTGTGGTGTGGGTGATATCTCATTGTGGTTTTGATTGACATTTCCCTGATGATTATTGATATTTTCATACATCTGCTGGCCACTTGCATGTTGTGTTAGAGAAATGCTTATTCAAGTCCTTTGTCCAATTTAAAAATTGGGTTATGAATTTTCTCTTGAGTTGTAGGTAGTCTTTATACATTTTGTATATAAATATATAGTATGAGAATATTTTCTTCTGCTTCTTAGGCTGCTTTTCACTCTGTTTATGGTTTCCCTTGCTGTGCAGAGGATTTTCAGTGTGATGCAACCCCGCTCTCTAATTTTGCTTTTGTGTCATATCCAAAAAAGTATTGCTCAGCCCTGTATCAGGAAGCTTTGCTCATCTTTGATGGAACTTTGAGCTATTTCCATTTTTCTGGGTATTACAAATAAGGCCATTATGAAATTCATGCACATGTGCTTTCAGGTACTGTGCATGAACATCTGGATCATCATGTGGTAGATGAACGTTTAACTTTTTAAGAGATTCAGAGTGTTTCCACCAGATTCAGAGTGTTCTCCTCATGTGGTTGTTGTCCATTCTTTATTAAGGGTTTTTCTCAAGTGTTTCTTCTTCTTTGTTGGTATCGGAACAAAGTGTGAGATTTTTCTTTAGCATTTTATATTGTAATGGATTGTTGTTTGTGTATATGAAAGTTATTAGTTTCTTTCTGTATGTCACTTTTTGAATAATCTGCTACATTACTGTATTCACTTATTTGTTTGAGTTATTGATTGATTGATTGATTGATTGATTTTGGTGTACTGGGGATTGAATGCAGGGGCACTCAACCACTGAGCCACATCCCCAACCCTATTTTGTATTTTATTTAGAGTCAGGATCTCACTGAGTTGCTTAGTGCCTTGCTTTTGCGGAGGCTGGCTTTGAACTTGTGATCCTCCTGCTCAGCCTCCCAAGCCACTGGGATTACAGTCATGGGCCATAGTGCGGAGTTAGTTTTATCACTGATTCACATCCCTGAAAATGGAGGCAGCTTTTGTTACTTGTTGTTGGTTCACATGCCTTCAGCTGATTTGCATAGTCTAATTGTGTTGTCCAAGATGGTGCAGGGCTGGATAGCAGAGGAGACAGTGACTAGTTCCCTTATCCTGATCTTAGTGGAAAAGCCTGCAGTGTTTCTCCAATGAGTAAATGCTATTAAGAAATTACTCCAACTGTTGCTTCTTGGCTGATTCATTGGGAATGCATGTTGAATTCTGATGCTTTCCAAGCATCTCTGGAGAGAGTCACATCTTGCTTTGGTCTATTAGTTTGATGGATTCATATAATTCCTAATATGAAACCAACCTTAGATTCCTGCCACCTGGTCAGTTGCCTTCATTTTTGAAGGAAATTTTTTTTGGGAGGGAGTTGGGCATGAAAATGTTGTTTGGCAATTACCTTTTTTCTGTAATTTAACAATATCATTCCACTGACTTGCTTTTATAATTTCTGCCAAAAAGTCAGCAAAGTTACTGTTCCTTCGAAGGTGAGCTACCTTTATTTGGCTGCTTTTAAGACTTTTACTTGGCCTTTACTTTTTAATAGTTTTGCCATAATAAGAAATATTAGAAATCTACTTAGATGTATGAGTTTTTCTTTATACTATGTATGGGTTAAAAAGTTTCCAATCTGTAGCTTGATACCCTCCCACACTTTTGGAAACTTCCAGTCCATAAATTCTCAAATATTTGTCTTGCCCATTTTCTTCCTTTTCTCATTGTGAGGCTTTGTCACACATGTATTAGATGTCTTCAGTATCACTCCATTGCCTCATGCTCTTTTCTGCATTTTTTACTTAAACATTTATTAAAATGTGCTTTAATTTGATTATTTTCAAATGATTTTTGCAGCACGAATCCTCACTTTAGTTGCTCCTAATCTGCCATTAAAGCTGCTTATTGTATTCACATTTCTAACGTTTTATTTCTAGATTCCTACTTGATGTCTTTATAAAGATTTCAGTTTTCTGATAATATTTCCCATCTTTCCATCTGTTCCTTGAGTAGGTGAATCTTGTGTGAAGTCCAGCTCAGGTAAGCTCTGCATGTGGACAACTGGAACTCTGCATGTTATTTTTTCCCCTCATTCCCTTAGTTTTTTGTTCCTGTGTTCTGTTTGCTGGCATGCTATACATTTTTGATGGAATGCTAGACATTGTGTATGAAAAAGTGCATAGACTAGCACACACACAGTGTTCCTAGCAGGTGAGTGGAGTATAGGTGCATCTCCTGGTCCTGGGTGAGACTAGGTTCAGGCTGCTTGGGTTGGATAGTTCAGTTTGCTTTTCCTCTTGGTAATATGCCAGCAGAAAGCCTGGGTGTACTTCAGAGGACTTGGACTTCATTTTTTGCCTCCCTAGAACTATGCTGCAGAATATCCTTTTGTAGTTAAACTTTTATTAGTTGTCTCCTCTTGGTTTGTGAATACAGACTGGCATGTTAGACAGTTTCTTGAAGGGAATTTCTGAGCAGAATTTGGACTCATTTCTCTGGGATTTCTTTCTCCCAGGCCATTGTTCCTTCATCCCCTGACTTCCTTTGAGCCTGAGGCTCACATTTCCCTCTATCCACCCAGGGCTGCTTTCTTTTTGAACTCTACACTCTGTGCTGTGAACTGGCAAATGCCCCAAGGGAAGAAGTCAGGAGGCAATGTGTGGGTGGCCTCTGGGCTGTCCCCTTCTCTTTGGCCTCTCCACTCTCAGCTACCTTGATGGCTCTCTGATCCTTTCAGAAGCTTCCTTTCTTTTGTGTTTATCCAGATTTTATAGCTGTTCTTTTTTGGGAGCATTAGTCTGGTACAAGCTATTTCATTATAAGTGAGAGCAGAGTTCCTCTTGGTTTCTTTAAATAGACTCATTTTTATGTAAACCAATTACCTATTTTAGTCTTGTTTTAAGCAATAATATTCACAAAATGACTGGTTTGATGTGCAAGTAAAATTTTCTTTTAGAAGGAAAACATAAAATAAATACGTATTAAAATTCATCTGTGTATCTTTAAAAATCATTTCTTATACTTCAGGCACATGTATATCACACTTTGAAGAATTTTCTGGAAACTACCCCAAAGGCCGTTACTAGGATCTCTTTTCTGTTGTAGTAGGAATAAACTAGGAATCCTGAGGCTCCCAGGGACTAATTCCAGCTTCACTGCTGACCCTGTTGCTATAGTCTTAGTGTCTCCCCCACAATCCACATGTTGAAACCCCATCATGAAGGTGATAGTATTGGGTCCTTAGGAGGTAAGTAAGGGTGAGCCCTCACCAATGGGATCAGTGATCTTGCAAAAGGAGCGAGGGAGCTGTTTGTCACTAATGCACAGGCGCCCTCTGTGAAGCCGAGACAAGCCCTCAGCAGTTATGGGTCTGCTGGTGATTTGATCTTGGACTTCAGCTTCCAGAATTCAGAAACCAATTTCTATTATTTATTAATTACTCAGTTTAAATTTGTTATCACAGCCCAAACAGACGAAGACCCTGCTGGACATGTATGAGCAAATCACGCAATCTCTCTGGGTGTCATTTTTAAAACCAGGCAGTCAGCAAAATTAAATAAAATCAAGCAGTTAAACGTCCTCATCCTGGCCTCCAGCACTGGCTTCTCTGAGATGGTGGGACTGGGCCTGGCTGGCTGAGTCCCTGGCCTGGATTCTGCCTGCACTTGCAAACATTGACTGATGCCCTGGATTTCTGGAATTTTCTCTACTGCTTCCCTTTTAGGAGGGTGTCTATCTTTCTTTCTAGTGAACTTCAAGGTTCTTGACATCTACTCATAATTCTGACTCAGAGCCTATTCAAGCCCAGAGTTGGAACTGGGTTGACCCTGGCCATCTCTGTGAAAGGGATTTTCACAGAGCCTCCTGCACATATGTGACTCCTCCCTGCTCTAAACAGGACTGAATCCTTTCTTCTGTTCTGCTCAACAAGTGTTTGAGCACCTGCTAGGGACAATGGGACATGTTCCGTGAAGAGAGGGTGCCTGGACTGAATGTGTTCCCCAAATGTGTGTGTTGAAACTCTAATTCCTATGTGGCAATATTAGGATGTGGGCCCTTTGGAGGTAACTAGGTCATGAGGGTGGGTCCCTCATGAATAGCATTAGTGGTCTTATAGTTAGAGGCCAGAGCTGGCTTACTCCTCTGCCATGTGAGAATATAAATATTAGTTGGCAGTCTGCAGCCCCAAAGTGGACCCTGGCCATTTTGGCACCCTGGTCTCAGACATGCAACTTCCACTTGTGTGAGAAACAAATTCCTGCTGTTATAAGCCACCTAGTTGGTGCTGCTTTGCCATTGCAGCCTATGCTGACTAAGACAGATGGATTTTCTCACTCAGGATCTGGACTTGATTCCAGGCTCCACAACTTACCAGTAAGGTAGCCTTGGGCAGGCCTTTTGACTTCTCTTGGCCTCTCTCCTCTACCCAGATATCAGTTATCAGTGCTCCAGACACCAAGGTTCTGCAGAACCCCCAGGGTTACTTTAAGAACCCCTGGCAGTGGTTGCCTGTGTGGGTGGGAGCAAATGGACTAAATGGAGATATTGCAATATCATTGCAGGAAGAACTCTCAACATGCATTTTGTTGAACCATTTTGGTTTTTGAAATAAGGGCATAGTAAACTGTAAAGCTCTCTCTACTAATGACTGTGATTGGCAGGCAGTAGATTCAAAAGATGTCACATAAACATAACTACCTGTATCTTATTGGCTCTTTGAGTGTCCTGCAGTTTCCTTGCTTTGTGAGCCTGGTCTTCCGGTGCCGCAGTCCGGCTGCAGCAAAATAATCGGGGGGTGACGAATAACTTGTGTACGTTGATACAGCAGGAGTAGGAGCCGTTTATTGCAGGACAGGAGCAGTATTTATACATTCCACACAGCTTATCTAATTAGCATAAACTAGATACATCAGTCAACCAATCAGGAATCTCTACACCTAATGGCTCGGTTTTGTTACTTCTCAAACCACTCCCTCTGACATTTTGCCAGGCACCATCCAGACTTGTTTACGAACTTTAACATTCCCCTGGCAAAATGCCAGGTGTTATTTTGACTTGTTTACAGACTCTAACATTCCGGAATCCACCCTTCCCTCCACAGCACCTGCACACAGTGGTGTTCAGAAATGGGGCATCCCTTTGTCTTCTTTTCTTGACCTTCTCTCAAGTCCAGACACCTCTATAGCAGGATATAAGGAAATGGATGAGGCCCTCTGAGTTGGAATCACAGGTGCCTGGGTCAAGGAGAAGGGAGACACAGCAGAAGATGTAGTTGGCTGTCCAGGTCACAGTGTACCTTTGCAGGCTGAGGAACTTGATTCTGTCAGTTCACCCAGATGGAACCCATGACAGGGCCTGTTCCATACTCTCTGGACTTCCAAGAGCCTGCTGGGTGCACCGACTTGTCAAACTAACACTTTCCTCTGTGACATTCACACGACTGGAGAATTAGGGCAGACAGTGTTCACAAAACACTTCCTCCTGGGAGAAATGCCGCATCCAGAGAACAAATCACTAACCACAGGGATGTTGGGAAGCACAAAGTTGAACACAGACAGTTATAAGGGATACGTGAATTGGGGGCATTGTAAGTATATTTTTCTATTCTGTGTTGCAGACATTTTTGTTCATTTGTTTTCCTATTTACTTGTTTTGCATTTTTGGAGCCTTTCCTGTGCTAGGAACTAGAAACGCCATAATGAATATATTTCAGTGTCTGTTCTAAGAAGTTTCCAGTGAAATGCAAAAGATAGAAAAAAAAATTAGCACATGTAGATCTCCTTCATCCTAAGAGGCTGCTGAATTTCAGATGCCCTGTTCATTTATTCCCAGCTGATGAGAATTTTAAAAATATTGTATTAAATGTACACAGTGCTTTTAGGAGACTTCTCAATTTCAGAAAATTACCTTTCTTAATATCAAGGAAACACAGTTTTTATGACAGCATGTTATGTACCGCAACGGAACTATATACTGGTGTCAAGGAGATGGTGATGGCAAACCTGCATCTGGGGCGGGTGCCCCCATTGGTGACAATGGCTGTGCCATAGAGCAGTTGCTGTGATCTGAATGTCTGTGTCCCCAAATTCATATGTTGAAATATCATTTCCAACATACTAGTTGGGGCCTTTGAAGGTGAGTGGACATGTGGAGAGCTTGGCTCTTGTGAATAGGATCATTGCCTGAGGGACCCCGAGGGAGCTTGCTTGTCCCTCCCTCCCCATGAGAACACACGGATGGTGCCCCCACGAAGAATGAGCCCTCACCACACACCAAATCTGTTGGTGCCTTGATATTGGGCTTCCCAGCCTCTAGAACTAGGGCAATGCATTTCTGTGTTTTCAACTGCCTGGTCTAAGGTATTTTGTTACAGTAGTCCAGATGGACCAAGATGGTGACTGTTTACTTTGTGCTTTTGAGGCCTCTGTATGACAATGGGAAGTGGAGAGCTCTCTCTCAGGATTGTGCACATGGTCCTCTGTATGGCCCTTTACTAACTGGACACAAGCCAGAGCGTAACTGAGAAGGTCACGTGAGTGTGTCGCAGGGCAGAGCGCGGGGGTTCTCTCTCGTGAGGCCAGTTGGGGACTTGGCATGAGTAAAAGGAAGACAAGGAGACTCCCTCAGAGGCCTGTTCTGAGGACGCAGGAGCAGAGCACTTAGCACGCCATCTGTTTTAAGCTCCAACAGGAGCTGCTTCTGTGCACCCCTGCGCCACGTGCTCATCACAGCGCTGGAGGGATTCTCTAAGCTCAGCCACGAAGGTTGTCCTTCTCTGCTTTCCCTTACTAGCAGCACGAGGGAGGCAGGATGTGGACCCCAGGTTACTCCATGATGAAGACACGCTGCTCAGCCTTGTCCCTGGCCCTTTATCAGCCATGTGACTCCCCAGAAAGGAAGGCTGGCTTGTTTCAGCTGCTCAGTGCCAAGGTCCAGCTGGGGGAGACGGTGGCTTGGGAGACATCTGCTTTGTTTGATGGACTTGGGAGCACAGCAGCCGAGCTTTCTAGGAGAGGTGGAAATCAAAGGTTCTTAGCATCCTAGGGTGGAAGGCCCCTTAGGTGCTTCCGTTCAGACTACAGAGGAAGCTGGGGAGGGGCTGGCCAGCTTTTTTTTTTTTTAATATTTATTTTTTAGTTGTAATTGGACACAAAATACCTTTATTTTATTTTTATACCTATATTTATTTTTATGTGGTGCTGAGGATGGAACCCTAGGGCCTCACGTGTGCTACGTGAGCGCTCTACGGCTGAGCCAAAACCCCAACCCTTTGCCAGCTGTTCACATCACTTTGAGATGGAGAATTCTTTGATTTTAAATCAGTTTATTTTGTTTTTGGATGCTACCGGTAAAAAAATATTTTTTATTTAAATTAAATTAAATTTTGTTTTATTTTTATTCTCAACTCATTGAAAAGCCCAACTCTATTATTGGTCCCTGTTATCTGCATCAGACACAGTTTTGAGCACTGGAAATATATCAGTTGAGCAGTCCTGAGTAAAAATTTATGACATTTTTGACTTATATCTTAGCAGAGGGGTCATATAATAAACACATATGTGAGAATTACATGTTGGAGAGTGACACATGCAAAGTAAAGGGAATGAAGGTTTAATATTAAAGGGGCTTCAGGGGAAGGCCTTTACAAGAAGGTAGTATTTGAAGGAGACAATAAATGAGCCATTTTTGAGAGAAAGACATTCCACTCAGCAAAAGTAGGCTGTGCAAAGGTCCTGAGACAGATGTGATCCTGGTGTGTTCGAGGAACAGCCAGAGAGCCACTATGGCTAGAGCAGAGTGGACAAGAGGAAGAGCAAGAGAGCAATCCAGTTAAGGTAGGGTCGACTGTCTACCACCCTTGGGCTATCATAAGGACCAAGCGTTACTGTAGGTGGGATAGGCAGCCATTGATGGGTTTGGGGCAGAAGCTTGACATATTTTATTTCCCTTTTCATCTGATCTCTGTAGTGTTCTTTAAAAGTTATAATGGGGGGGGAGAGAGAGAGAGAGAGAGAGAGAATGAGAATCATGATCAGTCAGGAAGCTGGTTTTGCTTGGGGAGGGAGCTCCACTCCAGGCTGGATAAAATACACAGTTTTTATCGCTGGCAGCTTCTGAGCTGCGTCTGCTCCCAGAACGATCCTCCCCGTCCTGGTGCGTGACTGTCTAGAGCCCGCTGGCCTGTTCTCTGCCCGGCCCCTGACCTCATCTTCATGAGTCTTTCTCAAGCCGTCGTATTCCACGCTCCTCGCCTGTTTCTGGCTCACTTGAGCATGCATCCCCCCAACAGTCTCCCTGGGCTGCTCCTTCATTTTCTTGGTCCTGCATTCACCGAAGGCCACTCTGCTTGCCATTGTTCTGGGTTCTTAGTGGACCACTGGCCTGGGCTGCAGAGAGCACAGGGGAACCCTCAGCCCTGCGCCTTGCCTGCGAGGGCAGCACATGGGGTGGACAGCGGGCAGTGGGGCGGAGGAGATCCTAGGATAGAGGCCAGGTGAGCAGCTCCCGTGGAGCAGCAGGGAGCAAGGGGGTGGAGCAGAAGCCCCCAAGGTGGGAGAGACGTGGGGCTACCCGGAGGACGGAGGACCAGACACCAGTCGGGTGTGGCTGGGGACCTGGTGGGACATGTTAAGGGAAGTGTGCTCTGTCCCAGCACCATGGAGAGTTAGGTTTTCAGTGGAATTTAAACAAATAATGAACCCAATTGGATTTTTATTTTAGGAAGGGCCTCTTAATAATATGTGGGACAGCAAGAAAAAAAATCACCAGTTGATAGTAAGGTGGTTGTAAAGTATTTGCAGTCTGGGGATGGAGTCCAGGGCCTTCTGCATGAACATCCCTTCGTTATAGAAACTGTCACCAGTCTCCATCCCTGGTCCATACATGATCCTGCCCGGAGTGACCACAGTGGGAAGGAAGAAGGGGGTGGGTGTTTGATGTGGGGTGGAGAAGCCCGAGTGGGGTTTGGTTAACCAGGGTGGTGGTGGAGTGTAATCTAACATAACTGATTTCATGAACAACTATACACCAAAAAATCTGATAACCTGGAAGAAAGGGACACATACACCTCTCCAGGATTAAATCATGAAAACCCGAGCAGACCAATAAAAGGTAATAGGGCTGACCATAAAAAGTCTCTCATCAAAGAAAAGCCCTGGACCAGATGGCTTCACTGTTGAACTCAACCAAACATTTAAAGAAAAACTTCTTAAGTTGTTCCAAAAGACTTAAGAAAATTCCTCTAATCATTCAATGAAGCCAGCATTGTCTTGACACCAGAATCAGACAAGGCACAATAAGGAAAGAAAGTCATAGGCCAGAATCCCTGATAAACACAGGTGTTAACATCATCAATACAATACTAGTAAGTGGAATCCAACAGTGCATTAAAAACACGGCTCACCACGAACAAGCAGGAATCATCCCAGGGAGGAAGGAGGTTCAACAAATGCAAATCAATAAACAGGAGTCTCTCTCTGTATCAACAGAACAGAGGACAAAAGCCACATGATCATCTCAAAGGAGGCAGAAAAGGCTTTGAGTAGAATCGAGCCTCCCTTTGTGATAAAAACGCTAAAGAAATTAGGTATAGAAGGATCACACTTCATAGCAAAACAGCCAACAGAGAGAGGAGACAACCTATGGAATTAGAATGTTTGCAAATCTTACATTGACCATCCAACCAATAAGAACTACAACAACAACAAAAAGAAACAAACAGCAAAACCAAAACCAAAACCAAAAATAGCCTGATTAAAACAATAGGTAGTGGACCTAAACGGACTTTTCTCAAGAGAAGTTATGATTGGTTCACAAGTGTTTGAAAAGTGCTCAAGATCACTGGTCATTAGAGAATGCAAATCAAAACCACCATGAGATATCACCTCGCTCCAATTAGAGTGACTTTATCAAAAAGACAAAAGATAAGCAGTAGCAAGCATGTAGAGAAAAAGAGGACCCTTGCACACTGTTGGTGGGAACGTCAATTGGCGTAACAGTTTGGGAAAAAACTATGAATGTTTCCCCAAAAATTAGAAGCAGAACTACCCTATGACCCAGCAATCCTACTATTGGATTTACAACCAAAGGAAATGAAATCAGTATGCCCTAGAGACATCTATACCCCCATGTTTATCACAGTGCTATTTACAGTAGCCCACAGATGGAAATAACTGTATCCGCCAATGAATGAACTAAAAAAAGATGTGGTGCATATACCCAATGGAATACTATTTAGCTGGGAAAAGATGAAATCCTGTCATCTGGAGGTCATTACGTTAAGTGAAATAAGCCAGACACAGAAAGCAAAACACTGCATGAGCTCTGCCATTAGGGAATCTAACAAACTGATCTTATAGAATCAAGAGCTGAATAGTGGCTTCCAGAGGCTGGAGAGTGTAGGTAGGTAGGGAGGACAGGAAAATGTAGTTAGATAGGAGAAAGCAGCTCTGATGTTTTGTTGTACAGTAGGGTGACTGTATATAACTATAAATGTACTGTGTATTTAAAAAAATCTATAAGAAAGAATTTTGAACATTTTTATCACAAAGAAATGATAGATATTGGAGAAAAGAGACGCTTACCCTGATTTGAATATTGTGCTCTATACATGTATCAAAACATCAGATGGGACTATATAAATATGAACAATTTTTATGTGTCAAGAATTAATGATTTGGGTTGACAATTGAAGGGAAGTGTCAGTTATTGAGGGGCACTGGTGGGACATTTGGAATTGGGCAGGTCATAAGTTCAGATCTGCTGCTGCTGCTGATTTTTGTAAATCTGTGTGGACATTCTAGTGGCTGGAGCTGGGAGCTACTGAGATCTCCAAAGTCTTTGTTATCAAAGGGATCACCAGGGACCCCAGGCAGACCCCTGAGCAAGGTGTCCATGTAGAAGGCAGGCCAAGAAGATAAGGTTACAACACTGACTAAGAAGGAAAGAGAGAAGGAGCACCAGAAGCCATGTTCCAACAGTGGAGGAAGGAAGAAGACCAAGAGAAAAACATGCATGCCGTAGGCAGAGAGCCACAGTGGTCAGTACATATGACATTGATATCTGCCACACTGTATTGACCAGAAGCAAGTCACGGGACTTGAATAATTGGGGTCATTTTAATGGGCACCTGCCACAGAGGTACCTACTTAAGGAGGTTTATATTTTTATTTTTAACAGGAAAGACTTTGGTACTTTGTATTTCAAAATGAAGTCTATCAGGTAGAGCCAGGTTTTACATGCCAGAGTTTACTTATTTTATTCTCAGAGGTGTATCATGGGGTGGCCAGCACCCCACCAGGATAGTTTCCTGCTCAGAAGGTGTGAGTCACCTGAGAAAAAGAAAGTCTGAAACAATTAGAAAGAAATAAGAGCCAGAAATTAGATTTAAAGAGATGGAGTGCCTGATAGGTCATCCAGTTCCAGTAGGAGCTGAAACTAACAACTAAAAAATGGCTCCGGTTCTTTAAGGGAGGCTACATCTAAGGCAGGGATGATTTCAGTGGGAGGAATCTTTCTTCTGGGTGGGGTAGGGCTCTTACAGGTTGATTGGCATCTTGGCAAGCCACACCCATCTCTGAGAGGCTGTGCAGTTCCAATGGGTCACTCCATCTATGGTGCTGTGCTGGACTTAGAGCTAGGTAGGAAGTCACATGTATCGGGTAGTCTCAGACCAGCAGGGTTGCTGCTGGGAGTTCCCAGATGACCAGACTTTCCTGCCTAATGGCTTCCTGTCATGTTTAGTTCACGCACAGTTCAAGGATGGCTCCTGGCAGAAGTGCTAAATAGCTACCAACATAGAAGTCATAGACCTAAGTATTTAAGCAGTAAGAGCTGAACTTGGTGGTCAGGTAGATGAGGATGGTGATTTGGACAAAGTTTTCAAGTAGCTCTTCAGGTTGCTGACTGCCTCAGTTACCTGTAAATCCATAACAAACTCTTCTAGATTTCATGACTTAATACATTCATCAATTAGTATTATTCCTGAGTCTCCCTTTCAATAGTTCTGGTTTCAGGAGAGCCATCTTCAAATATCTAGAATAAACTTAAAGTCACTAGGCTCTCTGCTTCTGGAGATTGGCTGGGGCTCTGTGTTCTCCAGATGGTTCTTCATGCTCCAGCAAGCTAGCCTGGGCCCATTTGTAGAGCTGTCAATCACAGGTTTCTAAGGGGGAGCCTGAAGGCATGCAAAGCCTAGAGTCAGAACTCCCAGCACACTGCTTTCACCACATTCCATTGGCAACAGCAAGCCCCAAGGCCAGCCCAGATAACAAGCATGGAGGAAAGAAATCCTCCTCTCTCGATGCCAAATGGCATTGGAAAGTGTGCAGATACAGGGAGGAGTGAAGAATTGTGACAGCTGTTTTTTTCATCTGCCCAAAGTGACTCGTGTATATGTTCAAGATAGAGGTTGAGGGCTGGGGTTGTGGCTCAGCGGTAGAGCGCTAGCCTACCATGTGCAAGGCCCTGGGTTCGATCCTCAGCACCACATATAAATAAATAAAATTGTAGTTGTGTCCAACTACAACTAAAGATGATATTTAAAAAAAAGATTGAGGTGGACTAACTAAAAGGAATTCTTAAAACTAAATTTGGCTGAATCAGCCTCTATACTTTGAACCCTTACTTCACAAACTGCACCCAAAGGTAGAATGGAAACTAACTGAAAGCCTAATCTCAGGGGCACAGCTGTCTCAGCCAATCACAGCCACTAAGCTTCAGTCAGTCCTGGGCTACCAACTCGTCTGACCACGACGAGGAGGAAGACAACTCCAAGCTGCGGTCTTTCAAGCGGCCTCTGAACCTCACTTTCACCCTCTGTTCAGATCTGGCTGCCCACGTCATGGAGCTCAGCTCTCTGACCCTCTTCTGGTTGTGAGGGCTGCCCCATCACAACTCATTCTTTATTCCCCAATTAAACTGTGAAATTTAATTTATCTTAAAGCTTTTCTTTTAACAAAGGAAATTTGAGCAGAAAGGAAGTTAGATAATTGAAAAAAATCTAATGTTATACAGCACTTTATTAAATTAAGATTAATGTACTGAAAGCAGTATCATGCTTCCCCCACAGTCTTCTCTAGATCCCTGGGGTCAACCTTGGAAGCACAGTGCTATGATTTGTATTAAGCTTTCCTCCAAGAGACTCATCTGTTGGGACCTAGGTCCCCAAGGTGGCAGTATTGAGAGGGGTGGAACCTATAAGAGATGGGGCCTAGTGGGAGGCCCTTAGGTTGATTGGGGGCAGTGCCCTCAGAAGAGATCAAGGTAGTTCTCATGGGAACCTGGTTAGTTCTCATGAGAGGGTTGTTATAAAAGCCCAAGCCTGGCCCCACTCGGCTCTCTCTGGTTTTCTGATTTGGAAGGTGATCTTTCCCTCTCACTTGCACTCCTGCAATTGCCATCTGCCATGATATGATGCAGCCAAGAGGGCCCTCACCAGAGCTGAGATGATGCAGAGACCATGTTCTTGAGCCTCCAAAACTGTGAGCTAATTGAACTTCTTTTTCTTTATAAACTTACTCAGCCTCAGGTATTTAATTACAGTAATGAAAATAGAATTCAGGCAGCAAAGCAGAGAGACAGGTTTCACCTGTCCATGCTGGAATGGTATACCTGCTATGAAGGGTTAGTCTTCAGGACATAGATGCTCATGAAATTTGGGAACTAGTGCAGACTGGTGAAAACCTGAGAAAATCTTTCAAGTAGCCAGCAAGTTGGGATGGAAAAGCAAGAGAAGATCCAGAGATTCAAATTCAGGGTTGGAAAATAGATGATTATGTAAGATAACAGTTGAATGTGTTGAAGATGAGATGCTTGTAAACCCCAAGCAACTGCCCTGTTGTTTTTCCTACATGTGACTTGTATAGTTTTGCTTTGCAGGAGACACCTGCTTAGGTTCCAGTGTGATCCTGGATAATAATTTGGCAATGAATTGGTGAAACACGTCAGTTCTTTAGAAAAATGTTTCAAATTCCTAACAGTACCTGACCTATAGCAAGCTCTCAACAAATAATGTCCATTCTGTCATTATTACTATTTTAAGTACAACTACAATTCTGCACATTGGATGTCTTTGGTTTCCGTCCCTCTCCCTGTTGAGATGCTCCATCCCCACGAGAACTGCTGTCAGTCAGGTGAGTGGGCACCCAGCTTGAGGAAACAGCTGGGAGGGGGTGGCATGGGGGTGGTGCAGTAAGACACAATCTGTATTCTTCCTAAAAATGGCTCTCCTGGGAGGAAATTACTAATCACTGCCATTATTCTGCATGTGGCGCTAATTATTCCAGGTAAAGGACACTATAAATGGAATGTTAAGTTGTTAAAATAGGGTGTTTTTTTGGGGAGGGGAGTTGTTCATTTTATTAGTCAGTATTCAAGATGTTGAAAGAGCAAGAAGTTTTGAGTTAAAGGAAATAGCTAACTTTGGAGGCAAATAATTTTTCTTCTTAATGCCCTATCTTGCTATTAAAACAGTGAAGGGCTTGTTGATTTTGTAGATGGGAGGAGGGCCGCGTAGCCAGGACGATGTTCTCACTCTCTGGACTGTTGCCATGGCCTGGTAACTGGCCTCCCGATTCCTTCTGGTTCCCCTCTAGTTCATTCTCCATGTTCATTCCCGTCTTAAAGTCAGATGCTAACTTAGATCTCAACTAAAGCAACAGACATTGCGCTGGGTAAAATCTCATTCGTCAGTTAGAACTTCAGGGCGTGGTCTGCTTTTACCTGCATCTTCAGGTGCATCGTCAATGCCTGTCTGCAGCCACAGTGGTCTCTTTTGAGTGCCTGGAACAAGATGACCCCATCCCTGCACCTGCAATGTCCCCTCCCATCATTAGCTGCATATCCTTTAGATCTTAGTTTAAGTCATTTCCCTGAAGAGATTTTCCTTCATCATTTAAAAAGTAGAATGTCTTATTACCATCTCACCAGTCAGAAGCATTTTTTTCTCCTAATTAGATAGTAACAATCATGAGATGATCATTTTAATTTGTTAAATTGAATAGTTCCCCTCTATTCCACTAGACTATAAGTTCCAAGTTGGAAGAGATGACACTTATCTTGTTATTGTAAACAACAGGGAGTTCTGTAGAGCTGAATCTCAACTCAAATCTCAGTCCCGCTAGTTGTTGTGAACCTATCTTGGGGCACATTATTGTAATCTCCTTGTGCTTTATTTTCTTTATCTGTAAAATGGGAAATCATAGAATCTGGGCTTGTGTGCAGGAAGCTCTTGATTGATATATGCTGAAAAAAAGAATAAAAAATTATAATAAAGGAAAGAAAGAAACCCGAAAGTATTATAAATTAGTTTAAATAAAGGTGGGAGATGAGTAGTTTTCAGTAAGAAAGCCTTTATGTCACAAAGCTGCTTGAAATCCCATCAAACTGCTCCATAAAACTAGAGGAATCAAACACCAGGGTTGAGTCACATCATGGGCTGACATGCGTAATGAGGTGTCTCTGTATCCACTCAGAATACAATTTTTGATTCCCTTTTATGTCCTGGATACTGTGCAAACATCGAATAAATATACTGATTATCTTGGAGAAGTTGATCATCTATCTGAAAAGACAGAGGATCTGATACCATAGAATTCATGCTGAAATAGATGTCTGAACAAAGGGCGGATAGAGCAGATGGTGGAGGGATTAGCTCTGCACTGTCAGAACTGAATGTGAGTGCTGATTTTTAATAGTTGTGTGCAGGGTGGGTGCTGTTTATTGCCTAGATTTCCACTTCTAGATTCTTCCAGGAGATGCATGGGTTACTGAAAACTGACTGTAGCTTCATGCTAGTTTAGACCCTTAACCCCTCACCTCAAGATAGCCCACATCCAGCGAGATAGATGTTACAAAAGCTGGGACAACTCTGAAGGGTCATCATAACCCCAGGATGCAGTACAAGCAGCTCAGCTGTTGGGTCATATGATGTCATAGTCGTGACAGTATGGGAACTACCTGCCATGAGAAAAGATACTGTGTGGACTTTATGGTAATCTCCAAGCAGACACTGGCCATGCAGGGATTTGGAGCTGGTTATGTCATGTAAACAGAGAACCACCCACTACATAATCATCTGATCATCATCTATCTGATCATGGCACATAAGGAAATTCTATGGCCAGAACTGCTCATGGTAAACTGAGTTCTCTCAGGTCCACCAGGTCATAAGATCCAGCAGACCCAGGACAAATCCAACATGAAATTGACATGGGATCAGCCTTGAGCAGGTCCCAAGGGCAGAAGTTTGCTGTATAAGCATGTGGTCCAGACTGTGTGTCATCTATCACTCTTGTACCTATTGCCACCTGGGGTCCCTTTTGACCAGCTGGTAGAAGAGGACTCAGTAGGTAGGTGCAAGCCCAAACTGGAATGTTGTTGCCTTACAGCCCAACTCAGGCTGTACCTCCATAAGAGTGGTGGAGATAAGCCTTCTAAGGGACAGAACTTCAGAAAACATTCACTTTGTGTAGAAAAAGAAGTGATCCAAAGTAGCTCAACTGATTCATCAAGGGACTGGGGGAAGAAGAAACATTGGAGGATTGGAGATAAGGAGATCTGGGAGATTTGGGGTGGAGTTGTGGATGAACATATGAGAGTAGCATATGAGGGTGGAAGTTCTGCATTGTGTGTCAATACCCCCCAGAGGAGCTCCAGAAGGGAAGAAGTCAAGGTAGTTCAATCAGTTGATAGCTGCCAGCCTCTAGCACAGAACACGCTAGCACAGAGCACCCTAGCACAGAGCACCCTAGCACAGAACACCCTAGCACAGAACACCTTAGCACAGGTAACGCGAGCTCATTAATACAGTACCCACTGTGGAGATGTAGAGGCTGGGTAGGCACCCAACAGTGTTGTCCCCCTTTCACCAAGGTTGATTTAACTACTTCTGCTGCTAAATGTCCAACCTGACAGCAGGAAAAACCAGACTCACTTGTCAACATGGTGCCATCCATGGAGGATATAAACCAGGGACTTGGTGGCAAGTTGACTTGGAAGGGACAATGGTTCATCTTGGCTGGGACTGACACATTCTGTATATTGGTTAACCATCTTACCCATAAGATAGAGGGGAGCACCACAATCTGAGGGCTTGCAAAGTGATTATGACTGGTGTAAGAGCCTGTGTGATTTCAACATATACAGGGCACTAGAGACAGGGCACCTCAACATGGGAGAAGCATCAGTAGACACAGGAACATGGGACTCACTGCTTCTATCTCATACTAGACCACCCAGAATCTGGAAGCCAGATAGAGTGATGAAGTGACCTGTTGACAGTAGAAAGGAAGCACCAGGTTGGAGAAATACTTCACGAGGAGCAAGCATCATCTTCTAGGATGGGCCCTAAATCAATAGTCAAAATATGGTGTTGTGTCTCTGATGGACAGGATCCACGGTGACAGGAGTGGAGGGGTAAATGTAGCAATAGTCATGCTTACCATAACTTCCAGAGATTCACTTGGAGAACTTCTCCTCCCATGCCTGTGACTCTGGATCCTCTGTTTAGAGATCTTGCTTCCCTGAGGTGGTGGTGGTGGGGTGCTTTTATCAATGGACAGAGTAAGAGTCCTTTTGACCTTTAACCTATGACCTCCATCACTCTAAATTATAGTCTCTTCAGGTTTTTCATGTCAAGAGACCAGCAGTTAAGGAGAGGAGTCACCTTATTAGCAGATATAATTGGTCTTCCTCATCAGGAGTATATAGGACTGCTGTTCAACAATGAAAGCAGAAAAATATGGCATTCAGTTGATCTACTGGGGCATATTTTGATGCTTTCTTTTTCAGTTTTGATGATAAATGGATAGATAAGGTAGCCACAGCCTGAGAAGTGCATGGTGACCATGGATTTAGACCCTTAAGAATGAGTGTTTGGATAATCCCACTGGACAAGCCATTGAGACCAGTGGAAGCACTGGCCAAAATTAAAAGGAACTAGAAACAGGTAGAAGAGGATGATGCTAGATATGAATTTCAGCCTTGGGGTCACCCTGCAGCAGTGGGGTCTATGGATTTTGTAGAAGAAACAAATTAATCCAAATAACACACGGAATGGAGTGGATGTTGTGGGTCATTGCCTAGATCTCCCTTCAAGTGAGGTATGCCTCCAGCCACCATGAGCATTAGCTGTTGATGGCTCAGAGGTGTGTCCCTCTCTGGAAGCTGATTTTAGCTGAAGGGGGCTGCTTTGCTCAAGGTTCCACCTGTACTCCAGAACTGATGGGGGCAGGGGTCAAATGACCCAATCCCCTAACTCAACTTGCAATTTCAACTCATAGTTCTCCTTGGGATTGGTCAAGTTAACTCCATCACGGTTCAACTTCTCCCTTGCCTAGTCCTGTTTACTTCCTAGCTGGTGTTGTTCAGAGTGTATTTACCTATAACCTCATGTGTGAAAATCTCCACTTTAGGGTCAACTGTTAAAGAATCCAGCCCAAGAAAAGGGGATTTCTGTCAGAAGATTTGGAAGGTTCCCTTTCCAGTTCAGAATGAATAGATGCTGGAGAACTAAAGAATATGATTTGAAGATGAACTTCCTGAAAATAAGTAGAGTTATCAGTTCTGAATTAATTTGGATTAATAAAAATTAAAGATGATTTTAAAAATTTAAATTACATTACATTAAATTAGAAATGATATGTGATTACATGTGATATATTATACAAAATAAGAACCCTTCCTACTATCTCTTCTCAGAAGAACATGATCTAAGACCCCACAATCCCATTTCTTATGAGGCAGGGATTTGATACAGGGGGTCTAGATTTGAACCTGAGTTTAACCATTTGCTAGCCAGGTAACCTTGAGCAAAAGTTGGCCTCTTTTTGCCTTAGTTTCCTCACCTATAAAATGGAAATAAGAAACCTTTCTCACAAGGAAGTCTTAAGGATGGACTGCAAATGTCTCAAGAGTGCTTTTTGATGACCACTCCACAGATGTTGGTCAACTCAGCATGTTGAAGAGCCAGCTGAGAGCAGATAAGGTCTGACTCATGCTGATTCCTTCTCTCTCTCTCTCTCTCTCTCTCTCTCTCTCTCAGTGCTGATGGTCCAGGACCTAGTCTATGATGATCTCTCTCTCTCTCTCTCTCTCTCTCTCTCTCTCTCTCTCTCTCTTTTGGTAATGGGGATGGAACTGGGCCACACCCCCAGTTCTTTGTATATTTTATTTTGAGACAGGGTCTTGCTAAGTTGCTGAGGCTGGCTGTGAACTCATGATTCTCCTGCACCAGCCTCCTGAGTCACTGGGATTATAGGCGTTTGCCACCATGCCCAGCTATGATGATGTCTTTACTTGTGAATTATCCACACATGAAGCTTGGGGCCATATTTATCACATGGGTGTTATAGTCCTAAAATTACCAATAAAATCATTTATAAATACTTTTATTTGCTATGATTGCATCAAGGGTAGGTCAGCTCGTGGTGCACAGCAGCGTCTCCGTGAGGAGTTCTAGACATGAACTGCATCCAACACAGATCTTAATCGCCAAAGCCAGATAGAACTATAGAAGAAGGAGATGGAAGAATGTAGATTGCATCCTCTTGGATTTTAATCTGATACTGTGTGAAAAAAGTAAATCAACTACTTTCTCACATCTAAATTTCAAGTTGAATAATGCTATGACGGGAGGGTACAAAGCCTCACATTCTTATCAGGAGATTTCTGTCTTCTTGCCAGAGGCAGTAGTATTTGTAGAGCCCTACCAGCTCCATGGGAGACCATGGGAGACCATGGGAGACCAAGGAGCTGGCATGGCTGGTGGGAATGCCCATAGTCTGATGGCAATTGCTCTTTGTTATTAGAGTTGGGGGTGCTGCCTTGAAATTAGGCAGCAGAGGTATTTCTTGAATTCTAAAAGTTTCCCCTGCAAAGTCCCTGGGAAGGCCCCTAATTGGTGACTGGAGATTGAAAATGCCTCCCAATGCCGTCTCTAAATAATTAAGCACAACCCACTTGTTCTCCAACTTTGAAACAAAATATTTATTTGGATTATCATCAAATAAACCCTTTAATTTACATTCTTTGGCCATATTACATGCAAGTACCTATTATAAAACTCAGAAATCTGCATTTATTGGGGCAATAGGCTTAGAATATTAAGATCTGGGGGAACTGAGACCCACCAAAGGAACTGCAGATTTTTTTCTCTTCTCTCTAGGGGTGTCTGCTCTCTGATGAGCATAAGGCCGTGAGATTTCTCTTTTATTACCTTTGCTGCAGTCCAGTAGTTGATTATGTCTAAGTCAACTGAGGTGGGTTATCATGAGCATTCGTAGTCTGCTTGGCAAACACTTCATAAGCATTAGCTACCCTAATAATTTCTCTACCACAGGTAACTGTTAAAATGGCACTCTGATGTGAAGTAGGGAGCTCCGTTGATGGCATCTCTCTTTCCTCTCTGTAGTCTGGCTGTTAATAAATTTCTCTGCTGACATCTTCAGACAGACAATAAAAGGTAGTTTCATGGTGGAGTCGAGGGTCTAAAACTGTCCAATATATTTGCAACACAGGAAATAGAGTACCCTTGTGTGAAGCCTCGTGTGTGGATCTGTTTTTTCTTTGAAATAGAAATGCGACTGATGGACAGGAGCCTGGATGGAATTGATTAAGAGGATAATGATATAATTACAATCTCTGTTTTTAAGTAGTGGGGATTGAACCTAGGGCTTTGTACATGCTAGACAAGTGTTTACCACTGAGCTACATTCCCAGCCCAATACACACACACACACACACACACACACACACACACAAAATTAAAGAGTATTCAAGGTTGTAAAATTAATGAAAATACTTTTGGAATCACAAACTCCTATGGGATTCATGTATTTGGAAAATACATGAATCTATCAATGAAAAATTTCCAGAATGTTTTCTTTATTGATTTAGCATGAATCATGCTTGGGGAACTGGTGTGAAGAAGTTTCACTAGGAAAAGGCTGTGACCAAAAGCCTGGGCCAGGGGCTTATGGGGGCCCATCCAGAGTTCCTACCTGCACTGATTAGACTGACTTTTCACTTGTATGGGTCTCTTGGTTTAGAAACTGATCCTAAGACACAGAGCTAGGTCAGTGCTCTGTCTGTTATGATGAAGCATTCTGCACCTTCTATTTGAGGGTTGTAATAATAATAATAATAATAATAATAATAATAATAATAATATTAATTTGTCTTCTATTATTTTAACAGAGTCACATTCCCCATTTTCTTCCTCTTTTTGACCTCAAGTTGATTTTTTGTTGTTGCTGGTGTTGCTACCAGAGTCAGCTCCTGTGTTTTGTTGACCTCAATCCATCCTATGAAATCAGCAGATGTTGAGGTTGGAAGACAGCATTGTGGCCAGTACTTACTAATTTCTCACTTAAGGAAATTGAATCCTGTTATGGTTTAGATATTAAGTGTCTCCCAAAAGCTCATGTGTGAGACGATGCAGAAAGATTTAGAAGTGAAATGATTGGGTCATGATCACCTTAACCTAATCAGTGCATTAATCCCCTGATAGCAATTAACTGGGTGGTGATTGTAGGCATGTGGGATGTGGCAGGAGTAGATGGGTCCCTGGGTGTGTGCCTTTGGGGTATATATCTTGTCCCTGAAGAGTGGCGCTCTCTCTCTGCTTCTTGGTGCTGTGTTCCCAGCTGCTTTCCTGGGCCACACATGTCCACCATGATGTGCTACTTCATCTCCTACTCCAGGGAATGGAGCTGGCTGTCTAAGGACTGAGACTTCTGAAATAATGAGCCCCAGAATAAACTCTTCTTCCTCTACAATTGTTCTTGTCAAGTCTTTTGGTCACAGTGGCTAATGAGCTGAGTAAAACAAGGCCAGAAGAGGTTAGAGAGTGGCTGACGTCCTGCACAGTTAACAAAAGGACCAGGATTCCAAAGCAGGGCTCTGGTCTCATCTTGTCTTATACTTTCTGCTGTTAAAGGATCAAAACTCTGAAATCTAGGACCCAGCTCACGTTTCTGTTACAATAGAGGGACAGGAACAAAGCCTCACGGGATCTACCTGAAAGGCAGAAGTAGCCGGGGATCTTCCACCCATGTCCATCCACATGTCCACCCCTCTTCATGACTTCATGCTGGGGCACAAGTCACGAGCCTGCCTCAGAGTGGTGGTCTGTTGGCATGCCCTGATTAATAAGATCTCTCAGAACAGGATTGGAGTCCTTAAGAAGAGACTCCAGGAGCTGCTCTGCTTCTTCTGCCATGTGTAGACCATGAGAAGATGCCTTCTATGTACAGGGAGTGGACCCTAGGGAACACCATCTGCTAGACCCTTGATCTTATACTTCTCACTTCAGAATTGTAAGAAACAATTTTCTGTTGTTCATAAGCTACCCATTTCATGAACTTTGTCATAGTAGTTGGAGTACAGTAAGGTTGTTGGCATGTCCTGGTTAAAATTCTTTTGATAAGAGCCACAATAACATTATTGATGTCCGTAGCTAATATTTTGGGAGTGCTGATTATGAGCTAGTTGCGATAAGTTGTGCTCTTTAAGCTTTGTGATAGCCTTATGAAGTAAATACTGTGGTGATTCCACAGACAGGAAGAAACTGAGGCAGAGGTCAATCACTGCTCAAGGTCACCCAGACAGTAAATAATAGAGGTGGGAGATGAATTCTGCTTGTTGTCATTGGTGTCTTACAAGGGGTTGGCATTGCTGCTTGTGCTCAGTCAGGAGCTGAAGGGCACCTGGAGAGATGAGCGCACACTCTCCTGGGTGTCAGTGGCTACTACAGAAAAGGAGAGACATTAGCATGTAACCTGGGGGCAGCATGGTATGGATGAGGCACTTGTCCTGCTTTGCCAGCTCTTGCTTGCTTGATTCTATCCTTTATTTTCTTTATTTAGTACTAGGTATTAAACCCAGGGGCACTTAATCACTGACTTAACCACTGAGCCACACCCCCAGCTCCTTTTTATATTTTATTTTGAGACAGGGTCTCCCTGAGTTGGTTAGGGCCTTGCCAAGTCAGGAGGCTGGCTTTGAACTTGTAATCCTCCTACCTCAGCCTCCTGAGCCTGGGATTACAGGCATGTGACATCATACCCAGCTCTTCCTTATTTATTTTTCCTTTTTAAAATAATGTTTATTTGATAAATATTGAAATTATAATCCAACATCTTCCTCGAAACCTTAGCAGAAACAAAGTCTGAATAAGTGTATAATACAGTTAATTTTCTCTTTGATTCCTAGTTTGAAAGTAACTTTCTAGACTATGTACTATAAGTTGTCCATTTTGAAATTAGATATTATAGGCATTATAATTATGAAAATGAACATTACCTATCACCTAGTATTTTGGTATTTAAAATGAAGAATAAAGTTTTTTAAAATGATAAAATATTTTTGGCACAAAACTATTATTTTATCTATACATTTTTTTCTTTTTCTATTCTTTTATACTTTAAGCAATATTCCAGAATTATTTATCAAAAGGAACAAAAAATTTCCTTTAATTATCATACATATTTCATACTTAAAACACTTTTTCAAACTTTAGCAGTCTAGGTATGGGATGGGATCTTTTTGGTAAAACATAAAGAATTTTAAAAAACCACATGTTTATAAAAGCTAATGGCAATACGCAATACTTCACTTGCTCCTGGGTAAAACAAAAGCCAAGCTTTTGTTAAAAGCATGGATTTTAAGTCATTACTAAGACAATCAGGGAAATTTAAACGTGGATTGTATGCTTGATAACACTATTATGTCCATGTTAAATTTCCTGAGAGTGTTAGTTATATTGTGGTCAGGCATATGATATATAGTCAGAACTCAGGGGAGAATGGCCATATCAAAAGTGGTCCTGTGCTATCAATGAGTGAATTCAGCTGAAGGTTATATAGGTTTTGTAGTATTATCCTTTCTAATTTTCTGTGCAATTGAGTTTTTTTTATAAGAAAAATTTAAAAACCTTTTATTATCATAAAAGTAACAAATTCTTTACTTAAGATAGACTGTATTTTAAAGAAATTTAGGGTTATTAGCAAAATAGAACAGAAAGTATGAATTCTTATAAAATCTGCCCTAATGCTTATGTGTTATCAAGAGTGGTAAGTTTATTCCAGTTGGTGGACCTTCAGACCTGCACATACACATTGTTACATGGTTATTAACTGGATACATTAGATACATTGTTTATAATAGACTCCACATTTGACACTCCAAGTTTGGACAAATGTACAATGTATCCACCCTCAAGAATCACTTCCCAATAGTTTTTACAGCTCTCCAAGTCCCAGGGGCTCTACCTCTTCATCCTCCCTTCCTCTCCCTAATGCCTGGGAACCACTGATCTTTCACTATATCCATAGTCCCACCTTTTTCAGAATACCCTAGAGTTGCTCTCATACAGTATGTAGCTCTTTCAGATTGGCCTCTTTCTCTTGTAAAATACATTGAAGTTTCTGTGTGTCTTTTCCTGGTTTGATAGCTCATTTCTTTTCAGAGCTGAATACCATCCCACAGTCTGGAGGTGGCACAATTTTGTATCCAGGGGCCTCTTGGCTGAATACAACTGCTGTAAATACCTGTGTGCAGGTTTTTACATGGACCTAATTTGCCAACTCTTTTTGGAAAATACCAAGGAAGGCAACACAATTTTGTTGTGGATAATTCAGAAAGTTCACTAAGGAAATTGAAGAATATAAACATATGATCCTGCTGCCCAGAGCATGGCTTTTCAAACTTCCTGACTGCTCCTCACAGTTGCAATTAGATATTACACAATGACCCCATACTGTCCACATCATATACATGTTACTCCAAGTTTCACAAATCTAAACTTTACTCTGGGCCCAACCTCCTATTTCTGTTCCATTCCATTCCATTCCATTCCATTCCATTCCATTCCATTCCATTCCATCCCATCTCATCCCATTCCATTCCATCCCATTCCATCCCATTCCATCCCATTCCTGAACTAGTACTGATGAGTCCCGGCCCTTTCTTCCCTCCTCTGCTTTTCTTGCTCCCTGCTCTATAATCCACCACCTCCCCGGACTTCCTAGGATAACTTAGGGACATAAATTTTCAGAATCTTTGGCAATTCCCTGTATTCACACTGCCCAGTGGCGCTGTGTCCCCACCAGGGCTCAGCTGTGCGCCAATGAGTACATTTTCACATCTCACAGGATCTAGGTCCCATCCAGATGGTCATCTTTTGCTGACCCCCTGGAGCAAATCCCACCCCTCCCCCTTCATGACAACATCATCAAAACCTCTCACATCTTAATTCAGCAGCTGAGGCCTCAGCAGGAAATGGGGCAGCTTGTCACTCCCCAGTTCTGGGTTTTCCCCCAGGGATCCAGTTGGTGATTTTGAAAGTGCTTGGTGCACACTGTGGACTGTCAGAACTTGAAATCTGGGCCAGGGTGCTCCTGATTTCCTGCTGCTCAGAGCCCTTCAGTGTCCTTGAAATATCCAGCATCCAGAGAGGTGGTAGAACAACAAGATTATGTAAGGCTCACGGCAAGTGTGGGAAGGATGAGGAAACTCAGCTCTGAATATCTAAGAGCAGCCCCAGAGCAGAGGAGCTTAATGTTTTCCCCCCATTTGTTTAAAGAAAATAGCCTGGCGCCTTGTACTTCCGTCCCTGTGGGAGGCCTCCCATCTTATTATAATTACCTGCCTTTCCTTCCAGTGTGTAGGTTTGAGAAGGCCTTATTTTCCCTTATCTGTATTCTTAAAACTTTGTACAGAGTCAGTATCTATCTGTTAAATCAACGAGTGAGTGATCCTTGGGCATGAGGATGCTCTCCACCCAGGCTATCTGAGCATCTCTAGGTAGAACAAAGGGCAGAGAAGTACAAACCAAGAATCTAGAGGAAAGATGTCCAGCTCCACCCCTTCCATCTCCCATGTCACGTTTGTTCAACAGGTGCATTCTGAGTGACACCAAATTTTCAAGAGCAATTCTGGGCCACAGGCCTCTCTTTCTCTGTTGTCACAATCCATTCTGCACTAGCAAACTCCGGACTTCACCTAATTGGTTGGCACCACAAAATTGGTTGACATTGTGGAATAATACATGGTATGTCCAGTGTTAATTGCTGGTTTAGGCAAGAACACACACACACACACACACACACACACACTAAGAAAAACAAATAATCCCCAATCCATTTGTCTCCTCAAAGGACTTTGGTTACGGTGGTATGAAAATGTGGGTAGATTCTCTCTACCCCCCAAAATACAAAATTGGACAAAAACCAAAATGGTCATTTCAGGGCTCTGAAAATTGACCACAGGCAGAGAGAAAACAGAGAAGTGTTCATTTTCTTAACATCCTTATTGAGATGTTATTTACATATCATTAAGTTTACCAGTTCCCCTCCTCCTCCTCCTCCTCTCTTTCTTCTACCCCTTCTCTTCTTGCTGGTGCTGGGGATTGAAGGTCACTCTTTAAAGTGAATGATTCATGTGTGTGTGTGTTTGTGTGTGTGTATGTGTGTGTCTTCATGGGGTTGTGCAACAGAAGTGTTCATGTCTGAAAACCTGAGCACTTGGGCAGAGCAGTGGGCCTGTGGCCTTCCTGTCTGCAGGCAGCTACTGCCTTGACCCCCCTCCGACTCCTGGCATTGCCTACAGAGGTACCCCAGGATTCCACTAAACACCTTCCCTTAGCTTTGGGGAACCACCAAAAATGTCTCTAGGCATTGTCAAATGTCCTATGTTCTCATCCCACCACCTTCCCTCTTGAGAACTACTATGTAGAGAGAGAGAGAGAGAGAGAGAGAGAGAGAGAGAGAGAAGTGAACCATCGTGACACTAATGTTTAAGATGTACTTAAATAAGCCATGTGCAGAGAGACTGGCGAGGGGGTGGGTGCTGATGAAAGAAGGGTGCCCCTGGTTGGCTTTTCCTTCTACTTTTTCTCTTTCTTTATTTGACATAGAACGAATTCTTTGATCTTACAGACTCTGTGTGGCAGTTAGCTAGCAGTGGGGTTCTGCAGCCAGACTCTCAGGGGTCATCACCTGAGTCTGACAACTTTTTACCTGCATGACCTTGACAACTCCACCGACCCACACGTCCCTGGCTTTTTTTAGCTGCATGATCTGGATCCATAATCCACAAATCAGATTCTCATTTCTGCTTCCCTTCCTTCCTTTCTCTCTCCCAATCCATTTCTTTTACAAGCATTTATTGGTAGCCAAGTCCATTTGGAAGCGGAAACCATTAACAATGATGATACAAAGGAATATATTATTAAGAATTGTCATAAATGTTAAGAAGTAACATTGCTCCTGATGTTATTGAAAATCCATTAATCCCCTACCTGCGAAGAGCCTTGAGCCCAGTGACATCATGACTCTCCAGGGCTGATTTGTTGGAGGACCATGGATCTCACAATGCCTCTGTGAGTGAAATTCAGAGAATGAATGTCATGGGCAAGGGGAAGCTTTGGAGATGGATAGCCTTGCTCACAGGAACCTTGGCTAAGCTCCCCAGTGTTATCTGCTAAATTGGAATAATATCATCTACCCAATAGTATTGTTGAGGGAAATAAATGGGACAATTCAAGAGAAGTACTTACACCACCCCTAGAGTTTAGTCAATGTCCTGGAATTGCTGTGGCAATGGGAAGTCCTGACCACATGGCCACGGCCTGAGGCTGAAAACCTGAGCACTTGGGCAGAGCAGTGGGCCTGTGGCCTTCCTGTCTGCAGGCAGCTACTGCTTTGACCCCCTCTTCCAACAGCCCTGGCATTGCAGGCAGGGAACAATTGTGACGAGACTCCTCATACAGGTGGTGAACCAAGGCAGAGAGACCAGAACCAGAAGAGCATGATGGGCCCAGAGCCAAGGGAGGAGAATCTATCAAGACAGGCACAGGTCAGCCTGGGCCACGCCCGTGCAGCACCAGAACCAGCACCAGCACCAGCCTCAGCAGAACTTTGTACTGAGGAGGAAGTAAGGACAGAAGTCAGTCTGCAGACAGTTGAGCTGAGATGCAGCGGAGGCCACACAGGAGGACAGCTTCAACTAGAAACCTCCTAGGGAGAATGAAACCAAGTCCAGTGGGTCAAGGGCACAGCAGTGATAGGGATAGAGGAAAACACATTTCAGATAGATGTGGTAGGTAAGGTCCCACTGTGGATAGATTTGGTAGGCAATTTCTATCTAGGGAGCTGGAAATAATGAGATCCTCATCAGCATGGTATTGCTGGTGTTGCCCAGTTAGGGCCACTGGCTGGGGCAGGAGAGGGAGAAGATAGCAGTTGTCACACCGACTGACCATGGATACCTCCTGAGGCACAGAAGGCTGTGAGGACAGAAGGAGGCAGCCAGGTTGAGAGGACTTGGAAGGATCAAAAGGGCCAGCGGTCTCAAAGGGCAGGAGGGTGGGGAAGCTGTAGAAGGCTTGAGGCTGTTTCCCCATGGGAGGGGACTGGTGGGGAAAGGAGAAAGCCAGCTTTGTGACCCCCCCCACCTTCTAGCAAAATGTGCACAGGTGTTAAAAAAAATGTTGGTGGTGGATTAAAAAGACCAGATAACACAGTCTTGCTATGTCCACTTTGCAGATGACCAGACGGTTAGTTGGGAAGGCTGAGACTGGAGATGGGATCTCCAGAGTCCTGCCTGAGCGCTTTCCTTCTGGCACATTCTGCTCTCCTACAATTGGTCGGCTGGACCCTGAACTCACAGCCAACCTCCCACCCCTTGACAGGCTCCTGGGGAGGCAAGCTGGTGCCGTGCAAAGGAAGTTCTTAGTTCCCATTCTGCTTTGCTCCTGGCGAGATGTGTGGTCTGGGCAAACACCTTACCTGTTTAACCTCAGTCCCTGTTTTGTCAAGTGCGAGTGATTCTGCCTTTCCACAGCTGTGTCTGAGACAACCAGCTGGATACAAGCTCTCTGAGCGCAGGCCTTCCATCTGTTTTTTATACTGTTCTGTTTCCAGCACCAGGGCCCAGAACAGCGCCCAGTCATTAGGCTTAGTTGGCTTCCCTTCAGGCAGCTGTTCCCAAATTTGACCACCAGATGGCAGCAAAGGAAAGCGTGTCTCAGAGACCAAGGCACCCAGTCCCAAGGGCCTCTCTCTATAGGGTTCAGGATTGCATTGCTGGTCTCCCTGAAGAAGTAAACAGCTTTCACTCCCTGCCTGAGTTTCCTGGCCTGTGGGCCTATGTGGAGCCTAACTGAAGAGGCCTGGTCACTTGCTCAGGTGTGAGGTGCTTTCTGGTCTCCATCAGGTAGAATTTATCAGCTTCCTCGAAGATGAACCTCAGGTCTTGGGTCTTAAATGGCCCCCACTGGGGCATTGTGGGTGGGGATGAGGAGTCCGGGCTGGGTGTGGATTAGATGCTGGGATGCTTAGGAATGTCTAAGGATATCACCATGTATGTATACAGCAATGATTAGGAACCTTTACACTATCATCTCATTTGATACAGGTGTTAATATTTTCCTGGTTTTAATACAGGTGTTAATATTTTCAGCCCAAATATTGCTTCCTCAGAGATGACTCTCTCCTGTAAAGTAGCCTTCAGTTTCTAGCACACACCTTTGAAGTACTTGATATTATCAGAAGTAAACATATTTCCTTATTCTATAGGTGGCTTTGGCTTGTCTGTGGTCTTCTGGTCACTGGGACGTCTGGGACAGTGTCAGCCTTGCTTCCTGATGCATCTCCAGAGGTAGATCTAGGCCTGGCATACAGGTAGGTGCTCTGACGAGGACTGAGAAATGGTGGAATCAATTCCTAGTTATCGCCCACTGCCTAGTTATCGTTCTTACTTCAGGTCCTCTGAACTTTAAGCTGCAAGGCTCACACCTTTACTTGGGGGATTGCTGACTAACAGTCCTGCTTCCCAGAGGTCTGCAAGGGCAACACGGACAAGGACCACACCTGCCTTATTTGGTACCCTGACCTGGTTTCTTGCAGAGTGAGTAGTCCCCGAGGTGATCAAAAAGGGATTGTGGATGAGATGAGATGCTAGGATTACAGACAAAGGACAGGTTTGGGACAAAGCCCGCCTTCTTCCTGGTTGGTGCTTTTACTCCACTTATAGAAGAGCTGAGAAGTGGATGAGCACCCTGCCCACCCCTTTCACAGATTATTATCTCTCATGTGTCTGTTCTCATCCTGTCTTAGGAGCTATGTAGGCTGCATCAGGTTAGTGGCTGTGACCACAGCACTAGCCTAAAAAGCACCGAGTGTGAGCAGAGTTTATTTGAGCCAAGGTGGGGATGGCCATCTGGGAATCTCCAATTTTAGTTGTCCATAATTAGTGCTCTGAAATGGCATCTGAGAAGTCTGGTTTTATAGAGTGAAGGAAGGAGGAAGAGGAGGAGGAGAAGTGTGTGTGTGGGGGGGAGAAGGGAGTTAAAGCAAGCCAGTTGTCACAGTTACATTGGTCAACAGGAGTAACAGGGGTGCTTGATTCACTTACGTTCCACATTCTAGGCAAGAATTGTGATCCAAGTCTTGTAAGTCATTCTCCAAGTTATCTCTTTCTCTAATGGCACCAGTGCATCTACCAGGAACTAATTCAAAGTGGGTAAAGGTTCAAAATTAACCAGATCATGAAAGACTGAAATCCAGGAAGGTCTGACTCTGGCACACAACCCATGTCCATCAGGCCCCAAAAGGAGGGGGCAGCCCCTTTCTTTCATGTATGCCTTCATCATGTTGAACTGAACCATCATCTTCCGGGGGAGGCCTCACCAGTGTCTTTCTACATGTGTGGGAACTGAGGTCAGGGAGATGACATAAATGAACTTGGAAAAGGTCGGGGTGCCTTGGAACTTGGGACTATACACCCCACTGAACACCCTGGATAAAGGAGGTGAACAGAGGAGTTCTGACTTTTCCTGTGCTACTTCACCTCCTCTCAGTCCTGTTTTCTGCAGTTTCCAGCCTCCAAAGATGGTGGAGTCGTCTTCTCTTGAGGGTATTTCCACCAGGATCACTGCACTCCCTGTGATTGCGAGTTGTGCTCCTCCTTGAAACAGCTACCCTCTCCCCTGGCTCCCTTTCAACTCTGCAGAGGAGCCTTGTCAGGGTCAACTCCCGGCCTCCCCCAGGACCAGCTCTTGCTTTCAAAAGGCGGGAGGGAGCCTAACCCTAGGCTTTCTCCCCGCCTCCCCATCCCCCAGCCTCTTCTCCTCCCGCTCCAGGAGCTGAGCCAGGGAGAGGGGGAGCAGATCCCAGCCTCCCTTCCTGCATGGTGGATTTGAAGCTAATGGCATTTCCTCTGCAGGCCTTGGAGTCCTGCCGAGAGGCTCCCACACTGCTCCAGCAACTCCTCTGCCCAGCCCTCGCCAAAGCAAACGGAGAAGAGAAATTAAAATGAGGCCAGCCAAGAGTGAGCCTAATGAGCAAAGGGAAGGCTGTAATTCAAGGCTGAGGCTGGAGCTGAATGGTGCCATGGGATCTTTAAGCAGCAGAGAAAATCAACACTCTGAACAAAGCAAAAAATCATAGAACCCAGAGGCTCTTAGCTCTGGGCTGTGGCCAGGGCTGATTTTGGAAGTCCAAGTATTTATCTAAAGACCTAGGAGGGGGCACACTGAGGGTCCCAAAGGGCCTGGGGTGTGGATGTGGTGATCTATGCCCTTTTCATAGCCATCGCCACCCTCTGGCCCAGGCTGCCTCCTTGGATGACTTTTGGGTCCATTTGTCCTTGGTCTTGTTGGAGATGGTGTGGACCCCTTGTGCCCCTCCCTGTCTCTTTGAGGTCTCTCCAAGAGGAGGGAGGGGCTGTCCAGGAGCAAGAGGGCAGGGCATTAGCTGGGCAGTGGTTTGCAAGTTGGCAGGGTCGCCATACCACCATGGGGAAGCCCATTCTCTGCTCTTTTCTTATTCTGCTCAGCATTGGTCAAGGAGCCAGGACTCCCCTCCCCTTCCAGCTTCAGTCCTGGCCATTTCTCTCATCACTTCTCTGCTCTGCTGGCTCCAGGTCTCCACTGGCTGCAGGAGGAGGCTCCACTTAGGTTGAAGCTGCTTTCAGAAACTCAACTTTTAATAACAGATGGTCCTAGGCCACTGTCTCCTGGTCCAGCTGCTAAAAAAGTGGCACTTTGGTTCCTCTTCTGGTGTGTGTGTGTGTGTGTGTGTGTGTCCTTGAACAAACTTTAGTTGGGTTCTTTTGCAGCCAGAAGAGGAGGAGCATGGAGCAGCCCAGGTGAAGAGGCAGAGTCCATAGAACAGTCCTGAGTGCTGCAGGAAGTGAAGGGCATTGTCTTCCCCAAGGGAGGAAGGAGGGGATTGGAGAGGGGCAGGAGAGGAGCCAGAGGCCAGGAGTTTGGGCTGCATCTGCTGAGCAGGTGGCCCTGGATCCTACTCAGTTATATCTTTCTTCCTGTGTTGGACCATGAGATGGCAAAAGCACCCACAGTTTCTTTCGGAGGGACAGAGGGCCCAGAGGGGACACAGGTGTCTAGGTGGTGCTGCTCAGAAACCTAGAGAGGAGTCAGAAAGCTCTGAAGGGCAGTAGTGGCTTGGGGTCTTATGACCACAAGGCTGTCATCAGGGCTCAGCAGATACTGGCTATCGTTTTGTAGGATATGCAAAATAGGCAGGTCCTAAATGCCTACAAATCTGCTTTAGTGGCTGTTTTTAACAACTGGACTTGTAAGATTTGAGTTTGGCACTGCAGGCTTTTGATCTGATGGGTCTCAGCCTCAGTGAAAAATGAACCACTGAGAGGCCAGTACGCGGAGACCACCTTTGGCTCATTGGTATGACCCAGGAAAAAGCTCTTGGCTAGGAGCTGTAAGGCCCAGGAGGAGATGCAGCCCTTGCAGCTGGGCTTCCCAGGGGGACAGGTGGGAGTTTCCCAGGAGCTCCCCGGTACTTGCGCACACAGCTGCAGGTTGAGGTCTCCATAGGCACATGTACCCTCCAGGGGTGGCTTCCTGATCTCCTTTCTCTGTTCCATAGAGTTCATTGGAGTCCCACCGATTGTCTTCTAGATTTAAGCTCTGGCTTCACTCCTTCCTGGTGGGACAAACATTTGGAACCTTCATGTCCTCCTCGGCAAAACGAGGGATATGTCCTCCTGTTTGGTTTAGATATCAGGTGTTGCCCCAAAGCTGCTGCCAGATAATGCCAGAAAGCTTAGAGGTGAAATGCTTGGGTTATGAGAGGTTTAGCCTAATCAGTGCATTAGTCCCCTGATAGGGATTAACTGGGTTGTAACTGTAGGCAGGTAGGGTGTGGCTGGAGGAAGTGGGTGCTTTTGGGTTTTATAATTTGTCCATCTGGAGTGGCATGCTCTCTTTCTCTCTCTCTCTCTCCACCCCCCTTCCTATCTGGCTCCATGTCCTGACCTGCTTTCTGCTGTCATACCCTTCCATCATGATGCCCTGACTTACCTTGGACCCTGAGGAATGGTATCACCATCTATGGACTGAGACCTCTAAAACCATGAGCTCCCCGCCAAATTTTTCCTTCTCTAAAATTATTCTTGTCAGGTCTTTTGGTCTCAGTGGCAAAAAAACTGACTAAAACACCTCCCTACTGTGTTTTGTAGGAATCACGTGGGATGTTTACACGAAGAACCGTGTGACTGTGTTTGGCGAATAGCAGACACAGGACCAACACGACTCCTTCCTGTCCTCCTCTGCACTCTGGAAATGCCTGGTGGGTGAATGAATGGACAAAGGGAGCAAGGAGGACCTGACGCCAGGCTGTCCTAAGGTGTTGGCATCTTCTTTCATTGGACAAGGGTCCACCACAGGTCCTTTGTTCAGGACAGAAACAAGTGGTTCAGTAAAGGTGAGTGTTAGTGAGGAAGGAAGAAGAGGAAGGGGGAGGAAGCCTGTGCTGGTGTTTGTGTGTCTCACCACCATTGTGGAATGCAGAGAGCGCAGCAGGAACTTCGTCCTGGTCCTCTAACTGCCTGGGGCTCCTCAGCTGGCCAGAGACCTTGGCTGACCCCAGGCTGAGTAAGTGCCATAGCACCATCAGTGATAGCTGCTAAGATCCTCAGAGGGAAGAAGTCATAACTCCTGGGCTTTAAGTCATGATTTAACACACACACACACACACACACACATACCCACACACACGCACGCACGCACAGGGGATGTTAATCCAAATACTCAGGAGTCCTTGCTGGAGTTCTGCTTCTTCTCCCATATGGACCTTTCACAGGCCTTGCTGGGGCCCCCTAAGCCTGAGCCTGGACAGTGTTCTTCCTCCAGAAGGGATGATCCCATTAGCTCCTGTTACTGAGCCTTGGTCCTGTGTGCAAGGCGCATGGCCTGTTGCTCTTATGCACTTTTCTCATTAAGTCTTCACAAGTTCCTGCAGTAAGTACTGGTGCCACTCCCACCTCACAGACGAGGAAGCAGCCTGAGGGGCACTCATCACCTGCCTCAGGTCACTTAGCTGGGAAGTGGTGGAGTCTGGCTTCCAACCAGCCAGCTGGACTCCAAGTTCCTTGTGCTAACAGTGGCCAGCCCTTCTCCAGGCCTGGCCGTGCTCTCAGGCCTCAGCAGCCTGACAGCCAGACCTTGCTAGTGGCTCCTGTTTGTCACAGGCAAGGCCTGTGTCCTTCTAGGGGAGGCCTGGACTTCAGAATAAGGGGGACTTTCCTTCTGGTCATTTGGCCCCATGATGAATGCCCTGTTAAAGCATAACAAGTGAAAGCCAAGGGTGCCTGAGATACCGTCAGTGAGTGAGACTGGCTGGGAGGGAGCTCTCGTCCATGACTGACCTCATCCTTCCCCCCAGAGTGCAGCCCCTCCCAGGTCTGGACAATGGCTGCTGCGTGGACATGAGAGCTCTCTTATTATATCATCCAAGTATTTTATTTTATTTTCATTGACAAATAAAGACTGTACTCTTATGGTATACAGCATGATGTCTGGAAATATGTATGCATTGTATGACGGCTAAACTGAGCTGATTAGCATATGCATTACCTCACATTCTAATTTTCTTTTTGTGTGTATGCATGATGAGAACATTTAAAATCTGCTCTTAGTAATTTTCCAGCATTCAGTGCTTGATTATTAACTATAGTCACCCTGTTAGAGGACAGATCTCTTGAACTTATTCTTCCTTTGGCCAGTCCCCTGCCGTCCCCACCCTAGCCCCTGGTAACCACCATCCTACCCTCCATTTCTGTGAGGCTGAATCTTTTAAATTCCATGTATAAATGAGATCCCATATGTATCTGTCTTTGTTTCAGGCTTATTTCACTTGCAATAATGTCTTCCAGCTTTGTCTGTGTTGTCACCAATGGGATTCTTCAAAGCTGTAAGAGAAGCCAGGAACCTAGAGTTTGCTGTAAAGCCTTCCAGTGTTATAAATGCTGAGCATTAAAGAAAATCTTTGATATTCCTCTTCCCCACAAATAGAGAATCCTGCCCTGGCCACCGCTGCTCCATCCAGTCACTGGGGGATTACCAGGTGGGGCTAGGCACTGGGGAGGAGCAAGGCCAGGTAGACACCAGTCCAGCATGGCCTTGCTGAGTTGGGCAGCGGGACAGCGGTGGCTTTGCCAGAGCCTGGATGTGGAGTTTAGGATTCCCCAGGTGTGTTTTGAGAATGTGGATAATTTTTGAGGTTATGAGCCTTCATAACATTTGGAGAATTGTGAATTTACTTTCAGTTGCCATGGGAAGGAGATGTTAGCACAGATGCTGACCCTCTGATCGCTCTGGCTGCTGTGCAGACCACAGTGGAGGAGGGGAAGGCGGAGCTGAGGAGGGCCAGTGAAGAGACACCAGGGTAGGGTGAGACACTGTGGGGATGTGGGCTAGGAAGGCAGCCGGGAGACAAGAGAAGTGGAGATTAAGAAGCAGTTTGCTGGATGCATGGAGGCCTTACTGGTCAGGAAAATTATTATTATTATTATTATTATTTTGCGCTGTGGTTGGCTTGAATTTTCTGTTAGTTGGATTAAGTTTTGTTGCAAATTACAGAAAACTCCAAATAATGGAGTCTTAAACAAGATAGTGTTACTTTTCTATCTTGTAATAAGAGGGTCACAGAAGGCCCAGGGCTGGAGGGTGCTCTGTGTGTGGCCTTGGCCTTATGATGTGAAGAAATTTAAATGTTGGTGAGAATGTGGGGGAAAAGGTACACTCATCCATTGCTGGTGCAACTGCAAACTGGTGCAACCAATCTGGAAAGCAGAATGGAGATTCTGTAGAAAACTTGGAATGGAACCACCATTTGACCCAGCTATCCCACTACTTGGTCTACACCCAAAGGACTTAAAATCAGCATACTTTAGTAATGCAGACACAACAATGTTTATAGCAGCTCAATTCACAATAACTGAACTGTGGAAGCAACCTAGATATCCTTCAAAAGATGAATGGATAAAGAAACTGTGATACATACATACATACATACACACACACACACACACACACACACACACACTGAGCTATTACTCAGCACAAAAAGAGAATAAAATTATGGCATTTGCTGGAAAATGGTTGGAGTTGGAGAATCTCATGCTAAGCAAAGTCAGCCGATCCCAAAAAACCAAAGGCCGAATGTTCTCTCTGATAAATGGATGCTGATCCATAATGGGGAGGGGGAAGGCATGGAAAAAATGGAGGAACTTTGATTGAGCAAAGGGGAGGGAAGGTAGGGAGGGTGCAGGGGGGCAGGAAAGATGGTGGAATGAGATGGACATCATTATCCTAGGTACATGTATGACTGCACATATGGTGTGACGCTACATTGTGTACAACCATAAAAATGTAAAGTTGTGATGTGATTGTGTACAATGAATCAAAATGCATTCTGCTGTCAAATGTACCTAATTAAAATAAATAAATAAATTTTAATAAAAGTATGTTCTATGGTGTCCTCCCATGAGTAGGGGCTGAATTGAGTAACTTGTTCCTAAAGAAGTGACCAAGTTGTAAGAAGGCAATGTGGTTTCCTCCTTGGGTCACTCTGGGGAAGCCAGTGCCATATTGTGAGGACACTCAAGCACCCTGTGGAGAGGCCCAGATGGAGAACTGAGATCTCCCACCAAAAGCCAGAGAGAAACTGGGTCCTCCTATGTGTGAGCCAGCTTAGACATGAATCTTGCAGCCCAAGCCTGATGGGACCAGAGACCTGGCTAAGATCCTGACTGCAACTTCTCTAGGCACTCTGAGCCAGAACTGCCCAGCTTAGCCTCTTCTGAATTTCTGATTTCTGGGAACTATGAGATCATGCATGTTTTCTACTTGAGGCTACTCAGTTTTGTTATATAGCAACCGACAATTAATAACCAGTCCAAGACAGCAGCACCACATTTCCGGATGCAGGAAGATGAGTTCCTAGAAGGGGCAGCTTACATATTCCCTCGCCTCCTGTTGGGCAGGACTTAGTGACATGGCTCCATAGCCAGGGCAGCCCTAGCTTGGGAATGCAACTTCCCTTCCTTTGTCACCATGAAGTTGGGGAAATGGGAACCAGGGAACAATGAGCAGTTTCCAACTGCAGCTTGTTAATGTTTTCTGTTTAGAATGAAAAGAGAGCTCTTGTTTTCAAGAATGCCTTTGTTGATACAAAGAAAGCACTTCTCCGTCATTATTTAATGAAACATTTGGTTCATTTTTACCCAAAGAGATTGAAATCATCAAATGCAAGATTCTTGCTCTTATTTCAAGAAAATGAACACCCTTCCCTGCAGAAGGTGGCGGTAGAGGAAGTGTTAAGTCTGTTCCCTGGCAATGCCTTTGAGTGCCCTTGACCCCTGCACTCTGGGCTACAGGGCTTATATTCCTGCAGTGACAACACAGGCCCAGGTTTGTGGCAACTTCTATGAATAACTTCTGTGCATTCATGATAGGCTCTTTTGAGAGAAAGAGGAGCCTTCAGGGATTCTGTCAGTGACGATGGGGAAAAAAGGCCCAGAAGTTTCCGTTGAAAAGATAGAAATGTTGCTTTGGAAAGGGGAGGGGTGAGAAGAAGGCGGGGGTGTCAGGTGGAGTTGTCATGGAAAGTATTGTCCCCTCCTCAAGAGCTCTAAAGTGATCAGACTGGTGTGGTCATGAGAGTGCACTTTCCATGGAGGAGAGTTTAGGAGAAGAGACTGCAGGCTCGGGAAAGTGCTCCAGCCCTATTCCTTTGAGATTTGACAGCCAGAGAGAGAGGACCATGTTCCTCCTCAGGGCTGCCCTCCATTGCAGGGTGAACTCAGAATGACATCCTTGACAGAGGAGCTTTGTCTTAGAAACAATAAGTTCAAGTCAAGGGGACCTCCTGGGATGTCCTTTTGGTCACTGACCCAATCTATGCTTTTCAAATTTTATCTATAACAAAGCTAAAATCTTACTACCTGTCTGCCCCTTGTGTCTTATTTCTTAATTAGTTCCTAACACTTCAGGGAAAGATGGGATGAGGGTGGTGCTGGTGATTTTTGGATCTCCCCCAAAATCTAATACCATCCCCAAATATGTTTCAGAAAATAGGCTCCTACAGGGTAAAACTAGAGAGAGAGAAAAGATCTTGATGTGGATATTACCTGCTGTAGGGATTTGGGACACACACCCTACACTTATCTTTATCCATGAATATCTCTGCATCTCTCCGGCTCTCTCCTTCTTTCTCTCTCAGTCAAATCTTAGTTAAGTCCCATAACTTTATGAAGCATGTTCTACCATAACTGTGTCACACTGATGGATAAACAGGTGCAAAGAAAGGCTAGGCAAATTGCCAAAGGTAACAGCTAGTAAGTAGATTCTGATCCGGCTCACCTGGTTCCAAAGCCTGCACTAAAACGCTAGGTGGCATGGTCTTGCTGGATTTTAGGCTGGTATGCTTAAAGTCAGACAGGCGATATGGGAGAAGAAGCCAACCTATTTGCAGCAGAATCTTAATCAGGGGTAACAGCAGGGGTAATCAGCAGCAGGGAGAAGAAGGGGGAGGGGTGATTGGAGAACCAGCAAGCTGTCTGGCTGAGCTAACTGTTGTTCCCCTCTGGTGGCAGCAGCAATCTGGCAGAGAAGATGAGCTTTGTTATAGGGCATTTGACTGGAGGGCTCACGGGACATCTAGGTGGGGTTGCATGGGAACCAGTTAGACAGTCGCGTCCCAGTTCATTTAGATTTGAGAGTCCTCAGCAGAGGTGATGGTTGATGTCATAGGAAATATGATAGGACAGGGGTGTGTAGTGGGCAAGGGAGGCTAAGAATGGAGGAGTTAGGGAACCGTGCTCAGAGGTGTGCCTGAGGCCTGGAGGGTGTCATGGGTGTTATCAGCAGGGATGTGAAGGAGAGAGTGGATGGTGGGCTCAAATACTCCCAGAGGCCAGGTGTTATCACCATCTCTGAAGTCTGGATCTTCCTCTAGAGTCAGACTCACGTCCAAATATGCACCAGGCACCTCAAGCCCAGTTGTGCAAAACAAATGGTGGTCTTCCCCAAACCCGCTCCTCCTGTTGTCTCCAGTATCTCAGTAGATGGCCCCCTGTCCTTCAGATTCCTCAGGCCCCAAACACTGTAGTTATCACAGCCTCTTCTCCATATCTTTGGTTCAATCCATCCTCACTCAAATCATGTCAGTCCAGTGTCCACAGCCTCAGCAGACCCAGAATCTGACCACTTCTCCACCCCCATGGCTGCTGCCCTGGTCCAGGCACATGCGTTGCCCACCAGGTTATTACTCTGACTTCCTTATTCACGTGGCTGTTCCCCGCCCCCCCCACCCCCATGGCTGTATTGCAACATGGCAGAGAGATGTTTGCCGTCTCCTTTAGAGGAAACCCCTGTGGCAGAGCTGCAAGCAGGAGCCAGAGCTAAAAGGAAGCTGGGGGCAGAGGGTGTGGTGAGGTGAGCCAGTCTACTGATGTTTCAAATCTCAGTATTTGCCAGTCCCCCCACATCTCATGCCTTTGATAAAATAATCTAAACTGCAGGTCACCCCAAAGGAAGAAGCATCCTTACTTCAGCCAAGCAGACACATACTTCAGCAGGAACTTGAGAAATGTCAGGGAAGGCATGTCCTAGCTCGAGGGGTTTTCCTAGGGCGGCTGGTGTGTCTCTTGCTGTCTGCATGCTCCTCCGAAGCCATCTGTCCTGTGGACTCTGAGTGCTACCAAGAAAGGGCACTTCCCTCACAGCTGGCACCCAAAGGACAGTGTCCCAGGGGTCCATAACTTGTGTGCCTTCACTAGTGCGTTTGGTCATTTCTGAAAGATAGTAAGCCGTCACTCAAAAGATCACCTGGTCAGTTGCTCATCATGGCTCCAGGGGTCACACACTGCCCCTCCCATTGATAATGATGGCCGCTCCATGGTGACGGTGCAGGTGGTTATGGTGAGACTGGTTGTTAAGTAAAAGCAGAGGGCTGCTGCTGCCATGTGCAGTGACTGCTGGTTTAAACCTGGGCAGAGGAAGAAGCGCTAAGAACACTGGCCAGGAACATTTTCCAAGGAACAACTTCTATTTTTCTTCCATTGCCACCTTCTTGGTTATAGAGCAAGTCCCTTTCTACCTTTCTCTGGCAGATGCCCAGTGTGTGTGTGTGTGTGTGTGTGTGTGTGTGTGTACGTCTGTGTGCATACATGCACGTTTGTGTTTTGGGTGCTGTGAAGTCGCTGAACCTTTGAAACCAGGCTTGTAGGATTCCACAGACAAACCCGTAATGCTGGCGGGAAGGAGGCGTCTGTGGAGTAGAACAGGTCTCAGTGTTTGCAGAAAGGATGCCGGAGAGCTCAGGCTGCCCTGCGTGAGAGCAAGAGTGTGTGAGTGTGAGATGTGGTATGTGTGTGAATGTGAGTGTGTGTGACCATGTGAAAGCCTGAGAGTAGGCATGTAAGAGTGTGAGTGTATGTATGTGATGCATGTGTTCCAGGGTGTGAGTGAGTGTGCGTGTGTGTGTGTGGTGTGTGAACCTCTTAGAGTATGAGTATGTACGACTGTGTGCATTTGAGAGAGTGTGAGAGTGCCAGCGTGCCAGAAAACATGCAGAAGTGTATGGGTATGTGTGCATGTGTGTATGGTGTTAGGTGAAGGCGTGTGCACGTGTAATGTAGCTCGAGTGTGTTTGTGTGTTTACAAGGCTTGAGAAGGGTCTGGGCTTTCCTTGGGTGCAAGGGAGTGGGTGTGGAAGGGAGTTGGGTGTGCCAGAGTGGGAGCCAGAGCGCACTCCTGTGCAGGGCCAGGGGCAGGCGGGCCGTGTCGCCCTTCCACTTCCACAGGGATGCGAGCCAGTCTCGTGCAGGCCAGGGGCCTGGGGGGATCTGGTCCATTTTACTACAGTGAGCAAATTAAGGGCAGAGTCAAAACAGAGCAAGGGATCAGGTTCTGCACATTCCTGCCTTTTATGAAGCCGTATAAAATCAGGACTTTGGACTACATACAACCTTTAAGCTCTTTCAGCTTTAATATTCTATTTTTAGTTAGAATTTTACATACATTTTATTTTTCTTACTTTCTATGAGTCCCTATTTCCTGGAAAAATTGGGATAATAATCTCCCTTTTTGAAAGCTGTTATGAAGATCAGTCAAAACCTTATTTGGAAATGGTCTTTGTAAACTGTAAAGGACTCTAAACATGTTCTTATCATTGTAAGGATAATATCATAATAGGGGCCAGTGAATTATGAGGAGATTGAGTGAAATTATTTCCAAACAGAAACAGACTGCATTTGGGTCATGCTATCTATTTTATAAAAGGTAAAGACAAGTTCATGGCTTTGACCATGAGGGATAAGTTGATCCCCCAAAGAATGGTAATCTGATCTTCCTGGGCGAGGAGGGTAGGAGTAGGCTGCAAGCATGTGGTGCGGCTGATATGCAATTAATAATTCAAACAGGCACATGGTGCTATTTTACAGGGCACCCTGCCCCTGATAACTCATCAATAAAATATTGGGTTCAGTTGTTTGGAGCCCACAGCTAATTTGAGAGCAACATTCTCACTTAGAAAAGCTGCTTGACATGGGTAGCCAGAGTGTCAGGAAGGCCTGCGGTCTGAAATGAAAATGTCAGGGAAGGAAATGAGCTCCAACCCTTGCTCCTTCTAGAAGGGCAGGGCGTGATCCTAGAATCTAGGTCACCAGCAGGTAGTGTGGCCCTGGGGAAAGTTTCTCTCCACCCGCAGGGAGTTCCCGACATGGTTTCCCATGCCCCGGCCAGGGCCCTCTGTGAGATGTCCACTCCATCCCAGGAGGGATGGAGACCTCTGACTCAGGGTCCAATGGCCACAGGCCAAGGGGACCCCTTTGCAGCCCTTGAAGGGAACCCTCATCCTTCACTTTGGCTGATTATTGTTTTCATTTTTGAAGCGACACCAATTCATGGAAGAAAAAATTTTCAAATACATACGAATAAAAAGAATAAGAAAAATTGCAGCTGTGCACATTTTCAATTAAAAAAAATATATGTGTCTTTAAAGCAGCCTTAGAGAGCTTCACAAAGCCCAGCTGCAGGGTGCCTTGAATGTGTGGTCGCCTATTGTCTTCACCACAGCTACATGACTTGCTGTGTGCTGACGAGTTGAAATCCACCATCTAAAACCCAAATGCCTTCAAAACCGAATCCTGTTTTATATTAATATGGGGTCAAATGACTGAAGCCTGTTTTGTTATATGAGGTTAAATTACCCGAACAGAGGTGAGTCTTGTTTGGGACTTCAGTGATGCAGATGTCCGCAAATATTCATGTAGTGCTACACCATTATCAGTGGGCTTAATTTCTGAGCACTGCCCAAGACCCTTGGGGTGTTTATGGCATGTTCACCAGGTTTCTCAAACCTGAAGCTTCCCTTATGATTCCCCCATGGCAGGTGAAGAACCTAAGGTGCACATAGATTCTGCCACTTGCCCGGCATCAAAACTGGAAGGTGGCAGCTATAGGATTCAAACCAAGAAACTGCCTCTAACTCTCAACCCAGCCCTGGTCCACATTTCCCACGACAGGGCACACAAAGAAAACAGTCATCATTGTTTGTCCATCTGGGAGAAGAGAAGGAAGCTGTCTGGGATGAGAAATAGATGGCCCCAGGCTATTCCGATGGCTGCTGCTTTTCCAGCTAGTGACTGTCCCCCTTTGCTCAGCCTGCAACCCTGTCATGGTTGAACGGGGAACAGCGGCACTCACAACTCACACAGTTCCTAAATAAGGAAGGAACCGTGAAGTGCGTGTGGGGCATCCTGAGCTCAAGGTGACCTGCCTGGCTTTATGGAATGGCAGATGGTGAGGCAGCGGCTCCTTAAACCTGGTCCTTGCAGGAATATGGTGGATACCCTGGCCTGTTCTCCAGCAGGGCTGTGCTTGTCTTATGGGGCACAGCAGTCCCTACCCAGGCTGATCAATGGTGGGGATATCTGACCCTGCACCAGCCCCCGAAGATCAAATCAGGAATGTAGAGCTGTGAGAAATCTTTTCTGTTAGGCCTGAACACACTCAGGCTAAACCAGTTCTATTTTGCATTCCTCTTTTTACTTCAGCATTTTGGATTCTGTTACTTCTGTAGGAATCTATCCTCGCCATTTCCAAGGGCAGATCCCCAGGTTTCACAAGCAGAGTTCAGAGGGGAAAGGGTGAGGTCCATGTCCCTGGCTAGAATACTATGCCAGGCTGGGTTCTGAGTTATATCAGCTTCCTAGAAATTGCTTGACACTTTAAGTTCTTTTCTTTTAATAAATGAGCTGAATGAACTCCTTTGCCCCCTCCCCACCAAACAAAGGAACATAAACAGGAACATAACTTTAATTTCAGAGACTCTTTGCTTTCCCCAATTTCTCTAGACCACACAAGACCCAAGATGAAGCTCATTCCTTAGATTTTCAGCCACAAAAGGCCACTTTGTCAGTTCTGTCCCTTGCTTTTTGCCCTTAGTGTGGAAGACTGCACAAGCTCTGGTCCCCATGAATGGGCTCAGCTAGAGCACAAGGCTCAGGTTCTGGATGAAGTGTCCTAATGACAGCCCATTTCTCACCCACAAAATGTCAGCTTCCGTAGTTCTGATATTTTCTGTCTTAACTTCTGCTCATTTTTCTTGCCCAGGACCACGGCTCAGGGTTTATAGACTAAGTCTGTCCCTGTGGCCTTGCTTCCCAGCCTGGATTCCAGCTCCCCATGGCTTGTCGGCCTCCTGGAGTCTCTGCTCAGCACTGCCTGCAGACCGTAGATGGGCTCTGTGCCCTGGAGCAGGCCAAGGCTCGATGACCCCTGTCAAATTTCTTTGCTAGATACCATGCCTTCACAGCCTGAGTCCCTCCACTGAGGCTGGCTCTTTGCTAGGTTTGTTGCTGAACTCCCAACCTGCCTGAACTCCATCTTGTGCCCCCAAAGCTGAATATCCTCACCAGGTTGGACTGAATGACCCCTGGGGCTTTCCCAACCTGGGATTCTCAGAGTCTGCAAGGATTATATTACCCTTGGCCTTGGCAGAGGACTTTTCAGTATAGAGACTGTTCAGAACACCCGCTTCACATTTCATTGGGGCCTCTAGAGTTTCCTTATTGTGCACATGGTTTCCAAAAGTGAAGGCACTCCAATCATGACAGTTCCATGTCTACCTGCACCTCAATTCCTTCTCCATGTTTTGTGCCTCTAGAGAAGAAGGGTTCATGTCTACCATGGAGGTCTCCCCTAACTGCAAGACCTCAGAAGATTTTTATTTGAGAGCATGTCTGTTGTGGAGCCATTATCTGAAGCTACTTTTAAACTGGTTCTGTTCAGGGTCAAGAATTTAGAAGATAATTGGGATTCCATCAGTGCCCTTCCCATATCTCCAATACAGTCCTTACCAGAATGGCTTAATGCTTTCCAACATGGGCTTTGGGGTTTGGCAGATATAAATTCTTGGGATAGAGGCAAATACTATCCATTGTGTTTCATTTGCCTTTTAGTATGAGAACACAGGAAGAACCCGTTCCCTGACTTCCTTTGCAGCATGAGGGGACAGAACAATACTGTAGGAGCCCAGGTCTGGTGTCTGTGAGCTTCTGAGTGACTCTCTTTCCTTTACCTTTCTTGTCTTCAGCTGGTTGGATATAGAGGACCAAAAAGAGGACTCTAATTCCTCAGTGAAAGGAGGCAGGGTTCCAAATCCACTGCTTGGAAGCCCCCCACCCTGGCCATACCCTTACTAGGACATGGATGAGAAACAAGTCTTTTTATTGTATTTCAGCTCCTAAGTGTGACAGCCATTTGTTGTAGTGTTCAGCTTTTACTGACCAGTATAGATCTGGAGCTAGTTTTACAAGTAACTACATATGTTTGAGCAAATCCTTTAAATATTTTTTGTGCTTTGTCATCTGTATGAAACTTTCCTTGCAGTCTCGAGGTCATGGGAGGAGTGTCCGGTGCAGCCATTCCAGGTAACAGTGGACCTTGCCTATACAGCTTACCTAGGAGTTGACTTCAACTGTTCCTCTAATGTGTGGGGCTTGATCCCACTCCAGGGTGTTCTCAAGTGCTTCCTTTACCTGGATCATTTTCCTTCTGGTTGCTACTGTCTCATTTTTTTAGGGCCAGTCTTCAATACTATGTCCTCAAAGACACCTTCCCTGCTGACTCCAATTAAATCAGCACCCTTCCCTCCAATTCTTTATTCAATCACCCTACTTAGTTTTCTTCATTGCATCTATCCCTGTCTGGAAGTAGATTATTTATGCATTGGTTTATCAAAATATTATCTGTTATCACCCTGCCTGCATGATAGCTGTGTGTGGGAAACACTTCTGCCATGACTTCTCTGGCACGTGGGGGCATTGTGGATGCTCAACAGTTGCTGCCTGACAGGGAGGACCACATGAGGTCTTTAGGTAGGGAATCTGGCAGCTGACCCAGCATGTGACAAGTGCTCCAAAAATGGCCGCTGTATTGACTGTCTGCATTGGGCCTGTTGACACGTTCCTCTTTCCAATTGGTTGCAAACTTCTCAAAGCCAGAAAGTAATCATCTTTGGTTCTCAATAAACTCTGTATGTAAGAGGTGATTAATACATGTGATTGACAAGAACTTCAAATTGTGTGTTTGACCTGGTGCATTCAAAAAGACCAATGAAACCATCCTTGTTCTAAAAAAAATTAAACCTTTTTATTAGTATATTTATTTTATATATAAAAGAAATACAAAAAAAAAAAAACACAAAGAAAATGTTTTCATGGCAAATCAGATTTGTCGGTGCCTTCGGCTTGGGCTCCAGGCTCCGGCCCACTGGGGCTCAGCAAAGTCCGCCGGTTGTAATGGCCCTTGATGATCCCTGTGTTGTTGTTCTCGTTGAGCAGCTGCTTCTGCCTCTGCCTGTTGAGGGACTGGACCAGGCCCAGGACCACTGCAGCCAAGGAGTACTGCCCGGGCAGTCTTCTCGGGGGCAAGATGAACGGGTTGGGCTGGACTCTTCCCAGGAGAAAGTACGTTTTGATTTTCCCTTCCTGCTCGCTGATGCCCTTCACGTAGATCTCCCCTCGGTAGTCAAAGGCAAAGCCCTGGTCCTTCAGGATGAGATAGGTCTCCTCTGGGACTTGGATCCGGCCGCTCACCCCCGTGCTGTCCATCCGGCTCGCCAGGTTCACGGTTTTGCCCCAAATGTCATACTGTGGTTTCTTGGCGCCAATCACTCCAGCTACCACTGAGCCATGGCTGATGCCTGTGAATGAACCGAAGGAGCGAGACATGAGGGAGAAAAGAGGGACAGACGGGGTTTGGACCCTATCTGGGGAGGCCATCGAACGTGTGTCTCTGAGGATGAATTGCAGAGTCCAGATCCTGCCTAAGTCACTTAGGAGATGTGTGATGAAGGTCAGCTACTTAACCTAGTTGGGCCTCACTTTTCCCATCTGTAAAATGGAAATAATGAAAGGAAGTGTCAACAAGATAAAAGAAGCAAAGCCCCGGGCATAGGGCCTCCAACCAATGCTTGCTCGACACAGCAGAACTGCTGTTCTCCCGAACACTGACTTGTCTAGGCCTGTGCGATGAGGAAACGCTGACCAGGAGGCAGGGCCCGGGATCTCCTGCTTCTGCCCACACGGTGCTCTGAGAGTGGGGGCAGAGCTTTCCCTCCTCTGTCCCTTGTGCAGCTCTTCCACACCCTCCATCAGTCCATGTGAAGGCTTCCTTACTGCTTTTCTGTCTCCTCCCTTGTCCTCTCGCTCCACCCTCCACACTTTCACAGAAGGGGAAGGGCCTGATGCACACATGTGACCAAGTTACCACCCTCCTATACATCTGCTGGGACTCCTTTGACATGCAGGATAAAGCTGAAGCTCCCTAAGATCCAGGACTTCTCTGGTTTAGCTTTTGCTTAACTCACCAGCCACATTCTCCCCTACCCTCTCCCTTACCCCTGCTCCACGTCCATAGTGCTCTGCTGGTTCCCATGCCAGTCACCTACCACACCTACCACCTTCTGCTTACCACCTTTGTGCCTTGGTCCTGACTTTCTCTCTGCTTGCATTCTATTTGGCAAAGGGAGCCGCCTCCTTTGGGAAACCTAGACTTCACTTCTAGAAACGACAGCATTTCACTAAACATGTAAGTGGGCATGTGTACACACTGAGTAGGCACCTACTGTGTGCCAGGTACTGTTCCAGGCACTGGGGATATGGCGGGCAAGAAAAGAGATAAAGTCCTGGCCCTCATGGAGTTCACCTTCTACTGGGGAGGGAGGAAATAAGAAAACAGGTAATACAATGTCAGCAAAATCAATCAGGGTACAGGGATAGAGAAAGTGGGGGTACACTCAGGAGTAAGGACCATGAGCTAAGACCTTTTTGAGCAGAGATTTGAAGAAAGTGATGTGATCAGTCAGACAACTATCTGGATGGGTTCTTCCAGGCAGAGGCAGAGCAACACACACACACACACACACACACACACACACACATACACACCATAAAAGTGACTGCAAATTTGAAAAGCAGACTGTAGAATGCATGTGAATCACAATGATCATTAGCTCTAAATTTTGCAGGGCACATTCAGAGCCATCATCCCATCTGACTCCCATATGACTTATGAGCTGACAAGCAGAGTGTGAGTGTAGCATCCAGCTTACACAGGAGGAAACTGAGACTCAGAGGGTGAGAACGTCTTGCCCAAGGTCATAGAGTTGGCTACTGCAGTTCTGAAACACATACTGAGATGCTCGATCAGCTGGGAAATTAATTGTCAAACCTCTGAGATCAATGTAACTGTACAGCAGTTTAATATATCATGCCAAGGTTGCTCCTAGTTCAGTCAATGTCTTTGGAATTTACTAGACTATCTCTCTGTTCAGGACTAAAGTTCTCTTTTTATTCCTGGTTCAATTTTGTAGTTGATTTCAGAACAGACATGCAGGGTTGATGGTAGCTGTGGGAACAGGCCTGACCAACCCCTCCGTAAACCAAAAACATAAATATAACTTCTTTTTGTTCCAAAGAACAAAGGCACATGGCATTCCTTAGAAATGGGCATTTCTGGACCCCTTTTCTTTGAGAGCTGCTAAAGGAAAACACATGAAGTAAAATGGACATCTACAGTGTGGGACGGTGGCCGGGGTCTACAGCTGCATACCCTGCCAGCCAGGAGTCACTCATCTCAGAGTCCCAGAAGTCTGGGAGCTGCTGCTGGAATGGCTGTGTGATGTTAGGCTAGTCACTCCCCTTTTCTGGGTCTGAGTTTACTCAGCTATAATGTGGGAATGGGGACAGAGGAGGGGCTTTCAAACTGGCATTGAAGACCCCTGGAAGTTCGGTAGTGATGTAGAAGTAATTAGCAAAGTACACAAATCATAAAGGATTATTATTCAATTGCAATGATTGTTTTTTAAAAATATTTTTAGTTGTAGGTGGACACAATACCTTTATTTTGTTTACTTATATGTGGTGCTGAGGATTGAACCCAGTGCCTCACACATGCTAGGCAAGCGCTCTACCACTGAGCCACAACCCCAGACCAACGATTTTTGTTTTTTATTGCTATTTTGCGCAAGCCTGTCCCCAAGCCTGAAGGAGGGTGAGCTTCAAGGCTGGGCAATGTGCTGTAGGACTCTCTGCCTGACTCTGGCTCAGTACAGGATCAGGTACCCTTGGGAATAGAGTCCTGCTTTCACTTGAAGTCATTATCTAGGAGATCTGAGAACATCCCATGGACCACCAGTATCAAACAACCAGAAGTCAAACTGGAATTATTCTTAGGTGGTTAGCTATCTCTACAAGCAGGACCTTGCATGGTGGGTGGAACCAGATTGAAACCATGTCTAGGATTTGCCAAAGACCAGCCCTACTGTATTTCTGCGCTCAGGCCAGTATCCTTCCCTTTTTTCTAACATCTTGAGTGAGAGGAACCTCAGAAAGGCCTGAGCTGACCCTCTGCCTGTCCTTGTTAGGGTCACACTAAGCCTACTGAATTTTGCAGGAAAAAATTTCCCTGCCTTGAGACCCACGGGGTGGAAGTTGCTGACAGAACGAGCGAGGAAGCGGTTTTCTGAAGCCCCGGCTTCCAGCTGCGACTCACCAATCCGGAGTTCAAAATTGTTGAATGAATGCTTGTTGATCTCCTGTATGCTTTCTGTCAGGGCGAGGGAGAAGTCGGCCAGGGCACACAGGTGCCCCCACTTGTCTTCACATTGCTGGAGCAAACATGAGAAGGGCTCATTCAGTTGATGACTGCTACTGTTTCTGCAGCAGGGCTTTCTGCCCTAGCCCTACCCACACGTCCCTGAGAAGGAAATAATCATGTGCCTGTCCACTCTTCCAGAAGCATGGATCACAGGAGACTCACTTAAGAGTGTAGCACATGTGGCTCATTACATAGAAAATATTTTGGGTTTTGCAGACTATATGGTCTTTGTTGTATTTGAAAGGAGAAAAAGATAAAATGTAAATGACTCGACATGGTTATGTCCCAATAAAACTTTATTGACTAAGGTAAGTGGTGGGCCAGATTTGGCCTGTGGGCATGAGTTTCCTGACCCCTGCTATTGTGTTCCACAAATATGTACCCTGTGGGTTTCTTCCCAGAGAGTCACTCTTGGAATTCTTTTAGTTGGAAAAAAAAATGCAGGAAGGATGGAAGGAATTTAATAAGGACTCCATCTCCCTCAGCAATGGACTCATATTCATTTAATATTTGTTGAAGACTTACTAGGTGCAAGGCTTTGTATGGGGAGCATGGCAGTAGCCCAGGTAATTCATCCATTAGCCCTTGAAGGTAGATATCAATGTCCCCATGTAACACTGAGTGCTTGGCACATGGTTAATATCTCAAAATTCCAGAGCTATAATTATTTCATACAACTTTGGAAGGAGACAATGAAAATAAGAACAATAAAACAGGCTAGCATCAGGGGTTTAGTGATACCCCCACAAAAATCATAGTCAGGGTATCTCTAGGCCCTGGATTTTTTTTTTTTTTTTTTTGGTACCAGGGATTGAACTCAGGGGCACTCGAACACTGAGCCACATCCCAGCCCTATTTTGTATTTTACTTAGAGACAGGATCTCACTGAGTTGCTTAGTGCCTCTCTGTTGCTGAGGCTGGCTTTGAACTCATGATCCTCCTGCCTCAGTCTTCCGAGATGCTGGGATTACAGGTGTGCACCACTGCACCTGGCAGGCTCTGACTTTTGTTCAATGGAAAAGTGAAGTTTAGAGGGAAGCCTGGAGGTCTCTCAGCACAGCAGTATTACTTTATCCAGTAGAGTGGCCCTGCCTGAGTCCCTGCAAACCACAGTTTTCATAACCCCGTTCCCAAGCCTCCTAGTCACAGGGGTGTCACCACTTTCAGTGACATGGCAACAGCAAGGCCCCTGCAAAGGCTATGCTGGGTCCTGAGTCCTTTACCTGTTTTTCCGGTGACAGGCCTGACACTGCCATGTAGGTGCTGCCAATGGTCTTGATCTTTTCAATGTCTTGAAACCGGTCCTCACCAAGCAGCTGAAACGGATCAGGCAATGGTGTTAGTCTGGTGCTTACTCTTCCCCCAGGCTGCGGCTCCTGAAAATGAGCCCCTAGCTCACATGAAGAAAAGTCTAGCTCTCATGCTGGGGATCCTTGCCTCTCTGGAGGTCTCGCAGTCAGCCAGTGACTGTGCACCTGCTAAGTGCCAGGAGTCTAGATGGAGTGACCAGACACCCTAGAAGGAGTACGTGTGTTTCCAAGAATCTTTGAAATAAATAAGATTAGCTCAAGGAGGTCACCAAGACTGTCCCCAAATTTTCAACAAACCTCATTGGTTCTTTTTTCACCATGTGCTTAGAACCTCCTTAGCACCTCCCTGCTTGCACCCTGGTCTAAGCCCCTGCAGGATCCCAGCTGGGCTATGCAGAGTCTGCCTGCTCCTTCCTCCTCTCTCCCAGAGTGGTGGCCACAATGATCCTGTTTATGAGTGAGTTAGAACGTGTCCCTGCTTTATACAGAACCCTCCAATGGCTTCCAGCTCTGTCACTGCAATCTGCAAAGCTTGTCACAGCCTGACCCCTCCTTGTTGTCCTTGTTGTTCACTTTATTCCAGCCACACTGACCTCCTTCCTAGTCCTGGAAGAAGCCAGGCCTATTTCTGCTTCAGGAGGTTTGCATCTGAGGTTCCGGGAGACGACTCTCCCTCAGACCACCTGGGGCTCCCTCCTCACCTCCAGGTCTTCCCTCCACCCCATCTTGCCAGCGTAGTCTGGCTGACCGCCCTATCCGCAGTTGAACGCGGCACCCTCTCCCTTCTGCACACTCTTACTCTCCTGTTTTGTCTTCTCTTCTTAGCACTTATGCCTGCTTTGGCTTGTTTGTCATCATGTCCCTCTCTCCTCACTGGAATGCAGGACTCCAGGGGCATGTATAGACAGAGCTGAGGGTGTTGAATGGAGGAATGAGCGAATGAATGGCTAAACTAAAGAATGGTGGCCATCCTCAGCATTTCCTCCATTTTTACCTGCAGTTGGGATTTTCATGCTAAGGAGGGGAAACCTTGGTCTCTTATTTAATACTGATGGTAGGCAGGATAATGCCTCCTGACCTAGCTTCTAAGATCTCTATGTCCTAATCCCTGGAAGGCACACCTCTCTTATTTCTCTTGGTTAAAGGGATTTTGCAGGTATGATTAGTTTTGGGAAATCTAATCACAATGGTCTTCATAGGAGAAACTGGGAAGCAGGAGAGATAGAGAAGGACATTACATGGAAGCAGAAATCAGAGTGACATGATTGCTAGCTTTGTAGATGGAGAAAGAGGCAATAAGCCAGGGAATGCAGGTGGCTTCTAGATGCTGGAGAAGACAAAGAAGTGGTTTCTCCCTGGAGCCTCCAGAGGGAATACAGACCTGTGATTGCTTTAATAAATTTCTGTTGTTTTAAGCCAATAAATTGATGGTAATTTGTTACAGCAGCAACAGGAAACTAATACAGCTACTATTCATAGAGCTCCTAAATGTCTGAGAAACAATTTATATGAGGTCCTGGCCATCACAGAGCTAACAGCCCAGGTAAGGCCAGATGTCAAAAATTAATAATCACACACTAGCTCAAATTTAATTATGTTTAAGATGGAAATGTACAGGTTGTAGGCATGAGAAGTATAGACTATTTTGATCCAATCTGGTGAATCTGGGAAGGCAGCTGATTTACAACTTTAGTTCTTAGGCTTGAGAAGGGGTTTCCTACAATTTGTGTATGAATCTGTGTGTTGGGAGGCTGGGGGCAAAGTGTTGAGGGAGCATGCAGACTGAGGAGATAGCATTAAAAAAGCTCAGAGTTGGGAGAGATGCACAGTGGCTTCAAAGAAATACACAGAGGCCAATATGGCTGCAGAGTCGTAAACCTGGCTGTGAGCTGAAGATTAGGAGCTGGGAGAGGCAATGGGGCCAGAGCACACAAGGGCCTGTAGGATACACTGAAAATATCGAAGACACAGGCTTTCAGGAAAACAGCAGTGGCAAGCACTGCTTAGTAGGCAGAGACTAGGTTGGATTTGCATTTTGGAAAGGTCATCCTGGATGCTGCAGGGGAGAGGAAACATGGGGTGACCTATTGCAGTATCAAAGCAGAAGATAATGATGGCTTGGGTTAGAGATGGAGACACACATATGGATATTTGGAGAGACTACTTGTGATAAACTAAATAGTGCTTTGTGTTTGGTGGCTTAAGAAATAGCTTCTAATGACATTTGTGAGTGCAGGTTGTAGATTTGTGTGTGTGTGTGTGTGTGTGTATAAGTACATGTGCAAAGGTGTTTGAAGACATATGCATATGTGCATGGTGCTTGTGTACATGTCCATGTGTGCATTCTGGTGTATGGGCATGAATGTTCACACATGTATGTGTGTAGTGTGCACAGATATTTTTTGTACAGCAATGTCAACTTGTGTGTGTTTGTGTGTGGATGTGCACACATATGTGCGTGGTATGCAGACATGTTACCTATGTGCATGTATTGATATGTGTGCATCTTTGTGTGGGCATATAAACACATGCACATGTGTGTGGTGTGTATGTGCATGTTTGTATGTACGTGTGTGTTTGAGTGTGTGTTTGAAGGTGGTCAGGAGGCAGAGAAGAGGCAGATTGGAGAGTCTGGAATGGCAGATTTGAGTTAAACCACTTGCTGTTCTATCCCATGCACTCATTTTATATTGAGAAAAATTTCTGAATCAAGAATTTCTAAATTTCAGTGATTCCCTGACCTTACGATGGTTGGCTGACCTCCATGCTTCTATAAAATTTGGTCAACTTGAAGCCTGCACTTGTGCCTGGCTGTTCCTGTGAAAAGCTTCCTAGCTGCCCCACCTCATACCCTTAGCCATCTTTTGTCACTTTATGAGGGATGGCAGCCCAAGTGACAGTAAAATGTTTGAGGCTGGGGTCAAGGTGGTGTGTTTCTTTGTACCCAAATCTAAGGGCCTTGGATGCATTGGTGACTGCTATTATTCCTTGGGAACATTAGGTGATATTGGATGGCCTCTCCCCTCAGTGTGGTTTAACAAACCTTCACCTAGTATAGATAATATGCCTCATTACCCCAGTCAGTAATTATTTTATGTCCATTTTATGTAAGGAAACTGAGGCAACAGGGTTGATGGAACTTTTTAAAGTTCATCCATCTAGGAGAAGTCAGGGCTAGACTTTGCACCTTGAAGCTTGGGTCCAATGTTCTGCTTTCCTATCCTGCCACCTTGCCTTGAAGCAGTGGTTTTCAAAGTGTGGTCCCATCAGCATTACTTAGAAACTTGTAAAAAACAGAAAGTCATGGTTCTGTCCACACCTACTGACTCAGAAACTCTGGACATGGCTTAACACGTCTTCCAGGTGTTTTTGACACACTGAAGTTTGAGAGGCACTGCTTTGATAAAGGAAGAAAATGGACAGTCTGGAGTATGGTGACTCAATCATTCAACTTCTCATTCCATAGATGACTATTGAATGCTATGTTCCAGGCACTGGGATATGAGGTTGGCAAGATCATCCTTGCTTCCAAAGCCTTTTAGTGTCCCGTGATGCACTCTGCTACAGGTCATTGGTACTTGCACACCACATTGAGGACTGGAGCTAATGTGGATTTGAATTTTTCTTCCAGACCTGAAACTTGAATGGTGCAATTCTGTGATGTGTTCTACCAAATCATTGCATAAGTCATGGCACATTCCAAACTCCACTTCAAGATTTGATTGTTAGAGAGACCCATGGGAGGCTGTGACATATTCCCTCCTCAGGGATCTGTGCCTCCTCTGCCTCTGCCTGGCACCATCCCCACAGGTATTCCTATGGCTGATTCTACTCCTTCATCTCCTCCAGGATTCCCATATAAGTCACTTTCCCAGTGAGGCTCTTTGGATGATTCTATCTGAAATTGCATCATGGATGTCAGGATACCCTGGTTTACCTGGGACAGAGGAGTCCCTTATGATGCAAGACTTTCAGACTTACATAAAATGTCATGAGTGGTTCTCCTTAAGTCTCCCTTCCCCTTTTCCCAGCTACATAATTTTGAGGGTCCTTTGCAAAAGAAGACATGGAATCCTTTGATCAAAAACTAAGACTTACACGACGGTGACAGCAGCACATTGAACCAAGTGCTATTCCCCTGGGAGACTGAGCAGGTCCTTCAACTATGAAACTGCCCCGAGTGGAAGACCTAGGGCTCACTGAACCTCCCTGGCTCCAAGGCTCACATTTGGCTTCTATTTTCAATTGTTGACAGGTGTTTAGATATAATTTCTTGTTCTCCAACTCTGAGGTTGTAACATTCTTAGGGTCTCCTGTCCTGCAAGTGGACAGTCAGATGGACAAACCAAGCAGACAAAGTAGGATTTCTAGAGACTGTCTGGCTACAGCATCCTCTCAAAATTAATCAGGAGCCAAAAAAGGCAGTCAATTCCTGCTCAGAGGAGCTCTTCTGGGACCAGGAGAACAGGGTTTTTGTGATTTGCTTTGAGGTGTGTGTGTGTGTGTGTGAGAGAGAGAGAGAGAGAGAGAGAGATGCAAATAAAATGATGCTAATCATTGTGTATGTTCAGTTCTTNGTGTGTGTGTCGGGGGGGGGGGTAGGGACTCAATTCACAGCTCGGGCAACTTTGCTCATTATGTGAGTTTCTTGAGCTAACTTGAAGCTACTCTTCTGCCTGTGCAAATTATGCTCAAAATATAGGTTCTCACTCAGCCTTGGGTGTCTCAAATTTGCCCTCAAGGTTGATCTTTTAGCAGCCCTTTGACCATTCAAATTTTAGCTCAAAGATCTTGGATGCTTTTAGCTACCCACCTCTCTCCCCAACTCTGTCTCCATGCAACTACATTTCCTCAGCTTTCTGCCGGCCATGGGCTGACCCAACATGGTTCTGTGGGAGCATGAACCAGGCTCTGCTTTTTTCTTAGAATTTCTTGTCACAGAGTCATTTCCAAGTCCTGGCACAGGTAGCCCTCCTCAGAAGTCCATTTAGAGGCAGCAAGGGGCTTTGTTATTTCATTTAATACACAGGCAGCACATTTACCTAATCTGTGGCTGAACATGTCTAGGGTCATAATGTGGGGTCCATCACCCCCTTTCACTATAAAAAAATGAAAACAGAGGACCAAAGTGTGAGAGGACTTTGATAGCCCTTCGAGCAGGAAGGGGCTGTGGGGTGAGGAGCTGGCGCTGGCTTATTGCAAACACTCTTGCCGGATGTGCTTGGAGCAATGTTCAGCTTTCTTCTGTGCCTAGAAAGAATTTTGCAGGATCCCAAGTTCCTGTGATAATTCTACCAGCAAGAGAGCAGCAGAAGCATTAAAGTGAGCCCAGCAGGGAAGAATCTAGAGGGCCTGTACTGAGTGCAAGGAGGAAGGCACGTCTGTGCACACGGAGCCACCCGGGGAAAGCCTGGGGTGGGCAAGCCAGGGAATTAGGCTTCAAAGGATGTGGCAGAATGCTCTGCCTTTGGTGGCTGTAGATGGTGAGATATAGGTGAGGGAGGAAGTGGAGCTAGATAACTAGTCTTTCGTTGTCCAGGTCAGAAATGATGTGGCCAGGCATAGGCCATGCCAATGGTGACCAGCTGATCTGAGAGCCCCGAGAAGGTACTGAGACATCTTCACTCTTGCAGCACATTGTCAATAACCAAGATGTGGAACTAACCTCAGTGTCCATTGATGGGTGAATGGAGAAGAAAGCATGGTATAAATATATATATATATATAT
>NW_025999949.1:27645877-27783974 GCF_001458135.2 Marmota marmota marmota
ATATATATATATATATATATATATATATATATATATATATATATATATATAACAGGATACTCTTCAGCTGCCAAAGAAGGAAATTCCATCCATTGCAACAGCCCAAATGGACCTGGAGGACATTAGGCTGAGTGAAATAAGCCAAGCACAGAAAGGCAAACATTGCCTGATCTCACTTACATGTGGAATCTAAAAACGCCACATATAGAAGTGGAGCATGGAGTGGTGGTTACCAGCAGCCAGGAGTGTGTGGGAGCTGGGAGATATTGGCCATAGATACACTGCTTTGGTTAAGAGGAATAAATTCTTGAGAGCTATTGCACACCTCAGTAGCTATAGTTAATTTAATGCATTGCACACTTGGAAATTGCTAAGAAGGACAGTAAGTTCAAGGCCTTGTGCCTCACTAAGGAGCTGGAGCTGGCCTGGGGAAGCCATTGGAGGGTTTTAGGGTTGAAAGGGATGTTTGATTTTAAGTGTTTTCATCACACATACACACACACACACACACAATGGTCAGAATGTGAGGTGATGATGTTAATTGGCTTGATTTCAACATTCTCCAATGCACGCATCCATCAAACATCAATTAGCTAGCTCATAATTGTCATTGTGATAATTAAGTCAGACAATACGTGGTCTCTGTGTTTATAATACAGCCTATAATTCTCTAAATGCAAGAAAACCCACCAAAGGTGATAATTCACACAAGGCTATGACAACAATGATGCCCATTTGTGACCGTAAATTTCTGAGGCTCAGATTTACCTCATCAAAGTCAGCAATGATCTCGTTGAGCAAGCGCAGGCATTCCACTCCCTGGTTATTCATTTCAGTCTGAGAGTAAAAGTCTGCGAATCCTGGGATGGAGGCAAACATCACCCCAACAGCATCATAGGATTGAGAATACAGCTCCTGGACAGAGACACACAGAGAGGAAGCCAGAAATTATCATGGGAGGTCAGGTTCTGCAACGATGCTACCTGTGCACATGTGCATAGGAGCCCCGTGAGAGGACAGAACACAGAACCCAGACACAATTGTCAACATCTGGAACAGAGTTCCTTAGACTGGGCTGCTGATGAAGAACAGGAGTTTATTTTTTATAGTTCTGGATTTAGTATCTGGTGAGAACTCACTTTCTGGTTTATAGATGGCAACTTCTACCCTCAAGGCAGCTCTCCAGGGGCCTCTTTGATAAAGGTGCTAATCTCATTCATGGCTTAGTCACCTCTCAGTCTCCCACCTCCTAATACCATCATCTTGGAGATCAGCATTTCAATATAGGACTTTTGGAGAGACACACCAATGTCATTCATTGTACCATAATCAGAGCATCATTACCAATGGGTTGGGACTATCAAAGATAAGTCATCTTTAGCCTTAGCTGGGCTCTGAGTTCTGATTGTTGGTTCATTTGTCCTTGGTCAGCTCCTTTTTCTCATCTCCTTAATGGTGGACCCAACTTCCATCAGTCTCCTAACCTACCCTCCACTCTATTCCTCTCAGTAGGACTCTTACCTCCTACCTCTTGAGAAAACTGGTGCTCTGGGCAGTGACTCACCTCTGCTCCAACCTTAAGCACGTGTGTACATTCCTATTTATTTTCATCTCCTTTGCTTCAACTCCAGAGTTCATGATTTCCTTCTTTTGCTGAAGGTCAAGGCTTATACTTGAGCTCTTGACGCTCTTATAGCTTACCCCCTTGGTAATCCTTTCCTTTTAAAAAACTCTTCTCCTATCTTCCTCTCCCTGCTCCTGCTCATCCTCTAAGTGTGTCTTCTAGGGGAAGGACCAGCATACCCTGGAACATGCAGACATCAACCAGTCCCTCTTCATCCTTCCTTCTGGCCTTCACAGACTAGTTTTCTCCGTCATCTCTCAGGCTGGAGTAAAATGAAAGAGGACAGGCCAGCCTGCCAGTGCAAGTGGAAAAACCAGAACACATGTTAGCTCATAGCTTCCTGGGTGCTTGCGGCTTGGCACACGGGTCACCCAAGACCTCTATTCTCTTGACTCTCTATGCTTTAGTGAAGTCCTTTGTTTTTTCATGCCTGATACCTATAAAGATGGCTTTCCGCCTTCCTTCCATTTTAAATGCTGATGGTTGCTTCAGTTCTGACCTTGATCCACTGACTGGTTCAAATTTTACACACTTACCTGGTCTCAGCCTTTCCAATACCCACGTGAAGACAGTTTCTGAATTTCTATCTCCAGGTCCATTATTCTGGGGCTTTGCACTTCCATGTCTCATGCTGGGTTTTCCTCACACTCCTCAATTTACAATGCTATCAACCCAGCGCATCTCTCCTGCTATCCCTGCATCTGCTCCTTCATTCTGTAACTCTGCTAGAGGCACCGGAATTGCCAAACATCAGATAGGGAGTCTGAGTCACCATTGAATCCTTATCCATCAGGCCCACATTCATTAAATTACCAAGTCCTGCTAAGTTTGTTTTTGTCTCCTAAGATTTTTAAAAAATCCTCCTACAATTAAAAAAGTTAAACCCTTTCCAGTTCCTTCCTTGACCACTAATATGACAGCCACCTACTTGCAGACCTCAGTAGCATCTGCTATATAGCAGGTGGAGTGATCCTCTGAAGATACTGTACTGTCATGCTTCTCCCATTCTTAAAACCCTTCAGTGGCTCACTCTTGCCCTCAGAACAAGGCTTAAACACTGTTGCTTGGTACGTGTTCATGCCCTGCCTTCCACCTACCTCTTCAGCCTCATTGCCTGCAACCTTGGGCCCCAGAAACACCAAGGCATTTCTGCTTCTGTGCCCATGCACGTGCCTGCCATCTTCTTGCCCAAGCCTCAACTGTCTGTGCTTTTCTCTGAATGACCACCAGGGGACACTCTGCTCACATCAGCAGCAGCCTAGAAGTGTCATGATACTAGGGGCCCTCAGGAGCAGCTCTCAACCAGTGACAGATGGAAGGTGGTGTGTCCTATCCCCCCCCCCCTTTTTTTTTCTTCTGGGACCAGGTGACTTTGAGGTAAGCTTTTATACTATTTCCCTGAATTCTCCTGCGGGATTAAGCTCCAGTTGCCCACAGAGGAAGCTGATCCAATAATGGATCATTTATCAGTTGTTGCTTTCCTTCCCACTCTCTTCCACAGCAGGGTTTCCTGGGACCACCTGTGGGTAAATTGCTTGCTCTAACTTCCTGGTTTCAAGGTTTGCTTCTAGAAGAAGTCAAACAAGGACACACACACATACTGTTTCTATTTCACACTTAAATGACTTAATTCCCTCTGCCTGTTCCGTGGTGGGAAATGTCCTTCCAACTCTGCAGTTAGCCTCCTTAACCAGGCTGATTCTTCACTAGCTGTTCAGAGACCACGTCTTCCATAAATCTTCAGACTCCCAGATGGGTCAGGAGGTTGAGTTGATGCTGAGGTGGTGCCCTGGGCAACTCTGCAGTGTACCTATTGCCCTCTGCATTATTGTCTTCATGTCTATCTCTTCTTTCAAATGTGAAATCCATGAGGGCAAAGACCACATGCCATTCATCATAGTACATTGAATGCAGTTAATATTATTGGATGTCTGCAGTGTAATGCACACCCTACACAGGACCTGGGATAACATAAATATGCAAAGCTTTTTGCTGAGTTAACAACTCCTTGGCCTTTGTGGGAAATATAAAAGCTTACAAATGCTTTCACATGAATTTAGCAATTCCATCCCTGCAATAACCCTGTGAAGTAGCCAATTATTATCCTTACTTTACAGATCAGCAAAGGAGATGGAGGAGCTGTTGTTTGGATCTCACAGCTAGTAGCAGAGTAGCAGGTTTAGAGGATTGCAGGGCCTTCCCCACTCTACACACCTGCATTACCTCCTCTGCCCATCATACCCTAGGTCTGGGAAAGATGGTGTTGCTAATTCATGACCAATGCATCCTGAGCTTTAAGTGTAGATGAATCTGAATGGTTGCCTTCTCTAGTCCTGGTGCAAAAGAGCAGAGATAGCCAACTGGGTTGGGTTGGGGTGTGGAGAGATCAGAGATAAAGAGTGAGGACCTGTACTAGTGGGCTTGCCACTTGGGAGAAGAAACGTTGTTAAGCTCAGGTGCAAATGAATGCATGGGAAGATAAGACAGACTGAAGTACTCTTGGCCTTTAGCCCAGTGGCCACTGATGTCTCATGGCCATATGACTGTGGCTGTCCTCAGTCACATTCTTCCCAGTGAGATGAGGTGAAGTGGGGCATGAGGGGTAGAAATTCCCTCCCTCGCACTTCCCCAGTGGGCAGAAGGCATTACTGGGAATTTCCTTGGTGGGTCAAGGCAGGAATGTGGGAAGAGAGAGGACCACCCCTACAGACATGGGCCCATGACCTTGAGTGAATTCTCTGGCCTCTGGTTCTTCCACTGTGGAAAGAAAGGGCCAACTCCTGCTCTGCTTTTGGCCCTGCTTGCACTGAAATGCTCTTCTTGAGTGGTCCGTCCATTTGCTTCTCAAACATTATGGACGACAGTGGCTCTCTCACTGATCCTGGTCACCGCTTTTACTGTAGTCCCTGTGGGCCTGGGAGGTGGAGACAGCTCCGACTGTAGCCCACTCCAGGAGTTATTATCATCTCATTCTTATCCCTATTGCCTCAATAGAAAAGAGGTGGCACATTTAAGTAGCGGTCACTGAAGAGAGGTTAGTTTACAAAGAGCCTGATTAGAAAGATGAATCAAGAAATTAGGGAAACCTAAGAAATCCTTCAGGAGCCCAAGGATGTGACCCAGAGCTGTCATTCCCCTTGGTCCATAGGGACAAGAAGAGTCCAAAGGAAGGGAGTGGAATTAGCATTGAAGGCAGCATGGCCATGGTCTTCAGAGGAGCTTGTAATTTCTGTGTAGGGACATAGCCAGGCTCACATGGTTTAAGGGAATAAATATCCAGAACTATGTCTCCTTCTTATTCTTCTGACCTGCTATTCCAGTAGCCACATTGGCGACTCTCAACTGGGCGTCAGAGGGCATGAGGTCATTGATATAGCCTTTGCAGGTCTGTGTCCCTGCTTCCTGGCCCAAGTAGACCAGGGAGAAGAAGTTAAATGGACTTGGAGGGGCACAGGAAGAGTTCCAGCCCACTTGCCCACACTAAGAGGTGGTTTCTTTATTCAACTCACTCTAATTAACTGCTTTGAGTGTTCCATCTGTTTCTTGCTATTTTGGGCTTAAAGAAGATAAAATCAGTTTGTAAACTGGGAAGGGGTGGATGAATATAGAAACACTATTATTGTTTTATTGTCCTCTTCCCCTGGTTGGCTGGATGTACAGATGGGACCCGGTGGAGGATTTTGAGCATATGCATGAGCTTCCCTGCCCACCCCACCCCATGCCAGGAGAAGGCTTAGTCTCCTTTTGGTTCAGGGAACCATTGTTTTGCCCTTTACCCATCCAGGCCTGTCTAATTCCAAGTCCTGTATGTCTTATACAAGTTAAGCCACCTCTCTGCAGGGGAGACACATGCATGCAGGTCTCTCCTCAATGTGCCATTCTTAGTTTAACCTTTCATGATCCCTGCTATAGTCTGAATGGATCCCCTAGACTTATATGTTGAAACTTAACCACCAATGTGACAGCATTAGGAGGTGGGGCTTTCAGAAGGTGACTAAGTGATGAAGGCAGAGCTCTTATGGAGGGGATTAGGGCCCTCTGAAAGGACTGGAGGGACTGTGACCCTTTTCTCCTGCTCTTCTGCTATGTGAGGACACAGCTTTCAAAGTGCCATCTTGGGAGAAGAATGAACCTCACCAGTTACTGAACTTGCCCAGCCTCCTCAACTATGAGAAAGAATTCCTGTCTTTGTAAGTGGCCCAACCTTAGGTATTTTGACCCTAGGTATTCTGTTATTGGTGCACAAACAGACTAAGATATCTATGTAAATATCTTTCAATATCGAGTTCATTACTCAACTTTTTCTGTTCTCAGAGAATGTATCACTACCTGACATATGTTAGATATTTATTTGCTCTAGTCCCTGTCTCCCAGTGACAATGCATGCTTCATAATAACAAGGACCTTTTCTGCTTTATTCAGTTTTAACCCAGTGTCTATACCTGGCACATAGTTGGTGCTTGATGAATACATGTTGAATGAATGGGAGAATGGGGAAGAGGTGGGGCTGTGACTAGGAAGGAGTAGAAAAAATAATGATGGCTCACATTTTCAAAAACAATAGCAGCCAACCCACACCGTGCTCTTCACATCTGCCATGTACCATTTAAGCACTCTGTGCCTAGTAACACACGGGGGTGTTGTCACACACTGGGTGAAGTTGGAAAATACTGTGATGCTCCTTTTGCAGACAAGGGAAATAGGGTCCAGAAGGGCCTGTCACTCGCTGGTGGCCACAGTGGTGCTGAGTGGAGGAGGCGAGACTGCTTCTCACACCTACAGCCTTTCTCCACTGAGACTTCCTGGCACCAGCTGCACTGGGCACACAAGGCATTGTTCTCACCCAATTTTGCTCTCACACCAGCTCAGTAAGGTCGCTTAGATGAGGAAATGGACAGAGAGGTGGGGTAACTTAGGTCACACAGCTAGTTAGTAGCAGAGATGGAACTTGCACTGTGTGCACTCTCTAGCACCTGGGACAGCTTGTCAGAGTCCTGTTCACAGCTCTAAAGAATGCTGGTGGGTTTCCTGGGACTCAGCACTAGCCTGCTTGACATTGATGACCTACCCGGGCATGGAACCCCAGCTGGCATTGCCTGCAAGAAACTTCCTGCCTGTCAGAGGAGCAGGTGCACTTGAACCTTTGTTCTGGTGACATGGCTGGAACAGCTTTGGACAGGATGCCTGCAGAGGCAAGGTCTGTCCATCGCCCTGGGTTTGGGTGGTGTGAGTCATAGGTGTCATTGCTGCCCTTCTCTATGTAGGAGGGCAGCGAGGTAGAGGAGAAAGAACACGTGGGCTTTTGTGTTACCCAACTTGGGTTTGAATTTGAGTTTAGTACTTGCTAGCTTTGTGACCCTAAGCAAGTTTTTTCCTTCTCTGAGCCTCAATCTCTTCATTCATGAAATGGGTATAATAATTCTTACCTCCTTATTGTACTTTGAATAAACTCCTTCAACATTTGTCCCTTTGTACCTAAAATTCTTCAGCTCCTAAGACCCTGAAGTGCAGGTAGTCTTGGCACCCCTTTGTCACAAATATCCTGCAATGTTGCAGTTCTCTGCCTTGACTCTTTGGGTCTGTCTGAAATACTTCTCTTCCACTTTCTGGAAGTGGGTCCTCAGAGCATAGGGACAATCAGAGCCATTTTACAGGTGAGAAAACTGTCTCAAGTCATAGTTCTTAAATGGTGGAGCTGCTATTTGAACACATGCCTTTCTGGCTTACTAACTTGGGGTTTTCCCACTAGACCACAGTGACTCGCTTGAAGGGCTTTAAGAAGGGTTGAAATTCAGGAGGGGAGAGGAAAGAAAGGCTGAGCTTGCAGCAATGGTGTTGTGGTGGCTCTAAGTGGACCCTTGGCTGCTGTGGCCTGGAACACACACGGGCTGCACCTGAGAAGTTGCCTGGCCTCTACAGCCACAGGTTATGCTGGCTGCTCCTCTTTGAGCAAGGCCCGGGGAATCTGAGGCAAGAGACCCATGTTGATACACATGATTCACTCAGTCTGAATGCACTGAGAAACCTCCAAGGCCCACTGATGGGCACAGTACCACCCCAGGAAGAGAGCCCAGGGAGGTAAAGTGGGGGCAGGACTAGGTGGTACCTGGGGACACCTGTGGCCCCTGAAACTCACATGTACTTCTAATCATACTCCAAGGTTTGCATCACATTCAGATTTGTATCAAGAAGAGGAGCTAAGAGTGCCTTTACTCTAATAGCAACAGCTCATGAAGCTGGGGGCTCCTGAAGACCCCTGAAGGTCTCCCCTGCCCTTCACCTAGGATGCCTCCTTGCCCCCCCCTTTTCTCTGTGTCCTGTGCACACACATGCACATACATGCTCCCCAGTCTTGCCTGACCCCAGGACAACTTGGGCAGCCACTTGACAAGGGAGAGAGTGGCACAGAAGCCAGAAATGTGAGGGGCTGGGGCTGCGGGGAGTGTGAGGCATGTCACAAACTTCTCAGGGTCCCAGTTTCTTCGCCAATGCCCAGCTGGTGGAACTCTCCTCTGGGGGCTGTGAATGGAATGAAAGATAATGTTCCCCAGCTGCCTGGCTTGGTGTCTGGCCTGCAGCATGTTCAGTCAACCGCAGTTCATCACAGTGTGCGAGTTCTCTGGGCGATGTAAGCATGTTAGTGTCTAATCCGAGTTGAGTGTGAACTGTTTAAAGATTTTTGAAACCTCAAATAATCCTGACTGGACTTTTGTTTGGTAATGTCTCATATGTCTAATGAGGGCTGAGGCCGCCATTTTTGTCGTTTAGAGGATTTGCCCTGGGATCTTAGTAGGTATTTCTTGTTGGTTTCCTTCTTTTCAGAAGGAAACCAGTTCCTCCTTGCTTTCCCCACTGGTCCAAAACACATTGCTGTTTTGGAATCCTGGCTGAGAGGCAGCTCTCATCTCATGTCCCTTTGGGTTTCCCTTCTGGTCCCTGGGTTTCCTTCTCTACGTCTGGTGGTCATGGTTGATGCACCTCAGTGTTCCCTGTGCTTCTGTGGCTCTGTCAAGAAGCTCTTACAACAAAGCCTCTGGCCTCAGGGAGCCTTGGGGGAAACCAGACCTGAACCCAGTTTCAGGGAACTCCATCTGTCGAGGAGAGTGGGTGGTGTTTCCATCTGCTCTGAGACCCTCCAGGGCCTGAGTGCATCAGGAGCTGATTACTCAGGCCTCCGGTTACTCCTGCCTTGGCTTCTCCAGTGCTGGTCTTTCTTCAATGGCTTGGATGGGAAACAGAACCTAGAGGTCTCTCTTGGTTCTGCCCTCTAGGGTCCCAAGGCAAGAATCACCAACCCAAAAGTCTTTAGGGGCCTTTCAGGCAGTGTGAGTATCAGAGTATAGATGGGAAAGTTGGAGAGTCCATTCTATGCCCAAAGGCATAATATTCACAAATTAAATCAGCAAACCAACCAACCGGCCACTCACTGGCTCACTGCACAGATTTGTCTCAGGATCAGCCTATTTGGAACATTTGTTCTAAGGATTCTCACCCCCGTTGAGCTCAGTTTATAAATCTAGTTTGGAAAAGTTGTATGAGCCAAGCTTCTGTGATGAACCCAGTTGCTTTTGTAGCATCCTAGGCAAGGGCAGCTCCTCCTGTTTGAGTGCTCCAGCAATGACACTCACCACTTTATTTCATTCCCAAAACTTTATTGAATAAGAGGACACCAGCTCTGGATCCCTTCTGCCTTGGGAGAGGTCTGTCTCTGTTCTATCCTCTAAATAAAACTTTTGGCTCTTGCTTTGGCTTTTCTTGGGTGTTCAATACCAGGGCAACAGGACTCTGAACACCACCAGTATCATCTCTGGTCTCAGATAGGGACTCAGCTGGGACTGTCACCAAGGTAACCTCCTTCACATGCACCCCACATCTTTCTGAGGTGCGCCTTTCTCTCTTTCTTTCTTTTTGGAGGAAAGTAATGAGCACCCATTGGCTAATTAAATGCAGTTAGTACAAGCCGCCACTCTACAAGACTCAGGTGATAGGATTCATGGCCCAGGTGGCTCCTAATCACCCATCCCACAGGTCAGTCATGTTGGGTTCTGCGAAGGCCATTTCTCACTATCCTATCCAGGCTCGGAGCACATTTGGTGCTGTCTAAGCCCATCCTGCCTTCGGTGTGTGGAGATGGACAAAGGGTTGGAACAACTCTGAGATTCTGGCTGGGGCCACTCCCTGGTAAAATTCAAAGGTTTTTCCCCAACTTCTCTCCCGACTGCCCTTATAGGGTATGCTGTGGCAACTGGTCGAAAGAGTGGCACTGAGTGAAAGCCCCAATGACATATTCACCTAAAATGAACCATACTGCACTCTCTTGTGCTCACTCCTCCCAAGCACCCCCTCCCCTCCTGATCAGACACAAGCCATTGAGAGAAGGACATTTTACATGGAGTGTAATCCCTGGATTCCCTTTGTTCACGTATTGTATTAAGTCTTTGCAAGCCCACAGGGATTCCCATTGTTGTTTCTGTGCTCCTGTGTGCTCTGCTAGTTTCTTTGACTGCAAAAGGGAGATTTATATCCACAGCTCTCTGAAGATTCCTTTGGCCCACAGCTAGAGTAAACTCTTTATGCCAGCCTTTACCACTAGTGTTCTTCTGCGGCCAAACATGGTCTGATAGAGAATCATGGCTATCAGAGGGAAATATAAATTTTAATACCATTCTACAGCTCAGCCTGTTCTGTAAAAAGAAAGGAAATAGTCCGAATCTCCTATGTGCAGGCCTAAGGACTTCTCAGACCTTGTTAAAAAAGCGCAAATTGTGCCAAAAATGTAAATTAGACTCAGTTGTGATTTTCTATTCTAAGTGAGGTTCAATTCTACCCGCCCCCAAAAAGTTCATTAAACCAATTGGAGGCTCAACACAGTCAGATCAAGATTCATTTCAAAAAGGGGTTATATGTTCTCCCAGGGATTACAAATCACATGGTAAAGATGGGTAATCTGGGGGCTTGCATCTTTTTCATGGCCACCCATGAAAAAGCACACTGGCAAGGCAGCAGTTAAATCCAGAGGTCATGCATGGAAAGTGGAAATTGCTGTCTGCTGGAGGCTCCAGCATTGAGGAGACATCCTGTAGCCAAAGAGACAGTTCCTGGGTGCAAAAACCCATGTCCTATTCTCTTGTTCGTTTTCGTGTTGTTCAGAGGGGAGCCTCAACCTCAAAAGTAATGGGAGATGACATCTCATAATTTTCTGCATCCAAATCTGACCTAATTACCAACTGGAGAAATGGAAAAAAATGGTTAAAAAGCCCTGTGCATGAGGTTTTGCTCAAAACAGCAACTTCCCTTACTTCTTAGCTTCTGCCAGATCTCTCTCCAAAGCTTGCATTTGAAATGTAAATTGCAGAGGCTTACAGGGCTTGCAGAGCTTGCAAGACTTATAAGGCTTGTGGAGAACCAGTTGAAGAAAAAAAAAAGTGTCAGTTTTAAATTCAAGCCACTGTGGGACCTAAATGGCTGGCTCTCTTATCTGCTCTTGCACTCTACCACCCTGCTTTCTTAACAAGTTCCTCCCTAAACACTACAGCACAGGGTGGGAAAAATGGAATGATCTAGTACATACAAGCCTTCTTTACTTTGAAAATCTTTACCTGAGGATTTCAGGACTCTTACATTCTAACTCTAATCTGAAATAAAAAGTGAACCCTGATCTGATAAAAATGTTCTTGTGCTCTTTTACTAGAGTAATTACATCTGTGTCATTTTTAAGACTTTTTTAAAATTCTTTTTTTTAATTCTATTTTTGAACTCATGGTTTTATAGTGAATTCACATTTGATCCTTTCTGCCTAAGTTAATATATTTTTCTAAGTAGTCTTATTTTATCTAACTATAGAGGTTTTTATACTTTTTTTGTCCAGAGGCCAATTTTCAAGGGCTAGCTCATAAATACATTGGAAAATCTCCTTCACAAAATCCTAAGAAGGACATAGACATGGTGATTTGGGGAATAAATCTGATAGTCATCGAGGACAAGTGGCCACCTGAACCTTTGATTTCAATGTCCACCATGGCTGCCAGACTTTAAACCTAGCATTTCCAGTTATTAAAGCCTGCCTTACATTTAAGTCATAATGTAAAAGTCTGATAGGCTCTATGTTCATTCTTTTTTTTTTTTTTTAATTTTTTATTGTGGGTTGTTCAAAACATTACAAATTTCTTGACATATCATATTCTACACTTTCTATTTTCATTCTTAACAGGTTAAATCTAATAGAGGTTTTAATAAACATCTGTAGCTGTGCCTCCTACCTGTGGATACCTAATTACCAACTGGGGAAGTGGAAAAAATGTTTTTTTTTTTAAATTTATGTGTGCACATTTGTGTATTGTATTGTGTCTGTTTTATTTATGTGTGCACACCTGTGTATTATATTGTGTCTAAGTATGTGCTTAAGTCCTTATATCAAAGTTTGCATATAGATAAATGAGCACTCATAAATCAAAATTTAAAAGAGAAATGGCTCCATATACCTTTTAGTTCACATGACTTAAAAAATTTAAATTAAGTAAGCAGATGAGAATAAAGATGTCTTTGAAATTACTAACTTACAAGTTAAGACAATTAATGGAGTGTTGGTTTCTATAAAATGTCTAGAATGGAATACCCATTACCTATAGGATTTTTCTTCAACAGGAAAGAGATGGCTAATACTGTTAGCTACACTTGTATATCTTGATTTTTTATAGTTAAAATGAGAACATTAGATTTAACATCAATGGGATTAATTTTCATAAATGTGTTTGTTAAAGACATCTGATTAATTCACAAAGTTAAAGTGCTAAAACACAGCTGCTAAATGTAAAATCAGGTACTCTTAACTTCTTAAATTCCATAAGGTAATATATTTAAATATTGTGTGAGATTATTTTTATTTAGAGTCCATTAATCCATTATAACTTCATCTTAACTTAATTACAGCTATAAAGACTATTTCCATATAAGGTCACATTCTGAAGTTCCTGGTGGATGAATTTAGGAGGGGCATGCACCATTATACCCAGCTACAATCCCAAATCTTTACTTCAAACTTTGAGATTGCTTTGTTTCTGGCTGCACTAAAAATAAGGTTACTAAGAGTTAAGATTCAATCAGGTGTAATTTCATATACAAAGAATATGAGAGGTTTCAGTTGGGTTTCAATCTGAGTACCATAAAAACGAAATATTTCATCTTGTTAAAGTGGAGTGGTTTGTCTGAATTCAGAAATTTTATAGGGCTTGTTTAGAATATTAATTTTAAAAGGATCAACAGCTATAAAAGAGATATAAAAAGGTTCTAGGTATGAAAATATATGTTAATATGAAAAGGAGAAGGAAAAATAAATGTTTCTTGGTGAGAAAGTCTTTTGGTGGTAAAGTAAAAAAAATGTAGAAAGTCTAAGTAAGTTACAGAAGTTTGGTGAAGGGTAAAATATTTGTACATAACTAAGTTGGTTATATGCAACTAGCACAATTAGTTAGTCATTTAAGGCTTTTTTCTAAAGTCAAATATTAATGTGCTGATATAAATCAAAGTTTAATCTATGTCTTGAAGTAACAAGGATTTCTTAAAAAATTAATCTGCTCTTATATATCAATATCTTTTTTTTTAGTTTGAAATAACCTCCCTAGCTTATTTTAATAAGCCAACCATCATTCACTTACATTTGGAAAGGATATAACATGCATCTAATACTAATAATACAAAGAGAACATAGATAAATTCCAGGAGAAGGTGACTTTTTACATCCTGAGACTGGAACTCAGAGGTGGGAAGGCTTGGTGTGGGATTCTTCCCACTATAACTGGGGATTATACAAGGCTTCTGGAACAGGAATCAGGAGAGGTGGCCCCTTCTTCTTCCCAATATGAAGCTGTCACTTAAATACCCAGCCACAAGCACATCTGTTTCCTCTTTCTATTCCTTTTTACCTGTCCACATCTTGCCCATCCTTCAAAGTCCATTTCAGGTCTGTTCTTCCTGACCAATTCCAGGTTCTATGGATCTCTGCTTCCTCAATTTCATGTGTCACCCTCACTGGCACTTAGGACAAACAGCCTTCTTGTGTTGGCTGTATGAGTTCCCACATGGGACTTCCTCTACAACACTGTTAATGTTTTCAGTTTCCTAAAGAATATAAGTGCTCAAAATGTGTCACAACTAATATATTTTGCACTGGTTTTCAACAAATTAGGGAGCAGATCAAAAGATGTGTGCCATCTGTGGTGTTTCTCAACTAGAGCCAGGGTGGAATCTTTATGTGAAGGAAGAATAGAGATGGAGGTAGGCATAGAGAGAGGAGGAAAGAATATGAGGACAGGAGGAGGAAAATAATCCTTAGATTTGTTATGTAACTGCTTATGCCTGGAACTTAATAGAGTGACTAATCCAAAGGTAATGAAAATAATGACAACTCTTTTTGAATGCTGTATAACAGAGAAGAAACACATGACTTGAATATCTGAATTTGAATTTTGGTCCTACCACTTATTAGCTTCACATCCTTGGACAAGCTACTTATTATTTTTGAATTTTAAGTTCCTCGTTGAAAGAAAAGGAAGGTAATAATACTATGTCACAATACTTAATTTGATAAGAAAATGAGATAATACAAAAATCACTATCTCACAATCCCTAACATATGGTATATTATGGTTACTAACCGATCAAATGTTAATGAAAGTAAAACAAAAATTATAAAAGAATGGCAGAGAGGGGGGAGAGAGAGAGAAGAGGGGAGGGGAGGGGAGGGGGGATAGTAGAGGATAGCAAAGGCAGCAGAACACAACAGACACTAGTATGGCAATATGTAAATCAATGGATGTGTAACTGATGTGATTCTGCAATCTGTATATGGGGTAAAAATGGGAGTTCATAACCCACTTGAATCAAAGTGTGAAATATGATATATCAAGAAATATGTAATGTTTTGAACAACCAACAATAAAAAATTAAAAAAAAAAAAGAATGGCAGAGGCCATGATACAACATGTCATGACACATTTTGAAGTGGTGGCCAATTTCCCCCCCCCTCACACGAATATTGGCCCAACTTGCCTAGTCCAAAGCAGGAGTCTTTGAAAATGAAGTTTTATAGTCTTTGAATATGAAGTTTTAACTCACTAAGAAAGCTTCAAAGAACCCTTCTCAGGAGGCTGTGTCTAGAACTTATTTACAAAGTGCCCTATCTTACAAAGCTTAAACAATCAGCTTTTTTATTTCCAAATGAAGTGTCAAAACTGGTAATCTCATGCATGTAGAGTAACATTTTTATTTTGACTTGTTTTTCAAGAGTATACTTAATATACATTCCACCTTCGAAAACTACTAATCTAGGTGATGATGGGTAACAATTCATTCTATGTATCAAATTCCAAAAATGAGCATTGTTCTGTGAAACTAAGAAAGTTTCTGAAACATTCCCTTAGTCATTCAAGTATTCAAATTCAAAATTTATTCTAAAGAGTCATCATGATTTACACAAAGGCAGGTGCAATGGCATTCAACAGCATTGACAAAGAGAAGTAGCCTGAAGGTTACTTGATAGTTGAAAATGTTGCCCCAAAACATGAAGCGGAAACTTCCAAAAGGAGCTAGATTTTTAGGTCCAAACTTCTAAAATACCTGATTACTCTAAACATCCAAAGGAAGTTTCCTCTGTGATACAAGAATGTCACTGTTCTTTTTCTTGTCCTCATCGCTAAGTGTGGTATTTTTGGCCAACTCCGTAAGGTACATGAGCTGTGATGGTGCCTAATTTCTTTGCCCCTTCAATGAGGAACATCTGGTCATCAAAGAAGATATGGGGCCGGATCTTCACCAAGATGGGACCTTTAGGGGCTCCCGCAAGAAAAAGAGCTTCGTCTATCTCTAGACCCCAGCGGCGAAGAGTCTTCAGCATCCGGGCACCTGAGCTGGCTGCGCTTCGGGCTGTAACCAGGTAGGTCCTGATAGGACAAAGTAACCGTTCATCTTTGGCATAAAACTTCTTTTGTAGTCTGCCTAAATCTTCCAGAAAGCCTTTCAAGGGGCCCTGAACAAGGGTCTTATTCTCAGATAGTGTTTCGTGTTGGAAGAATTTGTCCCATCTGTGCTCTTTGGCAGTTTGTTCAGACTCACCAGAGAAGAAGACCGCATCCCCATCAAAGGCCACACGGAGCTGTATGTCACAGTAAGGCATATCTTTGGCTCCATCAAACATTGTTGCAGAGGCAATACCTTCTTGTATGGCTTCTTGGACTTTTTCAAAATCCGCAGAAAGATACAAGTTGGTAAGATACGCCTTCAAATAGCCAATGGGACTTTTTCCACCAGTGAAACAGAAGCAGTCAATTAGTAGGCCATAGTGATTGACGCTGTTTATAGGCCGCACTCCCACTTGGGCATGGTTATTAGTCATCAGTACAATATCGAATAATTCCTGATCATGAAGATACAGATCTCGGAGTCTAGCATTGACATGCTGCAGGGCCTTGACGAAGCGGAACGCGGGCCCGGGCGTCAGGATGACGTTCTCATTGGTGAGCTGATAGTCCATGTACTTTTCCAGACCTTCTTCCTCATAGATTCTCCTGTCATCCATCATGTTGAAGAGTGCCCGAGATGACACAGCAATGGTGATGGCTTTCTTGGGTCTGGGCTCGTCTTCCTCCTGCAGCTTCTGCTGTTGCATTTCCGACATGCAGTCGAGATCCATCTGGATGGAGGTAGGGTAGGGCATGCGATGCTGGGGATAGACCTTCCACTCCGTGGGAGTCGTGCGCGAATATTCCCGCGGCTGCCCGTGCGAGGCTCGGGATTCGCAGCTGTGCGCGTCCGGCGACGGTGAGCTCCGGTTCTCGCGGACATCATGCCCAAGGCTTTGAGCCCAGGTTTCGGGAGGCTCATACTTCTTGCGCCGGTTGCTGGACTCTGTTTCGGGGGGCGGGGGAGGCTGCGATTCCAGAGACATATCTGACTCTGGCTGCGTTTTGGGCATTGGTGAAGAGGGTTCTGGCCAAGCCTGTGGTGGTGGAGAGTCCTCCTGGCTGGGGGAAGTAGATGAAGTTCGGGAGGTTGTGGGAGCTGTTTTGGAGCTTAAGACTGGGGTTCCTTCTTCTTGACTCGTCTACTGATAGAGGCTTGTTGGATGGGCTCCGAGATGTCCTAGACCACTGATTTTATACAACACTTGCTCGAGAGTCTGGCTTCCGCAACGTTTCTTGGGATCCCCTCATCATGATGATCTTCCGCCCTGCTCCCACAGCAGGCACACGTGAATATAAATACGTATTGTGCGGCAGGGGCTAGTTCCCTCAACTGCACAAAGGCAGCGTCTACACGACGGGTGACCCCGCATGGGGCAACATCTCAGCGCGTGATTCAGACAGACTTCATGCCTCACCTGACTGCTTAGCCGAACTCCTGACTTTTCAGTTTCCTTTCATTTTTCTCCTTCTAGACTCTCTTTTGATTGCCTCATCCCATTCTCATTCTTTAAATCTGGGCCTGCTTTGTGATTGGTTCAAGCAGAACAATCCTGGGGAAGTACCATTCTGTGCCTTCTAGAACCCAGAGCTCTGAAGGCTTGCAGAGACTGTCATTATCGTTCTGGAACACTGCTACCCTGAGGGTGGGTTGAAAACTTCATAGCTTTGACACTTAACGATAATTTGTCTTTGAGCCACAATTCTTCGTTTTCAGTCTTCTACGTTCGTCACAATAATAAGTCAATCTGGCATCCATGCCACATCCGTGGCTGCACCTGGGAGCTCAGTGTGTTCAGGAGGACGTGTCTCACAGAAGCTGTCTGCCCTGATGCTTCCTCCACCCAGAATTCCCAGGTGGTGTGCTCACCTCCTTGAGACTAGCAATATTTTGTTGAGAAAAGAAATAGCTTCGTAGATAGTCTGGGCTTTAAGAATTAGTGCTACCTCTTCTTATGTGTCTCTGCAAGATGCATAACCTCGCGTGCTGTAACCTTATTGGTTAAAAAAGGAATGATAATAACAGCAGCTTCGGCGGGTGCTAGGCGCAGGCGGGAAGGAGGAGCCGCGCCTGTTCTCTGAGCCAAGATAATGTCTTGTGTCTTTTAAATTTTATTCTTTAGAGCAACTTGCCTTAAGGGAACTTAGGGTTTGAACAACTCTGGTTAAACAACAATAATGTTACACTACATTATAGAGTCTGCTATTTTAGAGTATTACACTACTTTATAGAGTCTGATTTTTTCTTTAAAAGCTAAAGTTTGTTAATATAAAAACATCAGTGTAATTGTGGTACTGTTACTGGCTTCTTTGTGTATTAGATATTTCATATCTTCTGAGTACGCAAGTCTTTAAAGTATAAGGTTTAGAAGAACATTTTACCAAGTTGCTGTTCTTCAAACTAAAGTTTGAAGTAAAGATTTGGGATTGTAGCTGGGTGCAGTGGTGCATGCCCCTCCTAAATTCATCCACCTGGAACATTAGAATATGACCTTATTTGGAAATAGTCTTTACAGCTGTAATTAAGTTAAGATGAAGTTATAATGGATTAATGGACTCTAAATCCAATGACTGGTGTCCTTGGAAGAGAGGAGGACACATGTTATTATAAAGAGGGCCACGTAAAGATGAGCCACAGATGGAGTGATGGGGCCACAAGCCAAGGAGCACCAGAAGCTTCACTAGGAAAGGAAAGATTTTCCCCTGGAGCCTGGGAGGAAATGGTAGCCTCCGGCACCTTGATTCAGACTCTGTGTTGACTTCACAGAGTGGCCCTTCAGGTGTGACACAGTAAGAAAAAGTAGTTTTAAGCATAAAGAGCATTTTCGAGCATCCACTACATGCCAGACATTTTGCTAAGAATACTTATACTCACACCCACACACCTACATTTATATATGAATACATATGTGCATACACATATTCATCCATTATGCATATGTCTATATACATATATTATTATTTTAAAATTATGGTAAAATACATGTACATGAAATTTCCCATCTTAACCATTAATTGTATAGTTCAGTAGTACTAAGTCCATTCACACTGTTATGCAACCATTACCACCATCTTAGAACATTTTTCATCTTGCAAAACAAATTCTGAGTCTCTGAAACAATAACTCCTCATTCCTTCCTCCCTCTAGCCCTTGGCAACCACTAATCTGCCTCTACGATTTTGACTGCTCCAAATACCTCATATAAATGAAATCATACAGTATTTGTACTTTCTGTGACTGAAATATATGTGCATGTGTGTGCATATATATATATATATATATATATATATATATTCAGGTGCACATAGATATGCATAACACACACATATAAAACTTAAAAAATTTCAATTCAATCTTGCAATGAGGATATTATGTTCACCTAATTGATGAGCTGCTTGGGGCCAGGGGAGGTGGTGTGTAGGTAACATGATGCCTGCCATGGCTGCCTGGCACCATTGGTAGGTATGGTCTTCATTTTCATGCCCTCACAAGAGCATAGAAGAATTCTCCCAGGGTATGGGTTCAGTGGAGTAACACTATATAGCCCATTCCGACCCATTTTAACCAGCCAGACTTGCAAGGACTCACCTCATTGTCTCGGTCTTTCTCCAGGAAATGGCGGGCCACGTGACTGGGTAAGATATTCCGGAGCATGTTCTCATTGTGTTCCCTCAGCTCCTTCATCTCGTTGATCTCCTCTTTGGCCTGAACGCGCCAGAGGAAGTCCAGGCGAGCTGTGTATTCCAGCTGCAGTTCATGGGAGACAAAGAGAGGCAGCTGAGGAACTTGTGGAGTATGGGCTCCAGCCACACATATCTGGAGGTGGGCCAGGATCTAGCAATTTTCAGAAAGGAAACAGCCTGACCTAAGTGATGGGAGGCATTGACTGCCCCCAAGCCATCAGAGAATGATTAGGTCCCTCGGACTGTGAGCCTACCTCCCAGTATCATTGCACCTGTGTTTTTATACTCATTTGTGGGATTTTATGACTATATCTGAGTCCTCTCTTAGACCACAGGTGCTGTGCAGTCAGGGTCCTGTCACCTGTTCACTTGTCACATCCTTACTGCTGGGGACTGAATGATTGTGCCCTCCCCCTCTTCCTATGGATGCTCTGACTCAGGAGGTAATGATATTTGGAGATGGAACTTTTGGGAAGTGAGTAGGGCTAGATGAGGTCATGAGGATGGGCCCTTGTGATGGAGTTACTGCCTGTACTGGAAGGGACGTGACAGAGTCTGCTTTTCTCTCTCCATGAGCACCCATTAAGACAGGACCATGGGACAACACAGCAAGAAGGTGGTCATCTGCAAGCCAGAAAGAGCCTTCACCAGGAACCAAAATCTGCTGGACCAGGATCTTAGACTTTACAGCTTCCAGAGCTATGAGAAGCAAATTTCTGCTAGGTCTACCCTTCTGAGGTCTTGGTTGGGGCAGCCTGAGCTGACTGGCAGCCTGACATGTCCGGCACAGAGCACGTGCTCTATCCTATTGGTTAGTTTGGTTTGACAAATATGTTAGAATCCTAAAACTAACCAGTGCTTGAGTGGAACTTATTATGTCTCTGCCTTTTTTCTAAGCAATATTGAAACAGTAGGTCCTTTAATCCAAGCAGCAACCCCAATAGTATGATATTATTTTCAATCCTTCTTTGTCAGATGAAAAAATCAAGCTAACATAGTTAGGTAACTTGATAAGTTCACACCCAGTTAGTGGAGAAGCCAGAATTTGAACTTAATTCCAAAACTGGGCAAAGAGTGGGTTCTTGATCACTAGACAATAAGGAAGAAATGAATGAACTATATAGTAAGATAATCATGGATTGGTGTCAGACAGATATGGCATAGAGCTCTGGTTCCACATTTGCCACTATAACCCAAGACAAGTAGTGACTTTTCTGTTTCCTCATCTATGAACTTGAGATGCTGTTGATGAACCACCTGGGGGTTTATGTGAATTACTTAGGAAGTTAAAGGTAAACAACTTACTCTCGGCACTCTTAGTTAGTTCTGTCCCATCCTGTTCTGGTTTCCCTGTGCATAAGAATTTCCTTTACAGAGCAACACTCAAGCCATTTTTATCACAACTTAGGGATGTATTATTTCAAAATCTTTAACCATTAAAATTAACAGTCTACTACATGTAGTTAGATGTCCTAAATTGAAGGGCTTATGACTAGTTGCTTTGCTATGTCTTACTTTAGAATCCTAGAAGATAACAACAGTATAAAAGACAGGCACAGGTTATTTATTCAATAATAGCAGAAGCTGAAACAATCCAAATGTTCATTTTGTTGATTGAACAAACCATAGCACATATATACAACAGGACACAGTGCAGCTATAAATAGGAAGAGTGATTCTCTATACTTTGATGAGCTGTTCTCTAAGGGAGAAATGCATGTATTACGTGCTATCACTTGTCTGAAAAAGGAAAGTTTCTCTCTTTCTCTCTCCTCTTACACTCACATTAATCCGTCTTAATTTGTTTACTGAAAAACTAAAGTGAAAACCATAAAAAGCTGTTATCTACTAGATGAGAGAGGGAACAGGAAACAGAATGGAGGAATAAAGCTAGAATCCAAACTTAAAATTCTGTCTTGTTGAGTCAACTTTAGAATCATGGAAAATTTTTTACTTAATTATAAAACTAAATAGATTTTAAAAGTGTCTATAAAAGTAAACAAGTAAATAATGAACCTTCATCTCTAACCCATGGAGAGAAAATACGTATGCCTGATGTCTTTTTAAACAATAATTTGATGGCCCATTCCTAGATGAAAATACCCTAAGGATAAAAGGAATTCCAATAAAATGTTAAAACTTGTTACAATAATCGTATTGTAGGTGGTAATATTTGCATTAGTATTCTTAGACTATTGTACAGTAAAGCAAATGGGCAATTGTGTTGTTGTCATTGAAAACTGGAATTCTGGGGAAGAGGAAATAGCTGCAGATGTAAATCTGGTGATATTAAAAAAGACACAGGTCCTCAATAAGAAAACAAGGACCACTGTGAACTTGAGGTGTGCATTTCCTAGCTCCTCCCACTGAAATCAAGGCCCAGAGAATGGAAACCTAGCAGCAACAATGGGCACCCAGAGCTTCCAGACTGTGATTTCTTAATATTGGTTTCTATAAAAATAATCCTCACTCTTTCCAGAAGTGGTTCAGTTTTAGGACAGAAAATTTAAAAATCTAGAATATTTTTTTTCATGCCATAAACAAGGAATCTCTCTGAGACTACTAACTCCAGTAGTAAAACGGATCTAAAAGCCAGCTTGCATAGGCTTCCAGTTGTCAAAGACGTGAGAAATTAGGCTTTACTAAGAATAATAATTGCAATGGATAGGAACACCAGAAATACACTAAAATGCATAAATTCAGAGTGGCACTTAAAAAGACAAAATCTCATCCGTCGCTTCTGAATGGTGCTAGGGAACAAATTTATCAGGGAACTCATAGGAACCAAACTCATAGGTAAAGAATTCAGCATTTATCATCGCTTCCTGACTTGTATTTCCAGGTAAGAGTTGGTGAGGAGATGGTTCTTTTAAATAATGTATTCCAGCTAATAAATTATGGACTACTGATAGGATTAGAATGTCACTATCTAGTGAACAGATGAATACAGGCTATTACCAGCAGCTGCTAATATCACAAAAAGAGAGACAAGGAGACATTATCCATCTTCTAATTATAGTTAAATATTTTTGCAGGAAAAAATTGAAACCAAATCTCATCAAGTTTCTAGATATAACAACTAATTCAAGATAAACCTATGAGAGAGGAAAGTGTTAAATAACTTTAGGGGATGCAGTGGACAAACTCTGAACTAGGAGGACTTCCACATGCCCACTGGCCCTCACAGAATACTGCAAAAAAAAAATGATGGAAGTTGATCCTGCAGATTTAAAAGATGTATCAGCCAATGGCAATACACAGACTTTATCTGGATTTCCATTCCAATAAACAAACTTAAAAGATACAATTATAAGTTAACCAAGAAATGGAAACATGGCTTAGAGATTTGACAATATAAATGAATTGTGGTTTTCTTTTTACAAGTGTATTCTTTTAATTGTGATCAGGTTAAAAATCTCACTTTAGACACATACTGAAGTCCTTACAGATGAATGATAGGAGGTTTGGAATTTTCTTCAAAATAATTGGAGGGAAGGAGATCAAGGGGCAAAATAAATAGGGATACAGATGTAACAAGGCTGGATGTAAGTCAATGTGACCTCGGACATGCTTTTATTAACTCTTGTATGTTTTTGAAATTTCCCACAACACCTCCCCCCCAAAATAATCATGAGCGGAGGCAATGGCTTGTTCACAAGAATGCTAGTCCTGGGTGCTCCACCAGGTAGCTGGGTGGCCTTGGGAAATTCATTCCGCTTGTTGGTTTCCTTTCTCATGACTAAGGCTGATGGCCCCTAGCCTGTCTAATTTAAGAGATATGGATTATTATATGGAACTATTATTGGGATCAAGTGACATGATGCACACAAAGGCCATCTGAAATGTCTAAAATATGATTGCAAGGTGTTCCTATAATTTAAGGCATCTGTGGATGAAATGAGATCAAAAGCTCTGCTTTGATCATTTTCGCTTCCAGATTCAAGAGCATCAGTTTTGACTTCTATGATTGCAGCACAGCATTTTCTCACCCATAACTATTTCCCAATGAAATGCTTTTTCTTTTTTTTTTTTCATTAAACATGCATGCTTGTGGGGCTGGGGTTGTGGCTCAGTGGTAAAGCGCTTGCTTATCATGCATAAGGCACTGGGTTTGATTCTTGGCACCACATACAAATAAATAAAATAAAAGTCCATCAACAACTAAAAAATATTTAAAAAACAATGCATGCTTGGTCGAAGTAGGAGGTACTTGTTTATTTCTGTCCTGTTGAAGTGCCCTCATGTAAAGGAATTCAACTCGGAATAGGGAAATATGGAGGCCTGGGTTTTACCTAAGCAAGAATTTTCCAGTTATAAGAACACCGTTTACTTTTCAGCCTGGTGACTGAAGGTAGATGCATTGAATGCAGGTGCACAGAGACCATGCTGTCCAAGCGTCAGGAGGGCAGGTGCCAGCTGGTACTAAAGCTCCACAGAAGGTAGGCTTTCCTCTTCCATTTACTAAAAAAAAGGTCAAGTACACCTACTCTCTGCTGGATGCCAGGCAGAGGAAGATGAGTGAAACAGTCTCTGCCTCTATTTACACAGAGCTGAGTGGTGGCTGGAGGGCACCAAAGGAAACTTCAACACCAAAGGGGTCACTTAACACAGTGCAGTTAGTGTGGACATGGAGAGAAAAAAAAAAAACATAAGGGAGACATGGACATTGATATTTTAAAAGTAAAATTTCTTTAGCATTTGCTCAAAAATATCATTTGAATGGAAGGGCACGCTCTTTCCTGATTTGCATGCAGTCATCAAGGAACTGACCACATGAAAAAGGTGCCAAGGGAATAAATCGGTATTGTTGCTGTATTTTGTGGCAGGCTTTTCACATCATGACAGCCACTGCTGACGGAGCCCCTGCCTTGCTCAGGCTCCGTTGCAGGCACTTCATGGCATTCAAGCTCATTCAGTCCCATGACAGCTCATCGAGGCAGGCTCTTCATTATCTCCATTTCACAGGTGAGGGAGTGGGCATGGTAAGGTTGAGGCAATTTCCTAAGGTCTCAGAAGTAGAGGCTTTGAATCCAGGGCATTCTGACTCTGAGCTGTGACTCTTAACTCCTATATTGTATGGAATGACCTCTTTCAGCAGGTCGCTAACTCTGACAGATGACTTATCATTGCACTTTACAGATAAGAGAAAAATGACAGCTCTGGGAAGTTGTGTCTCAAGGTCACTCACGCTCCAAATGGCATTGCTGGAACTCAAGCAAGAATATTAGGTTCCACAATATTAATGTAGATAATAACCAAACTCTGTTGAATTATTTCATTGGAATTTATGATTTTCAAAGAGAGGATATGGGAATATACACCTAAGGAAGGCAAAGCTAATACATGATGTTTAAAATGAATAAATTCAAAATAGCAATATAACATCATCGTGCTCTATGGCAACAAATATCAGAAGACTAAACATGGTTACTTAGGGGGTTTGAAAGGTCAAGGGATGGTTGGACAAAAATAGTCTTTTCCTATACATCTTTTGTTATTATTTCTTAATGACTTTCTAAATTCCTTTATATATTACCATAGTATATTACAATGATGACCAATAATATATGTACACATAAATATATATACACATAAATATATATACACATAAATATATATACACATAAATATATATATATATATATATATATATATATATATATATNATATACACATAAATATATATACACATAAATATATATATATATATATATATATATATATATATATATATATATACATATACATATATATATAAAAACATTGGGTTCCAAGGCTTGGGTCTTCTGAGCCACGCAGTCCCCAACATCTATCTTTCACAGACCCAGGAGTAGGTGACTGGAGGCATGACCTTATGAATCTCTGTCCCCACGCACAGGTGTGGCTTCCTCTTCTGTAAATGGAGGTGCTCAGGCACTGTGAGTGAATCAGGCATGAGCTGGTGGCATCTGGCATTTGCTATCCCTCCCTGTCCAACATTCAGAAGTTCACCTTCTCAGAAGAGGAGGAAATATTTGGCATAACACTTCCACACATGTGCCAAATGAAAATTCCCAATTCTTCAGTTGCCTAACTGCCTGTGTCACTCTGGGGTTGTCTCATCATGCCTGCCCCACCCACCCTGCTTTGGCACACCTGGCATCAATGGGCAACATTCAGGCTTTATTAAAACACAGGGCTGCTGAGTCACAGAGGAACCTGGTGGGAGCAGGTCACAAGGTCAGCAGTGGGTGGGCTTGATCCTGGATGAACAGGGGCCTGCCACTTGCTATAAAGAGGAGACACCCGAAGGGATGCAGTCCTGCTGAAAGCAGCTTCTAATATAGGGAGGCAGTGGCATGAGGTAGGGACAGAATGGAAGCAGAAGGTAGAGCACTTGGATTCCTGTTTCAGAATTGTTCTTATTGGCTTTGCAACTCAGGGCCTCAGGAGATGGAGTCTCTTCTCCTGTCTTAGGGCTAGACAGATAACAACATCTTCTCTGTTGGTGACAGAGGCTTATTTTCAAAGTAAAATATTAACCAATGATTTTTAGCTCTTATATGTGCAAGCCATTGGGCTAAGTATATTGTAATTATATGCTCACACAATACTATCACAACAGAGGAAGTAGAACCTGTTATTAGCATTTCCATCTTGTAGGTGAGGAAACAGATACAGAAAGTTTAGTAAACTGCTGAAGATCATGTACCTACTAAGGAGCAGAGCTGGGGTTTGGGTGCCATCTGCTAAAGCTAATACCTATAACTGATGGTTGTGAGATGTAGTTATGTAATTCTAAGCCTTTTGAAAGTTAGAAATAGAAGGGAAAAATTATCAGATGTCACAAGTTTTCGGACTTCAGTGAAGCACTTAAGCATTCTTACCTTACACATAATCTTAACAGGATTAGATTATCTGATTTTCCTGCACAAATGTAAAGTGGGATATATTGATTTGGAGTGTTAGAAGCTTAGCATTTGAGAAAAGGGGAACTGTCAAGGCACAGGTAATTTCTTAGGGTAACAGAGGAGACAGAAACACATTATTATTATGGAATGAGGACTCTTACCACAAATTTGTTCTTTCAGCTCTTTCTGGGGATTTCTCACTTGCCATTTTGAAACCTGTGTGATGGAGTGAGTGCATCTCTGGGGGTGCATCTCTGCCTTGTCTAGTTTTGTCCTCATTGCCCTCAAATGGATTTTAGTTTGCGTGTCCTTCTGTAAAAGGAGGCCACCCAGACCTAGGAGACAGGACACCTGTTTCCAGAGATGGTCAGAAATACCAAGGAATTCTGGTAATGGCTAGACTTTGACATTTGACTTTGTGTTTTATCACAAATTCCATCAAAAGGTAAAAAGCAGTCACTGCTTTAACCATCCCCCTTATTATGAGTGACTTTCCATATGTATGTCTTAATTCTCGGGAGTTTTGACTATTTAATCCCTGGTTTCCCAGGGTTGTTGCCTCCCTGTTTCCATGGTGATTTCCCAGAGATGTTCCTATTTCTGCTCTGGCTGTCAGCCTTCTTGGTTTGCCTTACTTTTTCTAGTTACTCTTTTTGAAATGCACACAGACCAGAGAAAGATGGACTGGGATCCAGAGCCCAGCGACGAGGCTGATGAGGTCAGGTTTATACAGGGAGAGAAGACCTCTCCAGAGACTGACCGATCACCGGTTGGAATCTGCCTGGATAAGTCCCACTGGCCTCTGGGAGTAGGCAACACCTCCTGAGTGAAGCCTGCTGGGAGGCGCTTTGCAGAGTAGCTCCTTCTGGCAAGACCCTGGGCAAATATGTCCAACACCTAACACTTCTGCATTATTTAGAGTTCACTCTCCTCTTAGAAACTCTGCCAGGAATGGGGTTTTGTGTAGTTCTTCCTCACTCCAGATCCCAGTAAAGGACAGGGGCTCAGAGTCTGAGGATGTAGCTCAGTGGTGGAGTGCTTGCCTAGAGTGAATGAAGCCCTGGGTTCCATCCCCAGCACCATGAAAAAACAAAACAAAAAAATCAAAACCAAACAACTAGGGACTCAGAGCAGAGTCAGTGTGGTAGGTAGGCACTTTTTCTAATCAGGACAATTTAGCAATGAAGTTTTTCCTCGACATGTACATATACACACACGAAGCAGCATACAAAACCCCATACACAACCATCTCAAAGAGTCCTCAAACCCTAGACACAACCATCTCAAAGAGTCCTATGTGGATGTTACTACTTTGAGAGTCAAGGCGCCGACTCTCAGGAAATAAATAACTTATCCAAGGCCACAGCTCCTGAGAAGAGCTGGGCCAGAACCCTGCCTCTGCTGATCTTCCAGCCTGAATGTTTACCCAGCACAGCACACACTTTCTCTAGCAATAATTTTCTCCAGGCAATAGATTTGGGAAGGATCCCAGTTTGCCTCAGGCAGAAATCAAAAACTCTTTTATTAGGAAAATGTTCTTTTTTCCTAATGTCAGTTTGGAAGGGATGGGCTAAAAGGACTTTAAAGCCACACACTCACGACCTCATCTTCTCTAGCTTAGTCTTCCATTAGGTGATCTTCAATAGACATTGATTCATTAAATGTCACAATTGATGCAAACAGCTAATAGTCATTTGTCGCAAAGAACAGGAAAGGCATTGCAGGGCAGTTTCACGGCCACCGAGAACGTGGGTGGCCAGGGTAGCTTGAGCAAAGTATTGTGTTACCTGCTGTCCGTGGTAGAACACAGCAAGGAGGAACATGGCCATCAGCAGCAGGGAGGCCTCCTTGGTCCCCAGGAAATCTCTGTGGGAAGAAGAAAAACAATATGGTAGTATGGAGGGACTTCAAGGATGCTCCCATGGAAACAAGTTTGACCAGGAGTGGGAGAAGAAGAAAGTGTCTTCTGAGCACCCACCATGAGATACAGGCTGCTCTGCGGGTTCACGCATCAGCTTTTCAGCAACCAGGGTCCTCTAAGCAGTGGAGGTCCCCAGGACATACCTGGTAGGAGAGATTCTAGAGCCCAGCATCTAGACAATGTGCCCACATTAGTAACGTCTTCTATTTGCAGGTACTTTTTTTAGATCTCAAAGAGCTTGTATGCCTTCTCATCACAGAAATTCATGTGAAGACTTACATCCTCTGGCCCCCCTTTTGGGATCCGATCCTCTTTAGAAGACCACTGTGAAATCTTTGTTTGTGACAGTCTTTATTTTGAGTGCTTTCATGCTTAGATTTTTGTTTCCATCTCACAAGTTGGACGCTGTTTTAAACCTTATGTCATTTTTTTAAATCCCTAGATCAATTCTATATGTCAAGGAGTACTGTTTCCTCCATTTTAAACCTTATGTCTCTTAGTAAACCCTTTGCTCCCTTGGAGCTGTCTCTTGCAGGAGTGTACCTCAGCACTAGATCCATGAGCCTTGTGGGGAAAAGCTGGGGAGGGGGCACTGACCTGGGCTCTCTAGAAGACCCAGCTGCAAAGGCCAGTGGCAAGGATACACGTTCGCCCCGACATGACCTTCATCCATGAAGGGAGTTCGGAGGTCCAGGGAATCCCTGGCTTTATTCTCAGTTCTTCCCCAGCATGGGGTCTTCTCAGGACATTTTGGGCCAGGAGGAAAAAGGCTTGGAGGAAGCAACATTGGACTGTGAAGTAGACATGTGGAGATAAAGCCTGGACGGGCTTTCACTGGTTAAAGAAGGAAACCCCAAATAAAAATATTCAAGTACAAATTATCTCTCCGTAAGATGTGGTTTGGCTTAATATGACCTAGGGTTGTCTCTGCCCAGGTTTCGCCATCTCAGGCAGTGCCCCCCCATCCATTCACCCAGGTCCTTGAGCCTAAAGCAGAAATAAAACTAGGGGTCAGTCCTCACCACCCCCATCAACTCAGAGCAAATCCTGTCACCTCTACCACCAAGTACCGCCAACCTGATTCCAACTGCCACCTTACATCCCTTCCTACAGTCTACTTTCTACAGTGTTGCCAGAATATTTTTTTTATCACTGAAACCAAATCCTATCACTCCTTTGTTTAATCCTTTCCCCAACACAAGCACACATACGTAGCCTCAGAATTCACTGGAAAGTAACTCTGATGTGGCCTAAGGACATATGGGGCTATCACAGATGAGAAGCAGTACCTACAGGGAGAAGAGCAGGGTCCATCCAGGTGTGTGAAGGCCATCATACGCTTTCCCTTCTCTCCTCTTGCTGGAGACTAGCAGGTGCAGCACAGGGAAACAGGGCATGGACTCAGCTACCCACACTAGCTTCTCACCTAGCTTTCTACTGAAAGGCCCCCTCCAACCTAAAGTAGGTCAGGACCAGTACGGCTCCCCAGGTTAGTGCAGGATTTAGGAATGGAAATGTGCACTCTCTTGGAAAGGTATTGTGTGTGTAGAGACCATGAGGACCAGAGAGCTCTGGGGACTACAGTAGGATTCAGCACCCTAGTTCCATCTGCTTTTCCTTGGAGATAAGATGCTAATAATGGACCTTAATATGTTTCTTATCTATGGCCCCAGAGAAGCACATAATTACTGAGCTTCTAGTGTGTGGTAGTCATACACTGGGAGGCAGAGATAAAGAAAGCACATTGTCTCTGCCCTCAAAATAGACCACTAAGAGAAAGAACAAATACATAGATAATTTTATAATATGATAAACTCCATGGAACAGATATATCCTCGTTGCCACGGGAGTGCTTGGGAAGAGAAAGTAACCCAGGCTGTGTGTCAGGGAAGAATTAATGGAGGGTAAGACTTGAGGAGGAAGGGGTGGGATGTGTTCCTTAAGTTCAAGACACATCTTGCTTGGCCAGCTGAGTTAACAAGCCTGTAGGGCAGGGATAATAAATAAATGCCACATGTCATGTTTGAGGTCACATGGAGACTCAGTAAGAAAGTGTTCATATCTACTGGAGCTGCCCAATAAGAGAGCTGAAGTGCAGAGGGTCGGACTCTCGCCCATGTATCTTCACCCCTGCATTTTAGGGATGAGGATTCATTTACGGATTCCTGAACTCACTCACCATGGGGCTGGTTTGAGGGGACAGGAATATTTAATGATCATCTTTTCTTTGCTTTTTGTCACTTTGTTCTCTAGCTCCTGAAGTTTGTGGATCCCTGGGAAAATGATTCAGGCCCTGAACTCTTTGAACTCTTGCAGAAGCAGGATGCAGTCTTGGCTCTGCTACCCATCAGGTTTTGAGCTTGGGCATGTCACTTATTATCTCTATGTCACAGTTTACTTTGTCATCTGTGCATGACTCTAATAATGTTTACTATACAAATATGAGGACCTTCTGGCCCCCGTCTTCCTCTCCCACCTGGGAGGTGCATGGGGCTGGTGCTTCTATAGATGACTCCTGCACATTGCTTGGTTTGATTGGAAGATGTCCTAGGTGTGGTGCCTTCTGTGAATCCACGAATATGTCCCAAGTTCCTGTTCTGCCTGGTACTTCTGAGATCCTTTTCTTTGTGATGCAGGAAACTTATTTTAAGCCCAGTAATTTATCATTGGAAACACATTTTCAAGAGAAAACACAAATACCTCTTGAGTCATTTTGAAAGTAGTGATTGACCAAAAATAGAAAGATGACTAGACGAAACTCAGAAGCAAAAGTAAAGGAAAACTGTGAACAATCTCGAGTGTTTAGCTGTACTTCAGATGAAAAAAAAAAAAAAGCCCAAGTAGAGACTGGAGAATATGCACAGTAAGTCAGCCAGGCTGAGAAACATCCCAAAGAAATTATGCTTTGAATTTAGAAGGGGTTTTTTGTAGCCTCTCTAATTCTTTGAAAAACTTCTAAGAGAGCCAAATGGCTGAATTCTATACCATATTATAATATTTCACTTGATATTGAGTGTTGAGGACCAAGGACATTTTAAACTGATTTATTTGGATTAATAAAATCACTGAGTAATACTGCCGTCTTCCCATGCTAACATTTTTGAAAGAACATCATTAATCAAAACATGTAGAATAATGAAATTCTCAGGGTTATGAAAATCTTTAGAGAGCACCTTATCTGATGTATCTTAAAGATTAGTATTACATTTGAATATTACTCATTAAAGAAGTATTTATGATAATTGTAGTATATTTGGGAATTTAAAATCTTACCAATAAGAAAATAAAAATTATCCTTGGAGTCAATGAAGTGTCATTTTCTTTTACCTCATGAAAAAATGTTGACAAATGCAGGATTCTCTGGTGTATACTATTTTGTAACTTTATAACATTTTAACTCATAATATTTTTTCATAGTATTTAAATTTAATTTTATACCTTCATAACATTTTCATAGTTTATACTTTTGAACTTAGTATAAATCATGAAAATAATTCTATGTCACAAAATACAATGTATATTTGGTAAATCTACTCAGTTCTGTAGTATGTGTATCAGACACAATATAATATCACTTGCAAGCCTTTTATTTTATCAGCAGGAGACTGTGGACCAGAGAGAAGTTACTTCTTCATGGTTACACAGCTCATCTGTGTCACAGCTGGTTGGGAACTCACATGTCAGCTGCCAAATTCAGAGCATTCAGTATTGAGCATTCAACTCTAATTTTTTAGTTTTGTTATTAGTTCCCATCCGCCTCCATGGAACCCATACTAGACCATCCCATTTTAATTTATCTTTTATTCTAGTGCATATTAATGATATACATTTGTTAGGTGCTTATTTTCTATTACATCTGAGATGGTTACTTCTGGCTTTGTCATATCAAAAATAATGGGCTATGATCCTTATTGTGGAGAAGGAGAAACCAAAACTCAGGTGTTAAGTAATTCATTCTAGTTCACAGAGGTAGTGCAAGGTGGCAACTTATCAACCCAGATCTCAGTTATCTTTTTCATAATTCTGTCCTACATGCAGCTACTTACTGTTGCTTGACCCTAAGCCCCTAAATGGTGGATATGATTCTTATTCATCTATGACTCTGTAGCACCTGGCCAAAGCTGATGACAGAGGGTAGTGTGTGTTGACTGGATAGGCAGGTGGATGAATGGAGTTTACGTGATGTTGGATGGATGCTATTTGACTTCCACCCTGTATGTGGGCTATCTATCTTTTGGGTGTTCATTCCTCATCTATGATGAATGCTACATGTGGATAAGTGGGACAGAATTGACATTGTAAGTTGTGGGATCATGTGCAACATAGAAATGTAGGAGGGCTTTTTGGAAAAATCATTAAGTTTCAAGATGATGACAGCAGAGCATTAAACCAATCACAGAACCTTTCTGAATGCAAATGGGGATCAAAGTGATAGCAATTTATGTGAGAAGAAACCTGTTCTCATGCCACGTGGCTTCTAGATTCTGCCAGCACCAACTTTCATTGGTTTTCTTCGAAAGTGCTTCCCTATGTGTTTTTCTTGATATTATCTATTCCAACTCATTCTCACTTGTGAGAGCCTCATCTGGTATCACATTTAATGTCTGGAATGCCTTCAATACACGACACTATCAGGATAGTCTTGTCAGGATGATTTGGTAACTGTGGCTTATCTAGCCTGGAGACTGCGAAGAACCCCCTTACTCATGCTGTTTAGCCCCAGAAGCCTGAAAGGAGAATGAGAAGGGTCAGGAAATGAAGCATCTGAATGTGTGTGCATGGGGGATGTGGCAGAGTGGAGGAGTGAATAGAGAAATAGAAGATAAAGATGGTACTTGCTCCTTTTAGAAGGATCTACTTTGTAACAATAAGTTCATGGTAGATGTTGAGAGATTTTGTAGATTAAAATAATGTCCTTATAGATCAGCTGGAAGTGAAGAGCAGCATGAGTACTGCTATTGTCACTCCCAGACTTCAGTGTGGATATTGGAAGGAGACCTGTTCTAGCACCACCAACACTTACAAAGTGGGCCAGTTATTACTAGAGCCAGAGAAGCTGATACCCTTAGTAAGCATATTGTGCTGCCTTTCTGCATTAGCGATGTGGCCACTCCTGAGTAGAAGCAAGAGTCAAAAATAGATTCTAGGCTTTCTGACTTGTATTATAATATATTCCACTATTTGCTTATCTTTAAAGAAATCGACAAGGCATCAGTGGCACAGAAATAATCTCTTGTGATTATCAGAATGTGTAGCTAATAAAAACTATGAAAGGGTAAGGATAGAAAATGTTCTGGAACAAGCTAGAAAGGTTAGCCACACGGAATCACATTAATTTTGAAGCAAGACATGTAAGTCCAAAAGCAAACTGTTCATATGAATGGGCAGCACATGGTTTAAGGACACCAGTGACAAAAAAATTGTAGGGGTTTTAGATGAGAGTAATAAGATTCCGAATGAGCTAATGTTCCTTTCAGGTACTCAGTCACTTAATTCCAGAAATATTCAATTGGACACCTACTGCCAGATACTCTTAAGTGCTGAAATATAAACATGAGAAAAAGTCCTTGCCCTCAAAAGCTCCTGTTCCAATGGAAGGGGAAGACATAGAAATTAATAACTGCAACATAGAGAGGTAGGGGCACTGACAAAAATTATTCACATGGATTAGAAAATGGGAAGTGATTAAAGAGGGTTTCACCAAGGAGACTGTCCTTGAGAATGATGGGCTGGAATCTTGGAGACAGAGCATCAGGACAAGGACATTCATTCAGAAGCTCAGGAGGGAAGAAGCACGTGACTTCCTGTGCTTAGTGTGGGCTTCAAATGCTGACCTGTGAGTCATAGGGGATAGATTGAAACAGTCAATGTGGGCCAGAAGAAGAAGAGCTTGGAAATCCTCAACAAACTAGTTGAACTTTTAGCCTCTTATAGTTAAAGGGAGCCCATGAAGGGTTTTAAGATGTGTGAATTGACCAGATGGTTTTGGGATGGGTGAACTGAGAATAGATGATAGGAAACCAGTTAGGGAATGGAAGTCCAGAGATAAGGATGAGGAACTTTCTAGAGTGACAGTGTTTGTGATATGAAGCCATTATGTTTAATGAAATGTTAGCATTAATCAATTGCTTATTCTATGAAGACTTTGTGCTAAGACTCTATTATCAATTAGATTCTTTTTATATGCTCACTATTTTAATTTTCTTCATGGATGAGAAAAACAGGGCTCAGAGAAGTTAAATAATTTTAAGTGAAATTGTTCAGCATCACAGTTGGTAGAGGGGAGTGCTGAGATTTGAATCCAGCTGTTAAATTTGTACTCACATACATTATGACATATGGGCTTCCCTGCAAGGGATTCTGGGGAAGATGAATATCTAGGGACTGATAAGATGCTTGGGGTAAGATGCCTTTTGTTTGGGGGCTCAGTGTTATCTACTGAGACACAGGCTTGCCATGGAAGGAATCCAATGAGTAGATTGGGAGACACCAGTCTAAAGTATTTGGGACTGCTCCAGAGGAGCAGAATCTGCTCTGTGCAAGGTTCTCCATGCTTTCCATCTTTTATATTTTACCTGCTGAAGGACACCTAGAAATCATCAGCAGGAATGTCCCTGGACTAGTGTGAGCTCCTAAAGAATTTGTTTAGTCTCATCAGCAGAAGCAGCCTAACTGCCAACTGGACACCATGGTTGTTAAGCCACTGTCTGTAAAGCTGCTGAGACAGAAGGCTGACTGACTGAGCTCTTTTATTTCTTATTAATTTACTTTGATTGACAGCAGAGAGTGAAGCAATACAAGACTAACCAATGTCTGACCTCAAGTCAGGAAAAAGCTGAAAAAAGCTCTTGATCATCAGCAGCAATGAACTTGGGGTTATCTCCACTTTTACAAGGGCTTACTTAACAATGCAACTGCAAACTTCTCTTGAGGACATCAGAGCAGAATTCAGAACTGCACTTCTCTCCTTAGAAGGAGGAGATAATAAGAATGAACATATACTGAGCATCTACTATATGCCAGGCATTTTGGAATCCCAGAATAGCCCTGGAACAATGGTATAGATGGAATTGTGTTCCCCTCAAACTCATATGTTGAAACTCTAACTTCCAGGATAGCTGTATGTGGAGACAGCATCTAAAAAGAGATCCTTAAGATCAAATGAAGTAATAAAAATTTGGGCTTTAATCTAATAGGCCTGGTGCCCTTATAAAAAGAGGAAGAAGCACCAGTGTGCTTTCTTGCTCTCTCTCACACACATCATTTAAAGTCCTAGCAAGAAGGTGGCCATGTGCAAGTCAGGAAGACAGCCCTCCAATCAGCTGGAATGCAATCAGATGAAAGCCATTCTGAGACTTTTCACCAGTCTGTGGGATGTTGTGATGGCAGCTCAAGTCAACTAATAGAGTACATCTATTTCACTTCACCTGTGAGCCAGGTCCAGAGATGGGAAGTGATTTTGTAAACAACAGAATCTGGATTTGAAGCTAAAGCCAGGACTTGTTGCATTAGTGCAGTGCTTCCCTTCCAGTGAATAAAGTTCAGGGTTTCATTTTTACAACAAAGGTGGCCCATTTTATTCTCATATCTCTTTGCTTTCTTTTGTGCTCATTTCTGTTTGGTCATGGGACACCTTTTGAACTTCTTACCTAATTTGGAACTCTTCTGACTTTCCCTGAGCCCTGGCAATATGGCGGGCAGTTCTTCAACCCTCTTTAAAAAAGATTCATGCAGCATTTACATGCATTGCCTTTAGAGATGGAAAGATTCAAGTTTGAATCCAGATCTATTATTTATTGGCCATGCACACTCAAGGAATTGTTAACCTCTCTTAGCCTATGTTCTTTAAAATGTTACTGTGAAGACTTAATAGGGGGAAACACATAAAATACACCACACATGTGTGTAACAACCACCCATTAGTACCTACCAATTATAAACTGTTATATTTTGGTTACTGTGAAGAATGCTGAATTGAAAATGAGAGAGCAACCCAAGTGTCCATCAAAAGATGAATGGATAAAAAAAGTGAAAAAAATGTGGTACATATTTACAACAGAAAGCTACTCAGCTTTAAAAAAAAAAAGAAGAAACCTTTCTATTAGCTACAACATAGATGAATCTGGTGGACATTATATTAAGTGAAATAGGCCAGGCACAGAACTACAAATACTCTTTTTTTTTGGCACTTATATAAAGAATCTTAAAAAAGTTGAATTTTAAGAGGGAGAGATAGGGTGGTGGTTACTAGGGTCGGGGGTAGGAGATTGGGAGATATTGGTCAAAGGAGACACAATTTCTATTAGACAATGGACATAATTTGAAGAGATCTATTGTACAACAGGGTGACTATGGTTAATAACAACATATTTTATTTTATTACTATAATTTTTTGGGCACCAAGGATTGAACTCAGGGGTACTCAACCATTGAGCCACATCTTCAGCCATATTTTGTACTTTATTTAGAGACAGGGGCTCACTGAGTTGTTTTGGGCCTCATTGTTGCTGAGACTGGCTTTGAATTCAAGATCTTCCTGTCTCAGCCTCTTGAGTAGCTGGTATTACAGGTGTGTGCCACCGTGAGTGGCTAACAATGTATTTTAAATGTGAAAATTTCTGAAGAGTAGATTTTTAATGGCTCTCACAACAAAAAACTAAGTATGTCAGCAAAAGCATATTAATTAACTCAATTTAGCTATTCTAACACACACACACACACACACACACACACACACATATATATATATACACATATATCAAAAATCCTTTCGTACAATATAAATGTACACAATCTTTATTTGTCAATTAAAAAGAAAAAAAACTTTTGTAAATTCTGTAAGAAATATGTGAACAACCCCATAGAAAATAGGGCAGAGGACATGACCTGGCAATTTTAGTAAAAGGAAGCTCAACTAGTTAATAAGTAAATAAAATATGCACAAGTTTATTCATAATCAGGAAACTTCAATAAAAACAGTGAGATCAAGTGCAGTCCCATAAATTTGGCATGATTTAAAAAGTCTAGCTATGGTGTGTGGGAGAATAGGGGGCAACAGGACACTGAGCATAAGAGGGAAATCATTCAGTCATGTTAAGGAGCAATTTGGAAATATGATGTTTTTAAAAGTGGCAAATGCAAACATCCAGCAAGTGTGCTTTTACATACGCTCCAGGAGACAAGTATAGTGATCATAACTGAAGCCTTTTTTTATGATAGGAAAAAAACTGGTAATGGTCTAAATGTATTCATAGGTCAAAAGTGGGAATATATTTTGATATGTTCATATTATATACAGACCATAGCTGAAATGAATTAGATCTACAGATGTCAGCCTCAAAGGATCTGAAAAACACAATATTGTATGACTACAAAATGATATTACAAAACAATTATAAATATGGACATAGCTAAATATGTATTAGAAGTCATGCAAGCAAAGGATATATATTAAGTGTATTAGGAGTTGGCTCATGGGAGGGGGAGAGGAGTTTGACCTTGGAGGAGGAAATTTCAACAATATCTGAAATGCTTCATTTTTATTTTTGTAACAAATACAAAAATGCATGTGACTAATTATATGCATTATTTATTTCTGGGGTTGGTTCACAGATGCTCATTATTAGTTTCAGGCACATTTTCTGAGGATTCTTGAAATATCTTGGCTTTGTTTTTCTCTTTATCGGTTACTCCTTCTGGCCTCAGCTAGACATGTGTGCTTCCTACACCTGAGCCCAGCCAGCCAGCATTCAATATGTGCTCCTTCCCTTAAGTCCTGTGTAAGGCCTGGTTTCCCAGGAGACTGCAGAACTGGCCAAGTGATGTCACGAGGAAGTGCTTCTGGAGAATCAACATTGACCATTGGAGAAAAGAGAGAGAAGGAGCCCAGAGACACATTCCTCTGTGTTCCTCTGTTCTGAGACACTCCCCCACCCTACAGCTTATCCAGAGACACTTTAATCAGCAGAGCAAATGCATCCTCCAAGGCACCAGCTGAATCACTTTACAACCTCCGCTGCCAGCATAACAAGACACTGCTCACATTTGCCTCCCGACTTCCTTTCCCTCATTTTCACAGCCCTGGAGTTGCATTAGCACTTAAGCATTGCCTTATGAGCTTTTCTCTGAGAAATCCAGGCTGATGTTACTTTTTGTATTTTTCTGTACTTTAAAAAATAACAATGCAAGGAGCATAGGTGTTCAATCCATGGTGGCTGCTATCATTAATATTGCAATAGCCAAATTAAAATCAGATCCTACCAAGTCTTAGAGCTGCTATTATTGAAGAAATCACAAATTATGAGGTTTGGAATTGATCTGAACTATTACTTAGGTACTATTTAGTCTAAAATTTAATTAACTAATCTATAATTTATATAAATAATTTGAAAAGAAGTGATTTTACTTAGATTTATAAGTTAGAGAATGCCTGAATTGAAATCTAACTCAATACCAAATCAGTCCCAAAGTTTTTATACCCAGCTCAATGTATTCCCAATGGTTTCACCTCCCGCTGAGCACTGAGCAATGGTGAATGCTTACTCTCCACTGTGGTTCAGGTTGTCATAACGCAGAAAGAGACCTGCATAGATGGTTTCCGTCAACAGGGCATAGATGGCAATCATAATCAGCAGCACAGCTAGCTTCAGAACGGAGTTCAGTCGAAGGAAAACTGCACAGGTCACCATGGCCAACACGCCCGTGAAGACGAAGTACTGCGAACAGAGAACAGGGGGTCAGGCTCCACAGTGACTGAAGAGGCCCCCTCTCCTAGCCATGGATGCCGACAGCTTTACTCATATAGATGTTTGCTGAGCATTTCCACTTGGAGACCTCAGGGCCTCCTGAAATTCAATAGGTCCCTAACTGAACTCTTTATTTTCGTATCTCCCAACCTATGCTCCTACTTCTGTGAATGAAATCACCATTGACACCATCCCCAAGCCAGAACCCTTCCTCTTCCCCATGCTTCATGGTCAGGCCATTAGCCTGTAGGTTCTACTTTCTTAACATCTCACATCCTGCCAGCGTTCTCCTTTTACCTGATCATTTTAGTTCTCAGGATCACTCTGGAACAGTTTTCTGGCCACCTCCAAGCCCTATCCAATGCATGCTGTCATTCTCTACCCAGTATTTCTAGATCTGGTCATGCCAATTCTTGACTCAGAAGTCCTTTTATTGCTCTCCACTCCCTCAAATTGTTTTTCCTTCTGAATAGCAGGGCTGGCAAGGCCTTCATGCATCAGACTCCTTTTTACTCTCTAGACCCTCTCCCATGCCTCAACATCTTTGCTCAACTCAGGTCCATGTGACTAAGCCTTACTCCTACAACAAATGTCAATCCAGTGTCCTTTCCTCTGAGAAGCTTTCCTCAATAGCTCCAGGTGTTTCTGAATCCTGCCTCATTCCTCCATTGCACCCCACAGAGACCAGCATGATATCTATTACCCTGTATCTGGAGTAAACCTTTCAAATTACAAGTTTAGAATCACTCCAGAGATGGAATACTGGAGTGTTCTCCTAGTCAGTCGAATCAGCCAGAATTCATTCTTCCATGGGAAGTTCCTCAGCCTATTTCCCTTTAGAGATATTCTAGTATATCATTCCAGATTATAATTCCAGTGGGAAAAGAAGAAAAAACTAGCATTATCTAAGGTCCTTTTTGTGACAGTTTGGTCTCAATACCTCTATACCTCTATATATTCCATCTCATGGGCTGAGAAACTGAGGCTCATAGAGCTTAAGTCAATTGCCCAAGATCTTGAGATATAAAGCAGCATTTAGGTTACTTGGGTACAACTAGCATATATAAATGTGACTCTAATTGGAATACTGGGCTTGATAATCTCTAAAATCCCTACAGTCCAGGGTGTTTGTAACAACTGGCTTTGCTATGGGTAAGGGAGATAGGTAAGAATTTCTACAAATTCCTGAGTAATTCAGTACTGAAGACCTGTTTAAAACTTCTTAGACAACACTGACTCATTCATGCAACTTGTCAACAAACATTGACATAAACAAATGTGGATAGTGCCCTGACTGAGAACAAAGCCCCTGGGCCTCAGGAATGGAAGAGGCATTGTCCCTGGCCTGAAGGAGCCGTGTGTCTGATGCATCTTTTAATTTCATCTCTTCCTTTCCTAATAAATCCAATTATGTCCTTGTACCAAGTGGGGTGATAAGCTTTCTTTAGCTGTCCTGTAAGATCCTTCCTTGGGCAAGATTTTTAGGTAACTCATCTTGATGCCTCTGTGCAGGAAAATGTGTGTGAGGTGACCAGCAGATAAGAAGTTCATTCTCTAGTGTTTATTTTCTCTATTCAGAGAAACTCCAAGACACTCCATTTTAACAAAGGATAAAGAAAAGCATAATAGATCTGAGGGGTTCTCAGTTCATTGTTGCTTATATCCCAATGAAGGTCTGTGCATGGCTTTGTCAATACAAATTAGGAATCATGCATTAGATCAAAAGTCATTGAAATGATTTTGCCCTTCAAGCAAAGACTTACAGGGGCACAATTACTGAATTTAAAAATGTAACAAATATTTATTGAGTGCCCTATTGTAATCACATCATGAAGTGGGCACTGGAAATCCAAAGGAGAAGAAATGACCCAAGGCTAAAGGAAATCCTGGTTAAAGAATGTGAAGCAAGTGTGAAAATGTCAACAGTAGTATGCTGTGGAAAGTGCTTTGTCAGCAGTGTGAGCAAACTCAAAGCAAGTACCCAGGCAGGAACAAGTATGGCCTGTGGGGAGAAGGCAAGGGTGAAGGTTGGACAGGAGGGGTGAGTTTGAACCAGACCTTGAGGAATGGAGAGGATTTCACGTGTCAGACAATAGGAAGACAGGATGGCATACACACAAAGGTAAAAGGAGCAGTGGCTGGAGAATTGATTCTTTGGGCTATATTAGGGAATCATGCAACTGATCATAGCAGAGGGAATAGCACAGGCAGGCAGAAAAGTATCAAGTATGTTTCATCCTCCCTTCACCACCAAGCCTTCGGAAGGTGTCATGAAGGAATGGAATCATATATTTGAACAATGGATCAAGGGATCTTGTTTTGTTACCTCAATCAGTTGTGCTGATGTATTCTTACCATCTCTCCCACCATCCTCCATTCCAATGGAGGAATCACCTCACTGCCTTATACTTTCTACTTTGAAGTATAAATTGAACCTTGTGAAGACAGTAAAAACTCTGAGATGTCATAGACAACGAGGCCCTGGACATCAGGAGCATCTTTTTCGTCCCCTTTACATTTTACATGAATAGTGGAAGTGGGACTAGAAAATAGAAGGACAGTCAGGAAGCTGTAGAAGCTTTGGCTCTGCAAAAGCCCCGTGAGACCCCCTCTTAGTGGTCTGGAGAATCAACTGCATGTATCCTGCAACATGGGCAGGTACTAGATCCAAGGTAGTTACCAAGTTTCTGTCAAACAACTTACATTCTTTTATGGAACCCCAGGAGGACAGATGGGTCTATGGAGGCACATTTAGCCTTGTTCAGCTGATGTGGCAGGAAGAGACCACCCAGGCTGAATGTGAAATACAGACAGGGCATAGACTAAACTACAGACACTGCTGTACTTTAGGTGGTGGATGAAGAGGAATGAGATTTTTCCCATTCCTAACAATTTCTACTCAATAGGAAATAGGAAGAGGAATGGGAAGAGGAAGTAGGAAAAAGAACATAGAGCCCAAAGAATTTAAAAAAAAATTCTATATAGAAGTGTTTTTAGGAGAGCTTTTAAATGGTCACATAGAGAACATTTTAAAAATAATTAAACTATGGGATGGGGTTGTGGCTCAGCAGTAGAATGCTTGCCTAGCACATGCAAGGCCCTGGGTTCAACCCTCAGCACCACAAAAATATAAATATAAATATAAATAAAATAAAGGTATTGTGTTCAACTACAACTAAAAAATAAATACAAAAACAAAAATTTAAAAAGATAACTAAACTAGAAAGTAGGTTGAAAAATTGTATATACACTGCAAAATATGTACACAGAAACAGTATAGCTCGAGTGAATTATTTCCTTTTGTAATGTTCTTTATTCTTATTTTAACACAGTATCAAATGCAGCAGTGAGTTGAGTGCCTGTTTTAGAGTGAATCCTTATAATTCTGAGAATTCCACATCCTATATAATAATGTGATTCCCTGATTCTTCCTAGATTTTTTAAAATAACAAAATACAGTAATGCTTAGATTTGTAGGGGAAATGCTGGTATTGGGCAAAGTTCCCAGTAATTATATTTTCCTTTAGAAAAGGGAAAAAAGACTCAATAATAAGATATCATTTTTGACTATTAAAAAATTAGATAATGTAATGTGCATTGGCACTTTGATACCCAAGTTAGGAAAAAGAGGTCGAAGACATTTCAATGGGGAAGGATGAATTGTGCATAGAATAAGGACCAATACTAAAGACGTGGAGGTATGAGGCAGACAAGGCCCTTGCCATACATGAATTCCAGGCAAGATGGGGGACCACCTAGGGGAGATACCTGTACATTTGGTGGAGGGTAGCTGTGATAATTACAACTCAACAGTTATTAGACACATATTCTGGGTAAGGTACAGACGGCTTTACATTCTTCATCTTTTTAAATTTTTAAAATGATCCAAGGATAGGCACATGATCATTACCCTCACTTTAAAGGAGAGGGAAAGGTCATATGGCACTTTGCTGCTTCTGAACATGCAGGGCTTTATTCTCTCCAATGATACTGGTCTGGGAAATTACAAATAAAGCAATTTCCTTTATGTCTGAAAAAATTTGAGTCCCATGACATAATAAGGTCTTAAGGGGAGCAATACCTAATTCTTCTAACAAGCAGCAAGCACGTATACACTGAACCATGCATTCATTAATCCATGATTGTTGACTGAGGACCCGCCATGCACCAGGAATTGTGCCATGCTGAAAGGAGCCGTACAGATGTTAAGACATTGTCACAATGTGCCATAAATTGGCAACATGTGCTTGGTTTCCTTTTAGGAGAGGAGGAGGAAGAAGGATTTTACATGATATGGGAAGAGGGCATGGAGCATCTATCCACACAAGTTCCACAGACTGAACTCCCGGTACCCATTTGGGCAGCCAAGAAAAGTCACTGTGGTTCATCCAGACCTATCGATGGACTCAGACTCAACTGATTCTAGTCATATCAGCACCTGGCACAAGCAGCATAGAAAAGTGTGCAGAGGTGAAGGACAGAGCTGCTCTGCTTCCCCCGAGCCTCAGCCTGGGGTTGTCACCTGTGTAAGGAGTGAGGGTGTCACCAGGGTTGCAGGTGGAGCATAGTGGTCCTGTGTTCCATGCCATTTCTTGCATCTTGCTAGTTAGGAAAAGAGTCTTTCTATTCGTGTCTGGTGCTCTGGTATGATCTTACAATGCTTTAGTTTATTCTAAATTCTGGCTTTCATAGTTTTTTTTTTTTGTTTGTTTGTTTTAATCTGCTGTGATGTTTACCTGTTTTAGTATATAACATATTTAACATATTTTCCCCCTTCTGCCTTTAAAGATTTTTGTCTTTATTACTGGTCTTAAGCAATTTTTTTTTTTTGTGTGTGTGTGTGTGGGGGGGACTAGGTATTGAACACAGGGGCACTGAACCACTGAGCCACACCCCAGTCCTTTTGATTTATTTGTATTTTATTTCGAGACAAGGTCTTGCTAAATTTCTTAGGGATTTGATAAGTTACTGAGGCTGGCTTTCATCATGTGATCCTCCTGCCTCAGTCTCCTGGGATGCTGGGATTACAGGCATGCACTACCATGCCCAGCTGGTCTTAAGCAATTTGATAATGATGATGACTATGTGTATGTGTGAATGTGTGTATGTGTGTTTAATGTTTCTTGTGACTGGAATTTGCTGAAGTTTTTAGATCTGTAGATGCATAGTTTGATTTGGGAAAAAAAAATTGGCCATTAGTTCATTAAATGGGTTTTTCTCTCTCCCCTTTCTCTTCTCTTTTTCTTTTTTTTTTGGGGGGGGAGGGGTCACACCAGTTATGCACATATTATGGTGCTGGAAATGCTCCCTGATACTGTTTTTATTTTAATTATTGTTTTTTTTTATATTTGACTTTGGGTATTTCTATTGTTGTATCGTCAATTTCATTAATTTTTTTGTCTGAAATGTTTTATATTTTAAATTTCCTTTCAGTGTAGTTTTAATCTTGCACATCATCGTTTGTCTTGTAGATATTCAGTTTGACCTTTTATATATCTCCCATGTAGCTTAAGTTTTGGAACATCTGCAGTACAGTTGTAATAATTACTTTGCTGTTCATGTTTGCTAATTCTAGCATACATGGGCAGCTTTGGCTTGATTTCCATTAGTTGTTTTTTCCCCTCATTATCAGTTATCTTTTCCTCCTTTAAATGTGGCAATCTTTGGATGTCAGCCCTCATGACTTCACCTTGTTAAATCCTGAATATTTATATATTCTTATAAATAGTCTTTAAATCTATTCTGGGACACAACTAAATTATGCGGAACTAGCTAGATCTCTTTGGGTCTTATAAAATTTTTAGGAAGAATCAGGGCAGCATATAATCTAGGAAGGATTACTTCACACTGCTGAAGCAGGACCCTTCTGATGACCAAGTAGCTCATGAATTGTGACGTTCCTCAGGCTGGCTGGTGGAAACACACTCTACCTCCAGTCCTGTGGGAGCTCCAGGCACTCGTCCTTCCAGGTGGTGAACACCCAGTGTCAGTGGCACTGATTGGGCCCTCTGCGGGTCTCTGGGCTTCTCTCTCTCTGTAGCTTTCTCCTCTCTGGTAGTGTGCTCTGTCAACTCCAGTGGCCTTGGTTCTCCAGATTTCTAGCTGTGTATTCCCAAATCAGGAATCCACTGGTTTTATCTGGGTTTTATGTCCTGAAAGCCTCTTAAGGCAGTAATAAGCTCTAGCAGTCATGGGGCTCACATTGTCTGTTCCTATCTCAGAGACCACTGTCCTTCATTGATGAATGGCCAGGATCTTGAAAACTATTGTTTCATACATTTGGTGAACCTTGCCATGTTATTCTATTAAAAATTGCCTCCCTTCTCTCTAAACATGGCTAAACTGTTCTCTGCTGGGCCTTTGGGTAACCGGGAATAACCATACACTATTAGCTTCTCCCTTAAAAGAAATTATTAATTTGAGGGGATGGGGAGACTGTCCTAGTTATGGAAAGGCTGGGGTGTGAGTTCCAAGTCAATGCCATAGGAGGTGTGAGAAGGCAGGAGAGAGATGATCTGAGGGGTGGGGCTTGCTAAAATGCATGATGAACAGGGAGGCTTGAAGTCTGGGAAGGACTTGAATAAGTGGGGGTGGAGGGGAAGACAGGCCAGGATGCCAGGAGGCAGGACTCAGGTAAGCATACCTCTGCAGAAAAACCAGCTCTCAGGAAACCTTCAGAACCATGGCCAGCTCCGCCTGCTTTTATGAGGATGGTAAGCTCCTTACTCAGAGGGGTCAGAGCACTTACTAAAGCAATGTGATTCTACAGCCAGAATCTTCCCACTGAGCTTCCTGAGAACCACTTCCATGTGTTGGAGCTAGCAACATGCTGGGTCTGTGCATGTGATTTGCATTTGTTCCATAAACTGATGTCTTTTCCTTCCCCTAAGTTGCTTCTCACATCATAGCTGGAGTATTTCTTTCTTCACTCATTTCCTGCAGGTTATGGAATATGAGGTTTCGCATGTGGGAGACAATGCAAGAATGTTCAGAGATGAAATAATTAGATCATGAAAGGTAAAACCTAGTCAGTGGATTAATCCAATGATATGGATTAACTGGGTGGTGACTGTAGGTAGGTAGGGTGTGACTGAAGGAAGTAGGTCACTGGGGGATGACTCTGGGTCTTATACTTTGTCCCTGGTGAGGGAAACTCTCTCTCTGCTTCCTAGTTGCCATGCCCTGAGCTGTTCCCCTTGGACACTCCCTTCCACCCTGATGCTCTGCCTCACCTTGGGCCCACAGTCAGCTGACCATGACTGAACCTCTGAAACCATGAGCCAAAAAACCCCCTATTTCCTCCTCTAAGTTGTTCTTGTCAGGTCTTGAGGTCACAATGATGCAAGACTGACTGAAACACCACATCTTTACTTTTTAGTAGAGGTAAGCTTCTGATTCAGAACTAAATTATAATCTATACCACACATTACTAAAGCCTCATGTTTGACAGCTTGCTTTTGATCTGGGCATGGGGTGAGGTGAAACACCAGGTACAGGTGAGGAAACCGAGGCTCAGAGAGACAGAATGGTTTGTTTGGGGTCACACACTCTGAGTGTTGGGGGTTGGGTTAAGCATCTCAGAGGGTCTGAATGTTTAATTTTTTCTAGTATGTCAGACAAATGCCTGGGCAGAGAAATAGTCATATATGTTGGAGTAGCAAATGGTGGACCTAAATCTGGCCTGTGCTCACAGTTCGCTGATCCCCAAGCAAGATGACCCTTTGGTTATGAAGGAAAATATTGAACTCCAGTTCAAATTTATTTAATTTTGTTTCTATAATTTTGAGTATGTTACATGTATGTTACTGTAGTGTTATAGGTCTGCATAGGCATTTTTAAAACTTCATCAGTGCATGATCAAAATCTTTTTGTTGAAAATAATAAATAAATCATGGCTGACATTTAATGAGCAGATTCTTGTGCCAGGTAGGGACCTAAGTGCTTTGTATGAATTTATCCACTTAATTGGTATAACCACTCAATGAGGAAGCTACTGATTTTATCATTATTTCATGGAAAAGGAAACTGAGGCATAGAAATGGAGCTGTGTGATTGGCAAGCTTACTCACCACTCTCCTAGGACGGGCACATCCATGACTGCTGTGGTCCTGAGATAGGAATCTCAGGTCAGGGGCCAAGGGTGTAGAGTGTTGTTTAGATTGATTTGGGGACATGGAGATCTATAGGTCATGAACATCTGCTTTATGTCAGATACCATGTTAGGAACTAAACATTGACCAACTAATCCAGGCAGCCACCATGAAAGCATTTTTTTTTTTTTTAAACCATGAGAGCACTTTATTTAGCTCCACAATAGCCAGGTGAAGCAGGTATTCATTTTCCCACTTTATAGATGAGGAAACTTAGGTTCAAAGAGAGTAAGAACTGGCTCTAGCAGAAGTGAAATACAGCTTTGCCTAGCACTGACCATCCAATTCTTGCCCTACTTACTGTTGCCCAAAGTTGGGACACTCTTCATGCCTTTCAAACCAAGAAGGTCTCATGGAGCTCATATCCCACAGAGTCTGCTAAATAGAGAGGAAGTCTCAGGCACATGTTCTGGCCATCTGGCCCCTGCACAGCCCCAGGCCTAGTCAGAACCTCCTCCAGGTCTGGGGAGCCAGAATAAGGGAGACGTGGTTCCAATCACAGTACCAAGAAAGGATAATTGAATTAAAAGAGAAGGAAGGAAGGACAGAGAGAAAGAAAAAGGGTGGAAAGAGGTGAGGAAGAAGGAGATCAGACAGGCACACTGCTGAGTGTGCCCAGCAAGTTACTTTTGGAGCCCTGCTTTTATTAGTCAGAGCCTGGAGACAGTGACAACCTCTGACCTAAGTGTCTGGGGGACTTCACAATGCTCTGCCTCATCAGCAGGTGGTCAGCACACGTGGTGGAGGGAGGGGTTCTCTCTCCTTTTCAGAGTGCTTCTGAGGCCAATTCTCAGGCCTAAAGAGAGATGGGGCCTTTTCTCTCAGGCTGGAGGGGTCTCTGAGGGGGGTGGCCTCTTAGAGAACAAGTTTACCTGGGTGCCCAGGGCATGGGGTTGGTTGGGGTCTTCTGGGACCTTTCAACTTCCCTCCTGAGACAGAACTTCTTCCCCAATATGTGAAGGTCTGGGGCATGGCTGACGGACCCTGTAGGCAGATCCTGTGACTCTGTAGCTAAGACAGGGCCTGACATGCCTTGTGAGGAGGGCCTGCTGCTGGGTGTCTCCTGACCCAGGGTGATCTGGGAGCTTCCCCCCACCACTCTGATGGAAGTTGAGCTGTGGGTTTCTGTGTTTGCCTTTCTGTCCTTTCTGCCTTTTCAATGCATCAAGCGCTCTCTCAGCAGCAGTTCTGCCTGGAACTGAGGACGATGGCACGTTCTGCTCTAGGATTTGATAGGCAAGCTAGAGGGAAATGAGTAGGGGAGGAAGCCTTGGGGGAAGGAGGAAAATGGATAGAGGGAAAGGGGAGGAGGAGGGGGACGAAGGAAGAGGGATACAGGGAAGGAGTGGAGGTGGGAAAGAGGGAGAGGAGGGAGCAGGAAAGAGGACTGGGCAAGCAGAAGACATAGGAGAGAAGGAGAGACAGCCAAGGGGGAAAAGAAGAAGGAGGAGGAAGAGGTGGAGGAAAGTGGGCCAGGAATCCTTCCTGAGGCCCTCCAGCCAGTCTTGTTGACTTGAGCTGGTGAGATGTCTGTGTGCAACTCGCCAAGGGGAGCTCGTAAATAAATACCTCTGGGTAGGAGCAGATATCTGTAAACACAGCTGAGGAATTGAAAGTCAGGTTCTTCAAGGGTATCGACTTGGCAAAATCACACCACAGCTGCGAATTAAAAAAAAAAAAAAAAAAAAAAAAAAAAAAAAGAACAACAACAAAAAACAAAAAGACACAGGAACAACAAAGTCAGTGTGAATGCTGGGAGGGAGTGTGCTATCAGAGCTGGGCTCCGCCACAGCCCGGGCTAGACGGCCCTAGGGGCTCACTTGGAATGGAGGGCCAGCTTGGAGTGCCTCCTTTATTTAAAACAAGCGCTGGCTCAGAAAAAGCTTTTGCAAGCCCGTGAGGAAAATGGGTTAAGACTACTCTGTTGGCCCTGTCATGTCAGGTTGCTGGAGGGTGCTTGGGGGCTCAGAGGACAAAGCTGGATGGCAGGAGAAGACTTCTGGGGTCAGATCACAGCCCATCTCCAGATCAATAGCTGGGAGGATTTGAGGGACCTGAAGGGACACTTTTTTCCAGAAGACACTCAGCACCGGGATGACAAGTATTTCCTAGGACCGGTGCTGCTGCTGGGGATTTTTTGGCCCTCAGGAAAGAATAACAACCACTGGCTAAACACCTCCTCTGTGCCAGACACTGGATACACAAAAGCCTCACAACCGCCTTGTGATGTAGCCACTATTTTATCCCCATTTTACAACTTAAAAAAAAAAAAAAAGTGAAACTCCGAGATCTAAAGTAACTTGTCCAGGGTCTCCCAGCTGGTGATGGGTGGACCTGAGATTTGAACGCAGGTCTATCTGACTCCAAAGGCTCTGATACACCACGGTGGCAAAGTAACCCTGGCCTAGCATCACTGGGCTTCTTTCCAAATTCTGCACCCCAGAAATATCTGCTGCACCTTCAAGACTCGAGATCACGGCTACCACTCCACAGACTGTGCCAACCATCCTACAAACTTCCATTTCAGTTGCCATAATCTGTAACATGTTCATTAGATGATGAGTTTCTGGGATGATGGCTTTCTCTTTTTCCCATAAGTCCTTCACTGCAAGGACCACCACCAAGCTTAAGCCAATTTGACAGTGAATTTCAGGTAGTCTGAACCCCTGTCACAGGCCAAGAGTTGGCATCTACAGCTTGGGTCAGCACAAACTCACGATCCAGAGGGCACAGTGATGGTTTCAGTCACAACACAAGCTTCAGTTACCCTTTCTCCACACACATACACCCAGAATACCTACTGCTACCATGGTATAATTCTAAAGAGAAATAGAAATCATTAAAATGTGGACCACGTAATTAAAAACAATGATAAGTATTATGGCAGTTGGCATTTCATCTGAGCTCTATGCATCCTTAGAAACCAAAGGCAAGGTACTCTACCTTCCTGAAATGCTGTTTCCTCATCCATCGCATGGGGACAATAATACCTACCTGTTGCACAGTAGGTGCTCAGTGAGTGACAGCTATTTTATTTCCTCTCCCCCGCCCCGTTCCCACTCCCAGAGAGACAGTTTACAATATCAGAATGAGCATAGGTCATGGAGTCAGACAGACCTTATTATCAAGTTATTTCATGTCTCTGAGCTCAGTTTCCTCAGCCATAAAGTGGGGATAATGAGACTTACCTCACGGGGTTTAGTGAGGATTAGATACAAAAAATACATGAAGCTCCTGCCTTAGTGCATGGCACATAGCAGGCAGGGATCTCAGGGTACCTCATAAGTAAATGGTGAGCAACTTATCGACAGTTAGAATTGGCCACTGACAGTACAGAAACTGAAGGGCTTTGGGAGCTTCTTTGGAGCAAATAACCTCCCCCACTGGAAAAAGAAAATTTTTCAACAGAAAAACACACAGATCTGATAATAGTCATACCTTTGCTGTGTGTCCCTAAGCTTGGGGCTGAACTGGCACGTGAAGGTAATTGATACCAAGGAAGGGCAATGCAGGAAGCTGGAGGATCCATAAACCCTTAATTCCTTCCTATACCAGACATCAGAGGACTGGAGGGCTTGGGATGCTTACAATATTTAGGACGGCACCCAGGAAATTAATCAAGATGGATGCGAAGATGATGACGTTCCGGGCCAAATAGGTCTCATTAATCCAACAGCAGGTTTTCCGGAGGATGAGAGGCAAACACTTATAATCCTCTGCTGTGGTGATGAGGACCAGAGCCGAGTGTAGCATAATCAGAATGGAGAACTGGATGGTCATTGGCATCACTCTGAAGGGAACACAGGACATGGGGGTCATATGGTGTCCGTCATCTGGTCCCCAGTTTCTGAACAACCCTGGCCATCTTGTTTATAATTTCCCCTCCCCATTCCCCACTCTTTGTATCCAATAACTGCACCCAATAATCTCCTAAAGTTTTCTTATTCAGGAAAAAGGATATTAGCAGGAAATGTGTGTGTGTGTGTGTGTGTGTGTGTGTATACATAATATATACCATCCATCTCTAGAATATTCTGTTGAGAAACTTTGCAAATAATGTGAAATATTTGGCTTGATTTATTGCTCCTGCTCATCTTTTCCTCTCCTCACTGTGCGACTGCTGCCAAGGCAACACACCATGGAGTTTAATCTCTATATTCTTGCTGAGGGAGGAACCCACATGCCTTTTCCCTTTCATGGTGGGTTTTATGAAGCTTTTCCTCCCATCTACTCTGAGGCCCAGAAATGGACTTGCCATTAGTTTAGAGTTCCTGAGTTTGAATTGTGATTACTATGGTTTGCATGGAAAAAATTTGATATCTATGTATTATATATGCACATATATGTGTGTATATATATATATATATATATATATATATATATAGACAGAGAGTGTGTGTGTGTGTAAATATACATGTGTTTATGTGTGTATATATGCATGTATGTGTATATATATATATATATATATATATATATATATATATATAGAGGGAGAGAGAGAGATAAAGGTGCAATTTGAGGCATGCTAAGGAAAAGTCAGTGTGTCCAAGCCTTAAAATCATTCCCAAGTTGCTGCCCTCAATTTCAAGTTTTCATGAAAGCTGTGTCCCATGGAAACCTGTGTTTATTAGATGACTCTGTTAGGTATCAGGATGTTTCCTGCAACTTAGGGATCACTTCTGGAGGCATTTTTAATTGCTTCCACTCCTTATCAACCAATTCATCACCAGACATATTGATTCTCCTTAGAAGTTCATCCTTGTTCTCTCTTTTGTGTCTGAACATTCATATCCCACACTAGCATCTCTAAGGTCCCCACTGGTCTTTCAGCCAGTCAGCTGCTGCAGATGTTCAAGGGCACATTGACAGAGGCAACCAGACTTATCCTTCTTCTATAAGGTGAATTTTTCTACCTGACCTTAATATCTTCCTCGAGATATGTGCATAGTGGTTTAAGTTGGACCCATCTTCTAATAACTTTTCTTACTGTCCTGCTGCCCGGACTTTTTATATTTATTATTAGTAACCCTTGTGTAAATGATGCTTTGAGCTCTACTTCCTAAAATCTATGTATGACATATATTTTCCATTCCTCAGAGCAAACTTAAGAGGTCTTTTGATTTTTTTCTAAATAAAGAGTGAAGGCTCACAAGAAAGCAGCTTCCTAATGGGCCATTCAGCTGATGAGTGTTAAAGAAAAAAGTTAAAGTCTGTTGTGCTACATTGCTTTGGTATTCTCACTTTGGTAAGCAATTGATTCTCATGTTTGCACTATTCTTTTTGCTTCTGTGGTTTCAGCATGGTATTTAAAGAGCTTTCTTTTCTAGCACAGTGTATACCAGGTACCAGTGAGTATGTCAGGGTACCAGGATCAAAGACACAAGTTCTAGAAGATAATAATCCAGAGAGGAATATGGACTTCAAAAGAATGAATAAGTGTATATACACTATGATCCAGAAAGAGTTCCAAATAGCCTTCATTTGGAAACAGGAAAAGGGATCAAAGGAGGCTTCATGGAGGAGGTGACAGCTGGATTAGGTATTGGGGGCTGAAGAAGTTTTCAGGTGAGAAGTGTTGGGAACATGAGCAAAGCATCAGAAGAAGTGGCAGGTGTATTTAGGATCTTCCAATAACCCAGCTGGTGAGGCTGTAGGACTGGAGGGGAAGGAAGGGGCCTTTCTCCCGTAGGCAATGGGCAGATGTTTAAGATGATGGATGATTCAGGAGGGAGGTGATTGGATCTGTGTATTTGAAAGATGAAGTGAAGAGGAAAAGCATTTAGGGGGTTTAAATAATTGAGGCATGAGTTTAAAAAGGAGGAAAGCAGGGCAACAGCATTGGTAATTGAGAGGTGCAGGGGACGATATGGAGGCAGTCTTAATAAGTGGTGTGTGTGTGTGTGTGTGTGTGTGCGCGGGGAGGGGGCATGCACTCATGCCCACATATGTGTGCACAAGGGGACTTTCTACAGAGAAAAGTCATTAAGGATGATGCTAAGGCTTTGACCATCTTGACTGGGTAAGTACAGAGGATAAGCGTGAATTTGATTTTGGCCTAGCCAAATATTTAGCACTGTGGATATCTGGTTGACATTATCTAGATGTCTGGGCAATTAGAGGGATACGGGGGGAACTCTGGGGCTGGAGTGAATAGGTGAAGGTTGAAGATTTGGGAGTGAAACACGTTGCCCACCAGGCTGTGCACAGGCAGAAGCAAGAAGCCCCAAGATGAAGCTGTGGAGGAGCTAATGGGCTGGAGCAAGTGGTGGCAGCAAAGCCTCATGACAGCTGGGAGTGGTAAGAAGTTTACAAGGAGGGCATAACCAAGAATGCCCATCTGCATGGTCAAGCTAACCTGAGACTGGAAACGAATCTCTGGCAGCCCCAGCTATTGTCGTTAGCCAGTGTGAAGAAAACCTGCTTGCACAGTTTTGATTTCCAGGGATCACCTTGACAAGAAGTCTCTGTGGGAGTCCTAGATAAGAACAGAAGGTTTGTGCAGCACTGAGTTCCCGGAGGGCTCTAAGCAGATGGGAAACTCCCTGCCCCCGACAGGCTGAAGAAACACTCGCTGACAACACCCCATTACTCCTGCGCACCCAGGGGAGGTGAAGAAAGGAGCAAGCAGGTGGGCCACTTTGTCAGGCAGTCTCAGGAGAGAAGGGGCCAACGCCAAGGATGGTGTGTCTTGACAGCGTGCAGCAGCCATGGAGGGCAAGCGTGTCTTGTTTCCAAGTGTGAGGCAGAAACGGGCCAGGGAAAGGCATATCTAAAAGATGCTCAGCCAGACCTTCAAACTCTTAAGTGGCCACCACTGTGTGTACACTGGGCCTGGATGCAGCCCTTGACTCTCTCTTCTGCCCTCCTCTCTCTCTTTTCATGGTCTGGACAATATAAACTTCATGCAGCTTGCCCCAGACACTATGCTACTCCTACCTCTGTGGGTTCTTCCATGATCCCAGGGTAGGGATGAGTGCACAGAGATGCTTAGTGAATATCCACTGACTCAGGCTTTCTGTAGAGAGTGGACCCTCATCCCCACCCCCCCAGCCTGCATAGGGAAGAGGACTCCAACCCACACTCCGGGACTGTCTCTATGCAATTGGTGTGTCCTCCCCAGGGGGAGGGCAGGGCTGACGTGCTCATCCTTAGTACTGGGGATGCGTGTCTGGTGTTGTTCTTTCCTTGCCTCTAAGTGGTGAGTTCTCACGTGGGAGTTTAAGGATGGGTCTCTGGTCTGGCAAAGATTCAAAACATTCAGAATGGAGGACATGTGTTCTCTTATATTCTGTCTTTCAGCATGGTGTTGAAGAGGCATTTATTTGTAAATTGGGTGCTTTTCTACCCATCTCCTTATTGGGCTTTTATGTATGCTCTGCAGGGATGAGGCTCATCTGGGTATGCTGAGGGCTATGTGGGAAGACTTGCATCCAAAACTACTGGAACCCTTATACCTGATCTACCCTGATACAATTCTACATGACTTCCTTCTGAGTTTGCTGATAAAGGGAAAGAGAGGTAAAAGACAATCAGTGTGATTCAGAGGCAAGACCAAATTCTTTTGTGTTTAAAACTTTTGTTCCAAAAATTTGAAATTTTTAAAGATTAATTTTTAAAGGAGGCTGGAGGTTAAATACAGTAATAAAGCAGAAAGTAAGAACTTAGAGAAATGATAATTCTTTTTCTCTATTCATGTTGGAAATTCAGGAGATCAAAGGCATTTTGAAGATCTATGGGAAGAGCGTTAATTACAAGACAGGCTTTCTAAGCAAGGTACTGGCACTGAGTATAAAATTCCTCTGGAAATCTCTGCAGTAGCTCCTTAGCATTCATTTATTTCTGCATACATAAACATTATAACATCAGATTGTAAATTTCATCTAATTATAGAGCTATTCAGGCATCCAGGGGTTTTGAATTTGCTTTTGTATTGTTGGTGCATATAAGAAAGAGAACCTTTCATTTTTGAAACTGAATCTCAGAAAGAATGACAGGGATTTGCAAACAGCTCTATCCAAGTCATTTCTAGACATTATGTTCTAATTATTCTTTTCAGTCTATATTTAAAACAGGGTTTGGGTTGATATTACGATGTGACATTTGTTGGGAAGGCAAGGATCAGTGGAGATGAGGGAACAGCCTATAGCAGTTTGCAGTGCAATAGGAAACAGAGACTCAGATCCTTCCAGAAGATGACATTTGTATGACACTTTAGAATCTGCAAAGAGCCTATGAGTGTGATTTTACCTTTGGTCCTGTAGCAGCTTTGGGAGGTAGATATTCTTAGCCTTTTCAACAGATGAAAATATGTGAATTGGAAAGGAAAAAGGAACCAGAATTTGCCAAGAATGGACATAGTTGATTTAAGTCTTACTGCAATCCTGAGAAGTGGGCATTATCATTCCCATGATACAGATGAGAAAACTGAAGCTTCAAGGAGGTTCAATATGTCTACAGCTACTAAGATGCATAGGAAATAATCAGACCTAGTGCCTCTATCTTTTCTTACTACCTTCTCTCTCTTGCTCACTATTACTCTCTCTTTCCCTCCTCCTCGTCCTCCTCTCCTCAGACTCCTCCTCCTGTTCTCCCCCTGCCATCACTATGCATGCAGATGTAGATATGTTGTTCTGTAATCATGAAAGGTGTTTGAAGGTGTTTCCTAGTTTTCCCTCAGTTTGCCCTTCTGGGACAGGAACATCTGTGAACATGCAGAAACTAAGAAAAGAGCTGGGCTTGCATCGTCTAATTTGCCAGGGTCCATTAATTTTTCCTTCAGGGATTGGGAATTAGCTGTGGTCACATGAGTAGAGACTGCCTCATCTGTTAAAAATCCATGACAGAAGAAATGTGAGGGAAAGGCACCCACCATCTGTTTGGTGGTAGAGTATCAATCAGAAACAAAGTGAGTACATGTTAAAGAAGGCTTCTGCTGTGTCCAGGGTGAGTGGGCAGCTCATTTCCACAGCATGCGGATGGTCTGGTCAGAGTTCAGCTTTGATGTTTCCTCCATGATCAGGTTTTCCTGGGTTGCTATCTGCACTGAAGGTATGGACTTCAGTGGGAACCGAGGACAGAGACTCCTTTTCCTGAGATGCTGGGTAAGGTTCCAGGTCTCTTCTGTTTGAACCCAGGAAACAGGGTAGCAAGACTAGCAAACCTTCTTTGGTCATGTCACCTGAGAAGGGAACCTGCTAGGCCAACTGGGAAGTACACTTCCTCTGGGGGACAGTGATTGTCCAGATCAGCAGGGTCATCCAGGTCTCCTCCTTCTACCTCATCTCCACATCCAGTCGGCCACTCAGAATTCTTAACTCTCTGCCCTGAATACCTAACATATCTCTCATCTACTCCATAGCCACTCTCTTGACCTGCTATTTCTTGCCTGGATTTTTTGCAATTCCTTCCTAGTTTGTCTTCTCAATCCCAGATCTAATTTCTTGCTATCCATTATCCATGTCCGGCATGAATTTTCTGAACACAAATCCAATCATGTTGCTTCTTTGGTCAAAATGCTTCAAAAACGTTTCCTCGGCAATGAGGCACAATGTCTTATCAAGGTTTGCACACCATGCTCCTCCTGAGCACTGCTCTGATACTTTCCTGCCTTCCACTCTTAGGCCTTCCCATGAGGGATGAGTTGCTTCAAGAGGGTTGGGCTGTCACTGTCACCTCCTCTGGGATGCTTGCCTCACCCTCACCACAATCCTACTTCAATGCACACCTTCCCTAGCATGATAGACATCGCCTTATCGCAGCTGTTAGGAAAATCATTCAGCTTTTATGTCCACTAGACTTCAGCTTTGTAAGGGTAAGGGCCTTGGCTCTATATCTCCACTGTGCAGCAGAGAGAGCATCGTAAGTGCTCGCAGACTGTGCTCCAGGAGTCCAGAGAGAGCATGCAACAGATATGGTAATGCTCTCTTGGCTCCCATGTCTCTATTGATAAAATTGAAGAGTGGAGTCCAGGAAATTTGAGAATGTGGCAAGACCCTACCTACACTCACAGCTCACCACTCTGAGATCCCTGTTTCCAGCATCCTGTTTCTCATAGGCTGTCAGGTAGACAGGAATCCCATTCTCTCTGGGTACTTCTGGGACCCAGAGAGTACTTTGACTTGTCCATTGCACAGCATATACATCTGTACATATGCACCTATGTGCACAGAAGGTAAGTAGCCACCCATGTAGCATGTACATCTAGAGATACACATGAATTTTAATTATTTCTTGTATTATTTTACTAGATTATAAGGATAATAGAGTAGGGATTATTATTTATTTTTTACATTTTGGATCAGAGCCCTTCCAGGGTACAGAGTAGCCCTGGGATAAGCATTCAGTGGCTATTGGTAGAAGGCTTTCCTAGCCCACATTGGGCAGAAGTACAAGGTTTTCCTTTGATCTTCCTTTGTCTCTGTCTCTGTCTATCTCTTTCTTTAAGAATTTCTTTTAAATTGCAGAATAAAAAGTGTAGCTTAATAAGTTGCTATAAAGTGTCTACCTTTGGAGCCATCACCTGATTTTGAAATAGGACTTTGGGGGCACAGTAATGCCCCATCCATATGCCTGTCCTAATCACAATCCTTGTTCCCAACCACACTAATCACTTTCCATTTTTTTTGTAGCTTTATCATCCATTTGTAGATGCTGTAGTTTTGTCTCACTTATTTTATTTTGTTAAATTTGGTTTGTCCTTTAAAGCTTAAAAATATTATCTTATTAAATTTGGTTTGTCTTAAATCTTAAGTCTTTCTCTATCCCTTTATTTTCCTTATAACTTATTTATTGGAAGATATGTGCCTTTCACCAGCAGTATTTACCTCTGTCTGGATTTTACACTCTTCCTATGGTCCTCACCCTCTGTAATCTCTGCAAAGCAGAATCTGGACTCACAGTTCTGATCAGACTTAGGCTCAATCCCTTGGTAAGACCACAGGTAGTACATCACGTTCTTCCCTGGGGAGGTGTGGCTGTCATTCCCTTTTGTGCTGATAGCATTCTTTGACACTAGATTCATAGATCCACTAATTCATTGGGGGTTGGAAAATGGTGAAATTCTAATTCTTTTGTTTTCTTAAAACCTTTTTTAAGCTGGAACACTTTTTGTGACATCCCCTTTACCTACTATTCAGTAATTTTGTGGTACAGTGCAGAGGAAAGAAGAAAAAAATATTTGTTTCTCACTTGTTCATCAGTTTTCAAGATGATCAGCCAGTTCCCACCACAGACGAACAACTTAAAAAATATCAAAATAAATTTATGGCATTCCATATATTTGCTGGGTTTTTTTTGATTGAACTTTCTAAAAATGATCTCTACTAAAGTTCACTTTATGAGTTCTTTGGACAGCGGGAGCTTCTCTGGTGGCTTTGAGTCCTTTTGACTCTCCTGGTGCTTGTTGGTTTCCCGGCTTTCTTGGAGGACAGGATGCTCTGGGCTTGTTTAGTCAGGCTTCTCCCGAAGATCAGAGCCATGAGAAGCCTGGAGAGTCTCTGGTGCAAGTGCATGTTCAAAATATGAGGCTGTGCGCCGCTGATGGCAGAGGCACAAAACGCACCCCTCAAGATCAGTCAGTGGTGGAGCCCAAGGCTCCCCTTGCTTCTGCTTCTTTTCCCATATCCCTCCCCCATCGGATGGTTCTGCACATGCTCAGGGCTAGGTCCTACCTAATCTGGTCTCTGATCTGCTGCCAATTGTGTCTGGAAACACACTCACAGAGACACCAAGACGTGTGCATTACCAAAAATCATCTTGGTTTCTCTGAATCCAGTCAAGTCAACAGCCAATTGACTATCACAAGGCTCTTCTTGTGCACTTCCTGCCCCAGCCCTTGTTAAGAACCCTGGCTCTGGAGCTGGGCGTCGTGGGTTCGAATACAGAGTGTAGCATTTTTCAACTGTGAAACCTTGGGCAACTTTTGCACTCCTCTGACCCTCAGGTTCCTCCTCTTTCAAGTGATGGTGATCACAGTATCTCCCTCATAGGGTTGCAGTGAGGATTTCTTGAATTTCTGTATAGAGTATTTAGAAGTGATTGGACCACATACAGGTATTTGCAGTATTGTTAAAGTGCCAATTTTTATGACCCAGGAAGAAGTGATGCTGTGTTTATAAATAATTTACATAGAAAAATGAACAAGTAAATGGTGACTGAGGATCTGATAGTCAGTTGCTTTCTGCATTTGTGGGTGCAGTGCCCAATAATGGCAGATCTGTTTTGGTTTTGGTTATTGTTTTCATTAGATTGGGCAAAAGAGTCTTGCCTTGGCAGAGCAATGAGATTTTCATATAGAGTAAGACAATCAAGAATAGATACTGAATTGTCAGACATCTTGGCATGGATCTTGGATCCAGTCATTTAAAATTCTGACCCTTGGGGAAGGTCAGCTGCCCTGCCCCAGTGAGGGTCAGGAGAGACACTTCACCTGATAACTTAGTCCTTTCATATTTACCTTGAAGAAGGAAGCAAACTTTGTATTGCCGTGATAAATAGAAGAACGATAAATGCACACACCAGGTTGGACTTGAATACTTCATCCCTCATTTGAGAATACTGCAATTGAAAGAAAAACAAGGAGAATGAATTACTTTGCAGCAGAGTTAGGCTTTTGGAAGAGTTAAGTTTCAGCAGTGTCTGAGGTTGGGGGAAACAGAAAAAAAAAACAACAATGCAATTCAATTTTTTAAAAAGAATTCAGAGGAATCTGTAGTTTCATAAACCTTCTTGTGCACGATCTCCACCCTCCCCGCAGCCTGCCAGGGAAAAAGACAGCAGCTGGCCTCGTGAAGAGTCTCAGGCGAGGGGCTTTCCATGAGCCTGTGTGGCCCTCCCCACTCCCTGTGGACTAGTACCATCCTAACAGAACAGCACACGGCTACATATGCAGCAAGTTAAGCTCACGTTGGCTTTCTCCACGAGTAAATTTAAATCATTTAAGGACCTTGCTTTGTTTTTTGTCAGCTTTGGGCATATAGGGAAATATTTTCCCAGGAAGTCTTTCTTCCTTCTTTCTCTCTCTCTCTCTTTCTCTCTCTCTCTCTCTCTCTCTCTCTCTCTCTCTTTCTTTCTTTTTTTAAAATAACTGTTGAAAATAAATAAATTCACAGAATCTTAGAAAGTACCCCAGGAGATCTCCAACTAGGAATAGCCCTTTGTCTCCCAGCAGAGACACCAAGACTGATGGGCCAACATGCTCAATACCCCTCTGTTTTCTGCTCGAGGCAGCCCTGAGCAATGGTGCTAACTTTATTTCAATTACCCAGAGCTCTCAGTAACTTCATTGTCCAGCTTTAAAAGCTTCTGGAAGGCTTTCATTGAATATGTACTTTCCTAACTCCAGCCTTGTGTCCAGAACCATCTTGGAGTTGCTTAGCTGAGAAAAAATCTACTTCTTTCAAAAACAGGGAAGGGTTATAAAACTCAAAAAGACCTTAGAACTCTAAACCAAGTCCTGTATTTTGCCTTAATGCCAGAGATGTCTCGTAACTTGCTGATGATCACACAGCATACAGATCATTTTAGTTTTGGATTAGGGGAAGAGATAGAAAGCTAAGCCTGGCACAGGAACTTTGTAATCTTTGAGTCACCTTATCCAAGAAGCTGGTAAATAGATCTGTCATGATATCTTAGGCTGTATGTCCACAATACCAATATAAGATTTCGGTTACATCAGCAAAATAATAAAATTAGTCTAACTTGTTGTTGGTGTGGTTTTTGCAGTAGAGTTACAAGGTTTTTACTCTCTTGCTGATTTCTGGATGTCGTCCTGATTTTGGACTGGAACTGACTGCTCAGTGTCATGGTGCAGGCTTGTGAGGGACCTGCAGTGGCTGAGCTGCCTGGGTGGTGCACAGTGCTGCACAGACACCACACGTTTCTTGTTTGCAAGACAGACCTTTCTTTACTCCCCTGCATCGAAGCTTCTGCTCAGTTGCTGACAATCTGGTTGGTGTCTGGAAGGGAATCCAGGAACAAGGCCCTGAAGAATCTCTATAAGCCATCCTCAATCCTGATAAGTCCATAGAAAATCCACGTTATTGATAATTACCAATAGTGCTGTCTAAGGACATGGCACGAGACCAAAACACACTTGCTTAAAAATAAATGAATAGGCCATAAAGAAGTTAATTAAAAGAAAGAGCAATATCTGAATTTCTTCTGACAACCAATTGCATAAGATTTGATTATTTTTACTGACTGATTAATTTCAAAGCAGCTTGGTAATGTAATTTTAATAATGGGATTTTATAAAAAACAACAGCAGTAATGTTTGGCCTGCTTAATCCTTTTCTTCTTTCACTTCTTCTACAACACTATCATGATCACCACCACTGCTATCATCATCATCATCATCATCATCACAACAAAATAAGAAAGTTATAATGGACCTGCATTTGTAATGGACCATTACCTTCTCAATTCTGTAGTCTTTTTTATAACCTCAGCGATGTCTACTCAAATATCCGCTGATTTTCATCAGGTGACCTTTTCTGCTTTGTTTGGGGAAGTGGGTTTCTTCTCTTTCAGCCGGAGCAAGGCCTTCCAGGATTTTTAGTACTCTCAATTTGAAGGGGCTCGAGAACTCACTCCTTGGCAAAGGATTCCTTTCCTTTTCTCATTGGAAAAATGTTTCTTCCTATAGATTCTAAGCCTGAATCTCTGACTCCTGAATGTTTCTCACTAATGACTTAAAAATATCACATGATCATTTGTTCAGACTAAAGTTGCATAAAGTTTTGGATTCCATCCTTTCCAGGTAGCAAGCTTGTGGAGACAAAGCAGAAGCTTTACTTTGTCTCCAGATCTATCAGTATTTCACTTTGAACAAAGCCAATTTCTTCTCATCTCTGGTCTTTTTTCTGTCAAATGAGGACGTCTAAATTCTGCAATGCTAAAACATTCTATGATTTCCATGTTTGAACTCCAGTGCTGAGCACAACCACATAAAAGAAGAACCTCATCATATTTGTGAAGGCAGTGTCAATCAACCACAGAACACTAGGTTTCAGAATGGAGCATAGTGTTACTTTGAAAGGCAAAGAGAGTAGACTTATGAAACGAAATCTTCTAATTGGCTCAGGATGATAGGGTACCGAGTCCTAGGAGTGAGTGAGTCATTTAACTTCCTCCGGACGTGTGAAGGTCTGAATACTCGTATTCATAGCTATATTTAGTGAGTTGCGCCAAAGTTAGACAATCCTTTTGTCCCCTCTGTTCTTTCCTCACCTGGCCCCATTTCATAATTTAGTTATGAGCATAGACATAATCTAGAGGTAGACTACTTGGATTTGAATCCCAGAGCCAACACTTACTAGCTATGCAAGCTTGGAAACATTTACTAAGTTTTCTATGTCTCATAGTGGGTATGATTAGGAGCTATCTTATAAAGGTTATTGGAAGGATGAAATAAGTTAATATAGGCAAAGTATTAGAGAAGTGCCTTACACATGATAACCCTACAAAATTGTTTGTGTTAATCAATTAGTTATGGTTATTTTGTTGCTATATTTTTGGCTTTGGGAAGTGTACTTTTCAGCTATGGTGTTGCCTTCCAGAATGTTATTTTCTACTCCAATATTCATACCTTGTCGATTCCTTGCACTCAGTGGGGACCTTGAAAGTGTTGCTGACTGATGTGTGCATCATATTAGGAAGAATTCTGCAAAAGGGACTATGCCTTCATGTATGTGCTTTTGAGACACATGCAATGAGAAAACACCTGCCATTATTCTTACCCTTGCTTCCTAAAATATTCACTGGCAATAGGTGGAATTCTCTGCTCCTCCAGGACCCTTAATAAAGGTGTCCTGGAAAGGACCATAGGACTCTTATAATTCACTGAGCCCTTGGACTGGAAGGGAGCTTGGAAATTTTTATTTCTTCCAGGTGAGGACCTCAAAGTTCAGAGAAGGGAATGAGTTGATTGGTGGGAAAGTGCACACAACAAGCCACATCTCTTGACTGTAGTGAAATTCTTTCCACTGAACCCCTGTCTATGGGCAGGAAATGCCTGAGGCAGTATACAAGCCAACTATAAATGGGATTCGTACAAATTAAAAGATCGAGCTATTGGAACAAATGTCAAATAATTCCTTTGAGAGATTAATTTAGAATTTGGGATATTATTATTTTTCAATCTGTAGGGTTTGAGTTGATTCAGAAACATACCTAGCATAACAAATATGAATAATGATGAATTCCCAGCATGAAGTGGGCACTGTACTGCGTGTTTCCATGGAGGATCCCATTTAATGATCACAACAAGACTTTGAGGAAAATCTTGTTTATTTTATTTCCATTTTGTACATATAGAAACTGAGGATTAGAAGAGTTGAGCAACTCAGCCTCACCTCTCTTATTGTAAAAGGGGATCCAAAGAGTTCGACTCCAGTGTGAGGTCTCACTGGCTACACTATCTTCTATTATCTTCAGGGTTAGCCCTTGTTCTTAGCATGCATGGTAGTTCTGCTTGCTATATATTAGAGATATGATTTAGATATATAAAAAGGGAATGTGTTAAAAAATTGGTTCTATATAAATCTTGGTTAGGATGAAAGTGGAACACGAATTGGGCACCTGGTCTTCAGAAGCACCCTGTGGAATGACACTGCTGTGTTTTCATCATTGATGAATGGATTCTCAGCAGGATGTGATGCTAAATGAAAGACTCTGCCTTAGTCCCAGATGGATGAATTGATAACATGGGAGGAAACCAAAAGCATAGTGGATTTTATGTAAACGCCACAGAAAAGGATAAAGTCATCCCAGAAATGAAAACTCTGACTTGATTTGAAGAAGTTCAGACTTGGAGTTCCTTCTAAGGAATTGGGGCATGAAGAATTTGTGTTCCATTTGCTTCATGTCTGGGGATGTTGCCCCTGAGTCCTCTTGAAAGTTATTTTCAGAATTGAAATCAGAGAAATGAGGGTCAATGGTTCACAAGGAAACCAAGAAATCCAAGTCTGATCAAATGAAGAAGAAGCCCATTCCAGATGTTTTATCCTTAGAGGGATGATCAGTGAAGTTAGCTGCAGAGTTGATGGACACGGCTTCCAATCTTTTCTGAGACAGTTCTGAAAAATCTTCTTTAGTGCCTGAAGCAGTCCTTAAAAATCTTGCTCAGTGAAGGGGATGGAAATCACCTTCCTCATCTCTATTTCAAGGATAAGCTGAAAGGTGCTGACTAAATTCTTAACATCTCTGCAAGAAGTAGAGGATGCTTCCATTTAAAGCAAATATCTAACTAGTTGTCTAAACTACAGCTATACTCTGGCTTTTTATCTAAGTTGTGGGTGCTATTGCAAAATCTTATAAGAGGATGAGATTTACATGTCTGGTGCCCTTGGTCAGAGACTTACTAATGCTGATTTCACTTAGTAATATCTATCAGGAATGAGCCATTAACCCAGACCCAAATACTTCCAGGGTTGGGGGGGATTACACCTTACTTGGGATCCCATTCCGTCTTTGGATAAATCTGGTTTGAAGAAAGAGAATTTTGTAACACACCTTTCATTAAATAAATTAATATGTTTTAAATTCAAGAAGGGTCTCAATCTGGACAATCTTTCCAGTTTGTATAAGTGAATGAAGAAATTCAGCTTCTATCCTATTGCTAAATTCATGTATTATATAGAATGGTGTGGCTTAGAATTTCCTAAAAATTAGACATTTGGATAAAATGAATAATTACAACAAAAAGTAAGAATCTAATTTGCAATGATTTTTAAATTTTGGAACATAGCATCTTTCTTCTCCATTTTTGTGTCTAGTCCAATCAAACCATCTAAGAGAGCAATTCTACATGTGACAGGTGAGCTGTGGAGTCTCACTAGCACACTTCCTTCTAAGTGGTCTGACCTTTGAATGCAAGTGGTTGAATCATAAGGAAGGATGCTAGCATAAATCTAAGATGAGTGACTTCAAAAGTGTGAGATGGGAGGATGTCCCCCACATCCCTGCCACCACAGGATGACAGAAGACCCTGAATGGTAGCATATTTTCTAATGGCATGCTCTCCTTTGTTAGGAATTAGACTGACATGAGAGAATTCTTACAAAACTTTTGCAAGTTTCTGACCCACCGTCTTCTGCTTTCTCTTCCCATACCCTCCACCTTTAGGAGGAACGCGTGTGCTTCCTTTCCTGATGGGTCTGGTCCCTCAAGCCATGGTGAGCCTGAGATACTTGTGACTTTCCTTGTGTTCTTCAACTAGAAGCCCTGGGCTGTAGATGGTGATGAGATCTATACAGAAGGCATTGGAACAGTCTCGAGCACTGGGTCAGTGCCTTCTACCACCCTACACTGCATCACTGTGGGGGAAGTTGGTACTTCTGACTCTGCTGGCTTTATAGGACTGGAAATGGATAATTGGTCTGATAAAAAGATGCAAGTGAAATGACCCTTGAAGTCATTGATGACATACCGGGTGGTAAAAGTAGCAATAATTGACATGGGAATATCAAGAATATAAAAAAGTCTCACAAGGTCGCTGTTTGAATAAGAGGTGGATTTCTTCCCTAAGCTTCTTAGAAACCTGCTCTTTGTACCTGAGGAGGAAGCCTAAATACTCATATTATTTTGTTACTTACTAGAGCAGTAAAAACGTAAGAGGGGCCTTATAATGCAGCGGAATAATTCCCTTAAAATGCTATAAAAACAAGATCATGAAAATGATTTGGACATGTAGAATTTAGAGAAATGAAAGAGAACAGCTGAGTCCACTGGGTTCCATCCCCATGTTACCACTTGTATGCATCTAAATGAGAAGCAGAATACTCAAAAAAATCTGAAAGTTTCCAAGACAAAAACATGCATTTTTTTCTTACTATTTATCTGCAGAGTCCAACATCCTAACAAGTCAACAAGTTCATTCATTAGTCTACCCTCGTTTTCTTTGCCAAACTCATTCTTTATTTCCATATTCCAACCCTTATAACTCAAATAAGAATTGATGTGAAGAGGGAAGAAATATTTCAAAGTGTGTGATACATTTTTTTTCCCCTGAAATCTCCTAAGCCTCAATTTGGCTTTGATTTTCTTTATAAAAGACAGAGAAAACAGAGAAATTCTGAACAATAAAAATCAATTGTACTTAGCCAAAGAATTTTCTAAGGATTCCTTCATGTGACAAATCCTAGTTTTTACGTGGTGGATAAAAAAGTAACATTAAATGAATGTTTCAAAAATACTCAGCATAGAACTTGGTGCATATCAAGCATAATTATGATAGTTGTTATTGTTAGCCAAAAATGAGAAAAATCTGATGGTTAATTTGTATAAAAATGAAGCTCACTGTCAGTTTGGTTTCCTGTGTCTTTGGTATTGTTAAGTGGCTATCTCTGACTTTTGGCTCTGTTCTTTGACTGTTTGAACTAACCCACCTTATTTTGTGCACACAGCTCAGAGATGGTTCAAGGACTCCTGATTCCTGTTCCTACTGTCATAGAGAAAAGGTGTCTTATGTATTTACATGTTCACCTATTTGATTTTTGCATGTGCTTAGACAGCGACAGTAGTAGAGTTCCCTTGTTCTAGTTTATATTTATAAAGGTTCTGAGTGTTGCTAGGAATGTGTGGTGAGTTGTAAGATGTGTACGTGTATTTCTATGCATGTGTATGTGCATTTGTGTGTGCATGTGTGGGTTGTATAGTGGACAAATAAAATGATCATGACTTTAATTTTGCTTTTTTAATTCCTCCATGGTATTTGCCACACCATTGCCATCTAACCCCTTCCCACCCCCATGTACTTGACGGCCTGCCTTCTCAATGCATTCCAAACTGAATGGAGACTGGGCAGTATGAAAACTAAAGGATTTTACAAGGTGCATTAGCAATAGTCTGGGCTTAGCAGACATAATGAATTTGATTGTAATTACAGCTCTGTTGCCTTCTACAAATTTTGGTCTTAGAAAAGCTGCTCAAACTCACTGAAGCTCCCTCACCTGTCAAATAGTAAAACTAATACCTGCATAAAAGGATGCTGTAACAAATCAAATGAGGGAACAAATGTAAAATATTCATGATAGAGCTGATATGGTCATAAGTGAGGGACAGGTATCAGTTTCCTAGTAACACTGCTGTCTCAGTTGCAGTTTGCTGCAGCCTCTCAGGCATTTAATAAATATCAGTTGGCTGCATTTCATTGGCACAGAAGCCTGTGAGGTGGCCATTAGGACACTCATTGGTAAGATGGGAAGTTCAATGACTGGCCCAAGATCACAAACAGCAGTGTAAGTTCCCAGGAGCAAAGGTCATGGCTTTCTGTCTTCTTCCAGTACTTGATACAAGATACCTGTTGGGTTGTACACAAGTTGAGCACAAACTGAGCCAAGCACATGAAGTGTGCTAGATGGATTTCCAGGAATCACAAGAAGTATGGATAGAAAGACTATTCTTGCAGGGAAGAAACTCATATGTGAAATGATATAAAAATCCTTTACTGGCTTCTCCTTCTAGGACAAAGGCAAAGTCTTTGGGAAAGATCAATATCAAGGGCCTTTAGAGAGGGAGGCTATCTCTCTCAACTTATTTGGAAGAGAACCTGGACTAAACAAATCACTTAAAAGAAAGGGTAAACAAAAGATGCTTACATGTTTAAATACATCCCGGGACTATGGTGGTCATTGCTTCTGTTCCAAAGATTTGAAGGTGTTGATGGGAATCCCTCTACCAATGTGTGACAAATCTATAATTCATCAGATTTATTTAAGGTTTGGACCCTGGCACCCTGGGATATAAGACACATTAAGATTGCCCCCTTCTGATATTTTTCATGATCTGATTTCTTTAAAAATCTCTGGGGAAATATGAGATTTATTTTAAATAAGGATTTAACCTCACTCAGATTTGGCTTAATACTATCAGAAAGACAAGGAAAAGAAAGACTATTACATTCATTCAAACATCTACTATATGAATATGTGTCATCTAATTTTCACACCAACTTCTAGGGGCAGATGATGACTAACATCTCAATGAGATCAAGCCCCTCATCCTGCAGTTCCAAGTCAGCAAGGGCAGGAATTGGGTTCAAGTCATATCAGCTCAGCAATCAAGTCTATTTTCTTTCATTTGTCTTATTGAAGACTAAATATTTGTGAGTTAGATGGACATTTGATAATTACTTGTCTTTATCTACTGATGATCAGTAAATTAAACGACAGTCCTTTATGTCTATTTTTGTTTCCAAAGTGGGATTCGAACCAAGGTCCGTTGTTTCTGGGGCCACTTTGAGCCTTACAGAGATATCCCCTCTAGACCTATTGAAGGCCATTTTGGCTCAAGTGTGGACAAGGGAACATTCAGATATGAGCTGATTTCTGAAGAAGTTGGTAAGTGACCATCCCAAGTGTCCATGATCATCCAAGGATAATGAAAGCTGGCCAAGAATTCAGAGTAACAATCTTGAGAGTCTTTCTCAAAATGCAGACTCGCCCCCCTGCAAAACCAGAATCCTGGGAGAAGTGTGATGGGAAGGTATCTGCTGCTCAGACATGATCCCCAAGTGATTCTCAAGTCTGAAAATTATTAAGCAAGGAAAAAGACAGTTTTGTTGCATGAATATATCACAAAGACAAAAAGAGGCCTATTCTTGCAGGAAAATATTTCAAAATGAAGCTGAAAGATATCAGTATTGAAGGAAGGAGGGAAATATAGTCTTCAGTGATATAGGTGAATTTTAACACTTAAGTCACTAAAGTTATCAAAGGCATAAATACATAATGTTTTTATACATATATATTAAATATATACTAATTTTTGTTAAAGATAAGGAGGTATCTCATTCTAAGGTGATGGTATTGTTTTAGGGACACAAAGTTTAATGATTTTATTCCACATTAGCGTTCCTATGTTGGTAAGTTTTCCTGAGCCTCTAAAGATGTCAGGTAGGATGAGTCTGGCTAAGAGTAATTGCAATAATTGACTTCTTCATCCTAAGTCTCACTCAGAATTTAGTTCTAGAAGAGAAATGAGGATCAGAGGCCAAGAAACACTACCTTTTTGTATGTGCTCTGAATGGAAGAGCCCAAGATAAGTAATCTCATGAGGGTTAAGTTCCTTACCAGATAAGGAAGTTCTGTTAAACAAAGGTGAGTACCACAGGAAAAGATGGGAATTCAGACAAATGTGCAACTTAAAAAAGGAGAAATATAAAGATCAAAACATATGCAGAAAGAACTTCAACCTCAATTAAAAAATGTCAAAATCAAAATGATAAGTAGATGCATTTTGCTTCTAATCCAATTGGCAATTCTTAAAAGTACAGGCATAATTCTTCAGGGCAATTTCAGAGTGCATATCAAGTTCTGAAAACATACATACTCCTTTAGTCTCTTTAGGATTTTATCCAAAGGAAATAAGCATGGATGTGTGATTTAACTATGCCAATGGCTGCAGCAACATAGTTTGTAATTTATAATAATAATAAAAAAGAACTGAATACCCCCCAGAATGGTAAATACAGAATGGAGTAGTATTTAATTAATAAAATTATTTAGTAGTTAATAATCAAATAATTACGTGAAAAAGAATTAAGAAGAGAATGCCTAATGTTGTACTACAAAGCATTGAGTACACATGCTTTATTGTTATAGAAAGGTGCATAGATGAGTATACAGATGCAAACTCATGTAAGACCAGCATGACAGATGCCCAAATGCTAGCAGTGCTTATCCTGGATTAAAAGATCAAAAGAGATTTCATTTTCTTCTTTTTGCCTTATATGCTTGGCATACACTTTTGTAAGTGAAAATGCACCCTTGAACAGAAAAAAATATATATATGATTGACAGCATTTGATGAATATGTTGTTTTCTACATCTGATCACTGTAGTTCCAATATTTGCTTGCCCCTGAGATCTGTCAGCCTGCTTGGGAAATATGTAGCCTCACTAAAGAAGGGCAAAAGATTCATCTGTGAAATCTAGGAGGGATTGAGGGTGCCTTTGGTGATTAGGTTAGCCCTTTTGCCCTATCCAGGAGTCTGCCAGAAAGTCCTCACAATGTTGCTGGGAAGTGAAGATATTGATATGTACTAATTCTAACCTGGCCAGGTCAAAGTCTTGGGTTCTGTGATTTGCCACATGACATCTATCCTGGATGAGTTTTTTTAAATTTTTAAAATTTATTGTTGTTATTATTATCATTATTAAAATAGGGATTAAACCCAGAGATGCTTTACTACTGAGCCACATCTCCAGTCCATTTTATTTTTTATTTTGAGACAGGGTCTAAGTGCTGAGGCTGGTCTTAAACTTACTATCCCCTGCCTCAGTCTCCCAAGTTGTTGAGATTCCAGGTATGCACCACTGTGCTCAGCCCTGGTGAATCTTGAAGAGACATGAGATGCTACTCATAATGACATTGGGAAAATAAGGTTGAACTCTGACAGTTCCAGGAATACCAGTCAATAGGGTCACCACGATTGGTTGCTGGAAGACATGTGGAGCTGTCCAATGTCCTGATTTCACAGTTGAGGAAACTAAGGACTAGAGGAGGGAAAGTGTAAAACGTGTTGTCCAGGCTTGACTAAGCCACAGGGGTCATGGGCTTGTTTTCTGAAGCTGAACCTAAAACATAGTTTCTGGGGATGGGGGCAGGGGAGGGGAGACGGGCTGTGAGCTACTTAGAATTCTACAGCAGAGTATGAGCCGAGGTTTGGTCCTCTGAACCCACCAAATAGGACCAGATCAAAATCAACCTGGGTCTTTTGGCTCTTAGTTTGCACGAAACATTCTGAGACCAGCCACAGGAAGGGAGGCAGTTTCCTTTCATCTTAACCTATGTCTTCCTTCAGTTTCTTATAAAAATCCTGTACACATGACACTGTTGGTCCCTGACTGGGAAATGTTGATGATATTTCTGTACGTTTCAGTGGAGCTTTGCATTCTATAATTCACTCATAAAGGTGGACGTGAAAACAAGGTCCCTTATGCATAAATCTTCCTATCATTCAAGCAGAATGAAGACTTTCCTTCCCACAAAAACTGCAAGAGTACAATCATTTCCACCTTCCTGTTTAGAAAATATGCTTTTATGGTCCAAACTTGCATCTAAGGACCAGGGTAGGGCAGTGGGAAGAAAAGAGGTTTTGGAGTCATAAATTCTGTATGCAAATTGGTAATTAAAATGTGATACTATGTTTAAAATACACACTTTAAACATCTTCCTCTCAGTGGAGTCTTAAAGTCTTTTAAAGCCTGCTTCTGCTTGCCACCAGGTGGCAATATCAACCAGTACCACTTTCAATTAGATTCTTGTCTGAGGCTTTTTTTAGACCACATTCAGAGTGTGAACTCAGGCGGCAAACCTGTGCAGATGCTACCGGAGCTCTTTCTCTTCATCTAATCAGCACCGGGATATGCACACCTGGGTTCCCTCGCCGCACTGTGTCCTGGGTGGTTTTTTTTTTTTTTTCTGTTCATCTTTATCCTGAGGTTGTAAGGCCAGCTGTGTGTGTGTGTGTGTGTGTGTGTGCATACTTGTGTTTTCTCTTAGCCTCCTCATGTTGTGTGATTTCTTTGAGTGCTGCATAGAAAATGGAACATCTGTCAGCTGATGGCACCTAGAGTCAGTGAAATACGGTAGCTGGATTTTGAGCTCCATGACCTCTGCTTAACCTCTTGAAGACTCAGTTCTCTCTTCTCAGTGTCATAGTGATGACACTAAGGATGCACTAAGCTGACATACACAATCCCACGGAGTAGCTGAACACTGGTCCTATTCTCTGATTAGTGAATCCTACGGTTGGAGAGCCTTGCCTTTGATAAAGCTTTAGGACCTTTCTATTTAACCTCTGCCCCTAGCCCCTTCTCTCTCAACCCTTCCAAAGTTTCAAAAGAAAGAAGATGGAGAACATTGTATTCTCCATTCAAGAGCCAGGGTTCCAGGTCCTGGGGGTTCCAGGCAGGACAGTGAAATGAAGGAACACTAGCTCTGGTGTGATAGTGGACTCAGTCCTAGTACCCTATGACAGGTTGACTTTGGGTAGGTATCATAATTATTTCTCTGTGTATCCTTTCATCAAGTATAAGATAACCTAAACTTGATTAAGATACAATACTACTGTATTGTTTTTGTTTGTATTTTTTTTGTCAATTTGTGCAAACAACTTAGGAATAGTGCCTTGTAGTTGGTATATGCTCAATGGATGTTACTTATTCTGTGCTATCTGCTCAGCAGTAACCTAGTCCATAGAAAGAGTCTCATGACAAGTCAATAAGGATAGTCTCTGTGACACAGGGGAAGTGAATGTTTTCTGACATGCTCATCGTCCTTGCCACTGGGGAACCTATTCAGTGCAAAGCCCATGCCAGGTGGTGGATGGCTGGAGCATCAGTGGGTAAGTCCCATGTCTGTTCAGGTGGCTGCCCACTGATTGTCCTGTCAGGACTTCTCCAGTCTCAGTAATCCACCTCACATACACTGTGCCTCCTGTAGGACCATTCTTTCTCCAGCATCGCACAGCTACACATGAGTTGAGGGACACTATTAAATAAAACACACTAGAAACTATAGTCTGTAGGAGTTAGGTCATTAGTGAAGTAAGCACATCTTTAGCAGGATTGAAAGAATAAAGGTTTTGTGTAGCTCTAGATACAAGAATCTGTATGGCTAATTGAGAAGATTCTTTGTCAAGCTACCTTGCTTATTGTTCTAGCTCCTTCCATGTATTAATCAGGAGAGAAACTGCATTAAATTTACACCTTCAGTCCTTAATCTTATTATGAATAAGAAAAGCACACCTGCTATTTTGGGGGCTCCAAGAGAGGCAAAATGTTTCTTTTCTTTCTGTTTGGCTAGTACATAGACACAATGCATCTTGAATTGGGAATTACAGGCAAAGGTATTAATTTTGGAGTTTGCAATCTGTAGGTTGTTATCAGAGAAACTCACTGGGAAGGGTGAATGTGCAGAGAAATGTGAATTCCCCAAACCAAGGAAAGCAGAATCTCACAGGCAGCTGAGCAAACTCACAAAAGAATTGCTCACTGGAGCTTTACGGAGTGTTGGATCAAACTCCCCAAATCTGCTTGCAAATTCCCTGCTGTTCTTGCTGGAGGCTTCTGCAGATGCCAAACACCTCCTGTGCTCAGTCAAGGAAGGTCTGTCGGCTTTCATCAGTGCAAAGGAGCAGCCCAGTTAAGCAGGGCAGCACCCTGTCTTCCCACCCTCCTTAACAGTTCAGAGCTGAGGTGGGGGAAGGCATGGGAAAAGTCATCAACATGGTGATGGCTGCCATATTTGAAAACTTCACCTAATCAAGGCATGGACCTAGAGTCTTTCATAATGACATGAGAGGGAGGCAAGTTCATTATCCTTGTTGTAAATTCATGCTCGGAGTTTACTTCACTAATCAAAAGTCACATAGCAAAGAAGTGGCAAAGGTGGAATTCAACCCTGAAGATGTGGGATCTTCAACATCTCTATTTCTGCTAGACCTAGGTCAGGGGAGCTCTCAGCCAGTAGATAACTGGGAAAATTGAATAGCATATGTCTACAGTTGAGAAAGCTGGTGTTTATCACATATGCTGACATCAGGTTATGGGAATTCCTCATATATTTTGTAGCCAGGTTTGCAGCCAATGTGAGTCTAATAAAAGCAAAGGCAAATGCACATTAATGCCACTTGGCTTAATCATTCTAAAGAGGATGAAACTCTTGATTTACTGAGTTAAGGACTCTTGGTTCTTTTGTCCATCTTTGGCTTAAGAGCAAAGCTGGGGCTTTCTCATCTGAGTAGCATCCTCCTTTCAGGGCCTTCAGTCTATTCATGATTTTCAAAGAGAATAAGAAAAGACAGTATCAAACCAAATCAAACCAAACTGAACACCGGAGAAACACAGAAACCAAAACCATGGCCCCTGGGTGCTCTTTCTAGTCCCATGAACATTTACAACAATTTACTTCAGAAAAAGAGCCACTGTGGACACTCAGTTCTACCTTGTGCTCCAGGCTGGAGTCTTTAAACATCAGTGAGAATGGCTTGATATGCTCTCTTCTCAATTTATCGCCACTCCGCAAGTCGATGGTATGTTCTATTCTCTTGTTAATTTCCTCAGGCCCAGACTGGACATGCAAAGCTTGTGCAAGATGGTTTGGAAGCAGATTTATTGAATTTCTTGTTAGGGCAGCCAGAGTCTAGGGGGGAAGCACATGCAAACACAATAAACCTGCTAGTCCCCTTTGGATCAAAAAGAAATGCAATGTTTTTATATCATGTGGCATTGCAAACAGTAATAGCATTCCATGCAGTTGTATTCAGTGAAACCTACAAAATTTGATCAGTTAGCATTTGGTTCAGAGAAACACAACCCAGAAAAATACCACATCAAGAGGGACACTTCCCTTTCCTCTATGTAGGTGCACTGAATTCTTGTGCTTGAGGCATTTGGAGAGTTGTTGCCTTGGGAATGTTAATAACGACCCTTTCTCTAACCAGGCACATCCTGGGTATAAGAGAAAGAGAAAAGAAATCAAGACCAGCCAAACCAACAAAAACCCCAAACAGAAGGTAGAACATCTGAAAAGCCCACAAAATGGATCATCTCCCACCAAGTAGATTCTACATTTTTCATGTGGACTTTCTCTTTAATGGTGATGGAGAGACTTGGGGTCTTGTGGCTTGCATTTTCTTTTAAAGCGTTCATAAATTGAGATTCAAATGTGCCTGGATCTACTCTTTAAACTTTTAAGTTTTACAAATATGTCTCAGCCCAGCAGAGATCATTATATATCTATATGCTCATATAGATATATGTGTATAATTTCCTTTAGGGAAAAAAATGCAAGCAGTTCCAGTCTCCCACCATCTCACAGGGTCACACAAACGGAGGTAGGAGGGGTGCAGCCACCGAGGTTGGTGACTGGTATAGATGTGGCAACTGCATTGGCGTGGGAGGACACACGAGGTTTGGCTGGTGGGACTTGTCTCCAGGGATTCATCAGGCCAGTGATGAAGTCAACCAACTCTCCAGCCAAGTGCAGTGCTCACTCCAGCTCCAACTTGAGACAGCTTCTTTGACAAAAAAAAAAAAAAAAAAAAAAAACCTAAAAGGATAAAGGGATAGAGAAACCCATCCCATCCCCTCAAGATATTTCCTTGAAGGGAGGTAGATGGTGCAATCATCCCCAGAATGAGGAAGTGAAAGCCACCCATGTCACCCACCACACCTGCTCTGCTCTGACAGCCTCCCAGTTTGGCTATGCTTAGAATGCAGGCTAGGCTGAGATGAGGGAGGCCACATGGGAGATGGAGGACCCTAGAGATCTTCCTGCCTGAGCTTCTCATACCTGGAGCCTTGGAGAGACTTGCTCTCCAAGCCATCAGCTCATTTCTGGCTGAGTGAGACCCACTGGTTCCAGGGCTAGAGCTGGGGTCAGGGGTTTGATGTCTTTGTAGTCATTCATCCTGTATGACAAGGATTTTCCCTGTGGTATTGTTAGACCCTTCCTTTTAACCTTCAAAGGGATAATCATTGCGATCTAAATTTGAGGTCTGTAAAGAATTCTATAGCCAGGCCTCAGCCTGAGTGGATTTTTACTGAATCCCTCTTCTCCAGCCCCTAGGATAAAGGATGGAGTTGAATGTGCCAACGTGAGAAAGCAAAATCTATGCCCTTAGGGTACTGAAGCAGTTGATTTCAGCGAGACCACTACAGAGAAAAAGATAGATGTTAGGGGGAGGTATGGCAGGATGAGAGGCAAGGAGAGGGCAGGAGTGCGGAGAAGGAAGCAGAAACCAATGTTGCAGAAAATTGAACAGCAGGATCCACGCAGGGCCAGAGGGTTTGAGCCCCTGGGAGTAAATGCGATCATGCGGCATCCCAGAAAGCTGAGGAATGTGGACTGGCGGTCACTCAGTGGATGCCACATTGGTTCCTTGGACAGAAATTCCATCTACACAGCTTGGGAAATGAGAGGAGTTAGTTTTCTATGTGAGAGGAGGTGGAAAGGACACACAGGCCGTCCTTGTCTGGGCTTGTGTTCTGGCTCCGGAATGCCAGATGCTCCCTGGAAGTGCTTAGAGCTGGTCGAAAAGAACGAGGTGAAATATCTATCTAAGGCATACTTAGGCACCTCCACTGCTTTCAGTGATTTTATTTTTTAGCACACTTTCCCTTCTTTGAATTAAATTAGGCTTATCCAGCCTACCAGTCCCTCACACCTTCAGTGGCTCTAAGGCTTTTGGATTTTACAGAGCAGGAAGGTTTCATAAAATATTTTTGTGACTGGTTTGTTTAAATTACAGCAGCAGCAGCAGCGGCGGCATTGGTGGCAGCAGTAATAGCCACAACTGCAGCTCTCAAACATGACTGTGATTTCAAAAAAGAAAGCTTCCTTTTTTTCAATGAGAATGATACAGTCTTCTCAGAATAATGACAATCTTTCACATTGAATAATTTAATTGAATGAATAATTCTCATCTTTTCCCTTATTTTTCTCCTAACCATGTGGGCTGCTGAAAATGTCATCACTGGGGGCTGACGTTGGTCTGTAAAGTACATTTGTAAATTAAGAATAGATGTTGTTTCCTGGGCTTTATGACAGTTGTCCATTCAGAGAAGTATTCCGCTGCCCTTGGCCCTTTCTTCAAGGCAAAGACTAATGACATCTCCTCCTTTACAGCACCCATGTCTTCACCATTCCTCTTGGCTGTCCATGTGGCTGCTTTAAATGAACATGAATTTGGAATCATCCCTCTATCTTTCATTGCTGCTACTGGGTTACAGTTACTAGCTGGGAAGGAGGCCCTTTTGTCAAAATATCAGTGATATTGTGGTGGAGAACTCTTTTCTTGTCCAAGCAGTTATTTTTATTCTTCATAATAACTTCTATCTATCTATCTATCTATCTATCTATCTATCTATCTCTATCTATTCATATAGATAGATAGATATTGGGGATTAAACCAGGGGTGCTTAACCACTGAGCCACATCCCCCAACCCTTTTTATTATTTTTTTTTTTTATTTTGCAACAAGGTCTCCCTAAGTTGCTTAGGGCTTAACTAAATTGCTGAGGCTGGCTTTGAACTTGCAAATAATTAGTGTTTTATGAAGGTGGTCAATTCTCAATGATGTTCTTTTCTAATCATTTGCTCTGTTAATTTCATGTAACAATTATACATGCTGTTTGGCTGGCAATCTCTCTAGCACCCATCTCGCCCATTCAGGACACATATGTTCATGGGAATACCAAGGTCAGCTCAAGAAGGCAAGCAAACTGAAATCAGGAAGGGGCATCAGGTAGTCATCTGCTTTCATTTAACTCCCAGTGCACATGCAAAGGGCACATGATTTGGGGGTGACTGTGGTTTGGCTTTCTATGTGATAGCCCCTGTTCATTAGTAGAGACTAAAGTTTGGTCATGGGTTTACCTTAGTGAGATAAACTGCCAACATCAGAAATCCATACACTGATCTCTTTCCAGTGATTTATTTGTAGGCAGTATTGAGGAAATATAACACGTGTCTTGTTTACCTATGTAGAAAGCACTGGAGTGAGCTATTTTTTAATAGGTTAGAGCTTTCTCTCTTACTCTTGCAGAACCAGTGTGAGCCATATTGAGATTAGGTCAAGAAAGCAGATTAAATTTTCAAATAGGATTCCAGTCTCAAATTGACTCCAAACTACTGAGACTGTATATTCACAAAAATAACTGGCTAGAGAATAAGAAAAAACAGTGAATTAAATGAAAAGAAATGAAAAACTGCCATGAGAATTTTGACTATAATGTCATATGTGTGTTATAAAAAATGAATACATATTTTCAAATATATTTTTCAATGTATAAGGTGTATATTAAATTTATACATAATACTAAATATGTATATTCATTTATTTACTTTGATATACTTGGCAGATTGATCAAGTTAGAATAGAATATTATAAAGATTTTGTGTTTATAAGTAAATGTTGCTAATAATTTATGGGACTTTTGATGTTTGGGAGGTCAGAATAGGGGCAGTACAAGTATCAGTTTGGGGCTCAGGTGGCCTGTCATGACAGTTTCTTTGCAGAAAAGGTTTGCAGTTCCTAGTCCATCCTATCCAAGAGCCATGCTCTCCTTAGAGGTTTCAGAAATCACTTCCTCCCTCACAGGAGCTTAAGACAGATCAAAGCTCAGTTCCTTCTGAAGCCAAACTTTATAGGTAGGGTCTTGCCTGAAAGTCTGGAGCGCTAGTGAAATTGTAACCAGAGGGTCTGCGTGGCCCTTTGTGAACCGTATTTGAGTGGGCTGGGAAGGCACGGCTTCTCTGAAGCTCATCACCTGGTTGAGGACGTGAAATCTTTTCTTCAGGGTTTGTTTTTTATCCCTGCACCCACTGAAGACTTCCTTGTCCTATAGATCATATCACTTCATGGATGGCCCAAAATTCTGATGTTCATTTATCAATTTGTCGCAGCAAATAAATTCTTCCCACTAAGATTTCAGGTTAAAAGTATATTGGCTGGACACATCCAGCTTTACTGATCAAAACTATCTTTGCTCTTACAGATCATGTCTTTCAATTCCACCGTCTACAGCGTCCTGGTAGGTACTGTGACTTAGCTTGGTTTTGGTGCTGGAGGGATCTATTTCATTACTGGATCCTCCTAATTCACTCTTTCCTTGAGATGGGGTTTTTCTCTTGTTGATTTGCTACCAGTGCCTGGCCAGTGCCTAATATTTTGTAGCCGTGTGGAAAAAAATCCACAATTTTTGAATGAACAAAATCTTATATCTTCTTTTGGAAATCTCAGAATACACTGAAAAGTTTCTCAGAAAAGAAACTTTTAAACTCTGCATTATCCAAATTTTGACCTCAACACCCTTTTTTTCTTGAACTGATTTTTATGTTCTAGAAATGCCATTCAGAAAACCATGCTCCAAAGCTCTTGCTTGCTTTCCCCCGCCCCACAACTATCACCTCCTGGATCAGTTTATGACCTCTGAATAAGATCTAGTCATCTCCATGTGGAAACTTTCCAGTGTCCTAAGTTTTCTTCTCCAAGAAAATGGTTCAACTTCCCCAACTGCTGCACAAATAGCATGTTTCTCCACACCACACAATGCTTTCTAGCTTTTCCAGGCCATGTGTGAACTACTGGATGGTATATCAGGCCCGGTGCTGGGATACCCTGTACTGGAGATTAGGCACATGACCCAATCTGCTCTGTTAAACAATTGTCCAGTTCATTGTAGTTCGTGCATCTGAATGTGCAGCATCTAGGTGTGTGTCCTAATGCTGATTTAAAACCAATTCAGACATTTCTTCCTTCAGGAAGCCTCTGAGTCTGCAGTTATCCTTAGCACAATAATTATGTTGAAGTTGCCTACTTATGTGTTTGTTCCCCTATACTGATGAGGCTGGCACCATGCCTTATCTAGACTGAGTTTCTAGCACCTGGAAAGTTTGGTAGGTTCTTAGTAGGTGTGTATAGAATGAATAGATGAGTGGATGGAGGAAAGATTGAGTGTCTCTATGGAAATTACCTTTAGGGCAGTGTTTCTGATTTTTTTTTCTTTTTCCCTAAAAAAGTCCCTTTATTTTTTCTTGTTCTCTCCCAAGTAAACTCCAAATATAAAGAGAGTCTGTTTATTAAACTATATATATATATATATAATTTGTTTTTCCACTATTCAATCAAATGCCAAGGATTTGATTGGCAGGAGGTAGAGGCAGAAAGATGACATTTGTTGATCTAGCCAAGAGCAAGAGTATCCGTGATGCTTGTCAGTGTGGCTTCATTCTGATTTCTGGAAACCAGAGACTGCCTCTTCCATTGTTAAGGCACCACTGCTAAGCACCCATGACCACATACTGAAAAGTAGTAACCTTGAGCCTTTTCTGGGAACCACATCTTAGACTAATTTCAGCTTGAACATTTTCATGGGCCAGCTTGCAGGAGAGTATTGAAATCACTAGTGAAAGGGCTTCATCTTTTTTTTTTTAAGCTTCCCTATGAGGTGGACAGGGCAGTCTTGAGATTTGTCTGTAAGTAGTTGTGACAGAGGCCTCACACTGTGCACCAGCTTGTGGCTAATTTGTGAAGAACCTGGAGAGGAAGGCAGCTCCAGCAAGCTCAGGGCATGGCTGTGGGGCTTCCTGCTCTTACACTGAGAGGAGCTGTCCTTTCCCAAAGATGGCTGGCTTCCAGGTCCAGACCGTAGCCTGCCCTCAGAAGTAGTAGGGCCAATGGCTTCCTTTGACAATTGCTGGACCACCCTTCTATCACCCATGTCAAGGAAGATAGGGTCCTCTGTAGCACCATTTCAAACTTGCTGCCTACCAAACTTGCTGAAAAGGCAGAGATCTTACCTCTTAGTCCCTATGGGACTTTCCAGGTCCAACAGAGGAGCACTAAGCCTGAAGAGCACCCGTCCCTACACATTGGAGCCATACCCCCCATACTGTTTGTTAAAATGCCAGTCCAACCTTCAGAAGAGAAGGCTCCTACTTTTAAAAAAAGTTATTTTGTGTTCTTTTTTTGACAAATTATAATTGTACATAATTATGGGGCACACAGTGATGTTATGCCATGTGCATATGGTGGAATAATTGAATCAACCTAATTTACATACTCAACATCTTAAATAATTATCATTTATTATTTAAGAAAGCTCACTTCTTTGAAAAGTTCAAAGGTGATCTAATCTGCAATGGTTTGCTTTCAGGGCCTCACAACAAATGCTCGTTGTGTCTGAAAAAGGCACAATTATTTTTTCCTCAAATCTGAGGATAGGGAGCAGAGATGTGAGATGTGATCTTTTTCCATTAAGCAGACAGAGAGTGGTATCTGAATAAACATGGTTTTGGGTGACTCTTGGGAAAATACCCTCATGGATCTCCTAGAACCTAAATGTAATAATTTTTCATTCCTGTGGGAATGAAGGTGGTAGCAAATTAGACCATTCCTCATGAGCAAGATATATTAGTGAAGATCATTGCAATTTTCCTGTCTGTATAAAGAGAAAAGAAAATAGCAATTCCAAATGGTCTGTTTGCTTTAGATGGGAATCCTACTTACTTTTCTTGCTGGACATTTAAGATGTTATCCATCTTCCAAATAAAGCAAAGGAATGTCTAATGATATATTATAGTGAGATGGAGTCTGTGGGATTCTTCCTAGGGAAGAGGTTTAAGTAATTTTTATAATAGTCTCATTGATTTTGCTCCAGGAATCACAGTAACAAGGGTCAGAATGTCTCCTGTGTTTGCTGAAATAATAGTCCAGACATTTCTAACAAAGCCTGCTGGAGGATTCAGCACCCCTCTGTGGCCTCATTTCCAACCCCCAACATAAGTGAACAATGTAAGTCCAGGGCCCAGGCACTGCGACCATTGGTACTAGCCACTTTTAGGCAAAACTGCCTTTCCAAATATTGTCTGGATTAAAAGATCTGCAAAATCCTCTGATTGGCCTTAATCATCATGTGTCTAAAATATCAATGTCTTCATGATGAAGAAAATAAAACAGTCAGGGTAAGGCATCCCCTAGTTCTGGTGATCCACAGAGGATCTAGTCTGCTACTCAATTGACCTTTATAAATGCACTCATCACTTTGAACCAATATTAGCAAGCTTTTGACCAATATTAACAAGCTCATGACTTTCAACCCATATTAACAGTGGTTGAGTTCCCCTAAGTTCAATAATAATGAAAACAACTTGCTAATTTTGGGGGTATGGGTTCCAGGATTATTTAAGCACCAAGACTCTTTTTCTGGTGAGCTTTTCTTGGCATTCAGTGCGTGACCCCTTGATTTAGTTCATTCTACTGGTGGGTCATTGGATATGAGGTGGTCAGCTTGGCTAAACTTCCAAGGCTCAACCATGATTCCAAGTGAGCATATAGAGCTCTCAGGATAGGGAAACTCTTAGTCCTTACGGGACTTTCCAGGTCCAACAGGAGAGCACTAAGCCTGAAGAGCACCCATCCCTACACATTGGAGCCACTCCCCGCAGAATCCAGAGAAGGAATCTGCAGCATCCTGGATTTTGTTCCAGTCAGCTATTACTCTCCTCAGTCTATACTCAAAGGCCTTAAAAACAGCATACTACAGGGACACAGCCACATCAATGTTCGTAGCAGCACAATTCACAATAGCTAAACTGTGGAACCAACCTAGATGTCCTTCAGTGGACGAATGTGTATATATATATATATATTATATATATATATATATATATATATANNNNGGGATGGGGGGGGGGGAGTATGGGAGGAATAGACGAACTCTAGATAGGGGAGAAGGATGAGAGGGAAAGGGAGGAGGCAGACGGTTAGCAAGGATGATGGAATGTGATGGACATCATTATACAAAATACATATATGAAGACACGAATTGGTGTGAACATACTTTATATACAACCAGAGATATGCAAAATTGTGCTATATATGTATGATAAGAATTATAATGCATTTAAAAATACATTTATTTTTTAAAAATCTATTTTAAAAATAAATAAATAAAACCCCCACCCAGGTTAACTAGAGATAAAGATTCCTAATACTAATTCTGTCCTGAGACTCTTGCCTGGCTCAGTTCCATTGGTCTGTCTGCTAGCTAATCCTGGATTCCTGACTGTGATATTTATTATTCTTTGAATTCCTCAGAAAGAAGATCCTAATCTCTGTTGGGGAAAGGTGATTGTATTTGAGTCATTACATAATGAGCCATTTTGGTCAAAACAACTTTTTAAAGTTCTACAAAATTGGCTGAAATAGGACTTGGCATATCTATTTAGACATGCCCACTTTGAAGCATGTGATTGGAAGCAAGCTGTCAACTGAGGTTTTACTTTTAAAATAGTGCATCCATAGTAATGTATGGAAGAGTTCTGCAGGCCCAGTACTGGTTTAGGGGTGGTACAAGTACAGGGATAGGTAAGGTCTAGGGACGGAGGCTGGATTTCTATTGTACACATGACTTGTGAGTTGGGGAGAAAGAAGCCAGGACATTTTAATGATTTCTTTATAGGAACAAAGAATGGGTTAAACCAAAGTACCCCTAGTATCAAAACGGCTGGACCAAAATGTGTTTGGAGAGGTGAACATGTCCCACTGACTGAATGGCCTTGGGTTCACAACCTGGAGAATTTCAGCTCAGGAAGTGAGTAAACAAACACTTATCAGGACCACAGTTATTCAGTTTTCTTATGAACATCAAAGATGTAGTTTTTTTTTTCTTTTTCAGAAATGTCAATGCCATGGAAGAAATGAGAGTCCATGTGGATGTGACTGTGTATATACGTTGACATGAGTGTTTTCAATACAGGGAAAATTTAAAAATAAGAATTGTCTAAACTGTTAGCTCCTTGAAGGTTAGAAGTATTGTTTTTATTTAGGTACATGAGGGAAGTATGATATCTTGAGTTGCTGATAAATTGCTAGTGTATAGTGTTTTGGGTCTCTCGGAAGGAGCTTTGCTCTTGCAATTGTATTAACTTGCTTTTCTGGTTGTTATCACCTCAGTTTTTGTTCCTGAGTTTCTCTCTTAGGAGTGGTCCTCCACAGCAGTGATTTGGGAGGCTGAGGCAGGAGGATCATGAGTTCAAAGCCAGCCTCAGAAACTTAGCAACTCAGTGATACCCTTTCTCTAAATAAAATACAAAAAAAAAAAAAAAAAAGGCTGGGAATGTGGCTCAGTGGTTGATTGCCCCTAAGTTCAATCCCTGGTTAAAAAAAAAGAGTGGTCCTCTGGACTATTTCAGATCCTTTAAGGGACTAAAAGTAAAGAAAAGCCACACAATGGGAGGAGATACTACCAAATCTAGTAGTTCAGAACCTGGAATTCATAGTAGTAGTTTGGGGATGCTTGAGAAGTAAGAGGGGTTTGCAAAAAATTCCATCAGCATTGTGTACTTCCCCAGGATATGCCACGTGATTCCTTTTTGAGAGGAGGTGAGGTAAAAATAAGCGCATACATAATTAGCAAAAGTGAGGCTCTTCAGCCCAACAAAAGCATTAAGCATCTTTGCTCTGGTTGTTTCTCTGGATAGAATTCAAACATCTGAGAGTGACGACCCTCCTTTGCTGTGTGAAGCAGTAACACTAATAGATCATGACACATGTGCCAAGTCACTTAAAAAGGGGATATAAGATCACTCACAACAGATGCAATTTTGTTTGGAAAGAAAAACCCTCATACACATGAAGCACATTGGATCAAAACCATAGGCGGTATCCCTGGTGCCAGAAGGTGGGACAACCCGATGTAGCTCCAGGAGGAAATTTTACAATGAGACAATGTGAGCCTGTCCCTGGCAATGAGGGCACCAGCATTGATATAGCAAAATTCTCAGTTTGTGGTCTTCAGATTGGGAAAATAAATCAAAGGGAAAAAAAAATCAGAGTTTTGCTTTTTCTTTTCCTGTCTACTTTCCATTTTTAAACTATAGTGCATCCACTGGGACATGCTTAAAATACTATGTGTATGTTTATTAATTTCCGTTTGTCAGGCCACAATTGTACAACTTGAAAACGGGTGGATCCTTGGTGAAAGCAGAGTCCAGCGGGTTAGTTTAGGGGTCTCAGGCAGCCATCGGCTGTGGGGTAACCAGAGGCCGTGTGCCATACGTTTGCCAAGCGGAAGTGCACATTTCCAGATCTGTAATTCTACAGGAGCTCCACCCTCACATTCACCTTTATCTCTTCCACCTAAATCTACCCCAGGAGCTTCCGAGAAAGGAAGGATAATTGGTCAAAGTTAATGGATCAAATTGCCTACTTAATTCACTCAACACTCCCTGGAAGGCTTCAAATCCACTTGTCTTTCTGAACAGAGTGAAAAACCAGACCCCTCTAATGACTCTCCCTGGCTGAACCTCACAGCTCTCTTCAGTGTCAGGGCCGAGGACAGCCTGGGGAGTTTTTCTGTCAGAGAAAGCCACATCACCAGAGCAGTGCCGAGTGACTTCTGGGAGGTTTCCAAAGCCTTCCCTGTTCTCGACTCTAAGCCTGCAGGTGTCCCATCCAATGAACATTAAAACGTAATCTGATGTTAAAACCATTAAAAACAAGTTACCTATGGAGAAAAACTTGCCTCTAGTTTTCTGCATACTGAGATGGAAGACGGACAATTAGATGCAGGTAGCTTATCAAAGAAGCATGAACCTTTCCTTGAAGACCTACAATATCCAACACTGTAAGTGCTTCATGGGCAAAGAGGAGCCTGTGTTCTGGCCTTGAGCAGCAGCACGCCAGGCCAAGATGCCAGATTTGCTCTTCCCTTCCTCTGGATCTGGGGGTCTCCTTTCCTGGCTTAATGCCTCCTCTAGATCTCAGCTGAAGTATCACTTTCTTGGGAAGGCCTTCCCTGATCCCTTCAGGTCAATTTTCTCTCCTCCACTGCACTGTCCTGCTGTAATCAGAGCAAGGGCCACACTGAGCCTGTGGACCCGTTAGAAACCACTGGCTGGCAAGTTCCCCAACACTGGGACTGCCTTCCTCCTCCCTCTCGCTCCATTACCAGCACCATCCCTGGCAGGTTGTAGCTACTCAATCAGCAGGTCATGAATGAATGAATGGGCAAATGAGCATCTTGAAGGGAATGGCTTGCCCAAATTGATAGAAATAAAATGAGTTTGAGTTTAGCAAGTTCTTTTTAGTGTGTGTATGTCTATGCACACAAAAAAGCGCATGCCACTGAGATTGCATCCTCATCTTTAGGGACAGAAACAGGAAGGAAAAAAACAAAACCAATCCAGGAATCACTATTTACCCAAGATCACAAAACTCATAGCCTAAACCACTACCCAGTTAACTATGAGGAACCTGGGGAGCAGCAAAGGGTCCCCATGAGGGCTTTAATCCGACAGGGATCAGATGAGAATTCTCCCTTTTATTCCAATGGATGCAGAGAACAGGATGTAAGAAAGCCCCAGCTGGGATTGGTAAAGACACAGTGACCTAAATATGTTCTTATATACTGCTGGCCCCTCCCAGCCAGCCCCTCTCTTCACATTTCCTTCTCTTAGTGGTCCCAACACTTTCCAATCCAAGTGGGACTAAATCAAATGCTGTTCATTCGTTTGATCCCTAGGCAGACATAAGAGACTGCCAAACTTGGCTTTTTTTCTATGCAAACAGTCATCATACCAAGATACTCAGGGGATGAGCAGCCACTGGTAAGACGGGACTTCTAAAATTTACCTGGAGGAGATTCTGATCATTTCCTGGAGCTGTCATAGAAAAATTTCTAAATAGTCCTGGTGAACTAGTAACTCAGAGGTAAATACCTTTCAGAGGAGGTCTACGCGCGCGCGCGCACACACACACACACACACACACACACTGTATACATACATACATACACACACAACACATATAAACACATACCACATGCATACACATACATGCATACTATACATATACACAAACATGAATATGTATATTCATACATACCATAAGTACATAGACACATCCCACTCATATTCACACATACACACACACACACACATGCCACATAAGTTTACACACATGCCACACATATACCTGAGATGGTGTGTCTTGGAAACAAGTTAAAAGTAGAAACTCAGCATATATTCAGCTATATATCCTTCAAGGAATTAATTGTCTCTCTGAATCCCAATTTTCCTGTTTTTAAACAAAATGCATCACATTTACCCTGAAGGGCTGGTGTTCGAATTAGTGGAAAGAATGTACCCAAAGCTCTGACATGGTACGTCCCAAAGCATCTTGCACTTATTAGCATCAGTGACCTTGTGGATTTTACCTGTACCCAGGCAGTGAAGCCCGGTTGCTTCCCATGTGTTGGGTGGAATGGAGAAATTCTATTTTTGTTTATAATCCAAAGTATACACATTAGCTTCAAGTTCACAAAGCCAATCTGTTGTGTTGGAAAGACTAAAATACACACAGAGCTACCAGAAATGTACTCTTCTCCCTGTGACTCTTACAAGGGCTGGAGGAGTAATGAACGGAGGGAGGCCTGGACTCTGAGGCCAGGAGGCACGTGACAGGCACAGAGGGGATGAAGGTGACAATTCCACACACATCGGGGACAGACGGCGGGCTCTGAAAAGCATCTCAAAGAGTGATCCCACCTCTCTTGGCATTTCACTTATCTTAAAATCTAGTTTAAATGATTAATATCTGGCACACAATGAATTTTGTAGCTACGTAAATGCCTCCCTTGTCATCCTCTGTAAATCATGGGTCTAAGCAGCACTTTGTCTGATAATGCCACTCTTATCCCCTGCAATTCACTCCCCACAGGGCCGCCAACGTGGTCTCTTAAAATATAAATCAGATCATGTCACAGCCCTGCTTAAAACCTTTCTGTCACTCCCCTTGGAGTAAAACACAAACTCCACCAACCTGATCCCATCTGCTTCAGCTTCAGCAGATGCCCCTTCCTTCCCTGCTCACCAAGCTCCGGCCATGCGTTCCTTTTGCTCTTCTAACACACTAAACTGTTTTCTACTTCGGGGCCTTTGCACTGGCTACTCTTTCCTCTGTGTAGAATGCTCTGGTCCTGGTTATCTGCATGCAGGTCCCTTCAGTACTCAGAGGGAGTCTGCAGACAGGTGTTCTCTGACAGTCCTACCTGCAGCATTCTGTTTGCCCTCCTGGCTATTTGCCTTGTTGCCTTCTTAGCACTCACCTGTTTTAACAATTTTCCACGTTCCCCTTGCCCTTGCAATGTCACTTCCTGGAGGACAGGGACCCCGTCTGTGTTTTCACTACTGGATCCCCCGCAATTAAAATATCCAGTACCTGGTAAATCCTCCTGTGAGCAAGAGCTCAATGCCAGCAGCAGACTTCAGTCAAAAAATGCCCAAGAAGGGTAAAATATAGTCTCTCAGTCCTCGCTTCATGCCCAACTTTGTTTTTTTTTCAGAGAGATTCTAATAATCTACCCTTGGAAATTCTGGATATCTTTTCCCAAATATGAAAGATTTCCCTCTCCGTCTACTTCAACTACCCACTTCTATCTTGTAATCTTGAATTCCTAGTCTACTTGTGACTACACACTTCTTGTGTTCTGACTTTCTGACTTTCATTCCACCTAGAGGCTCTGGGCGCGGGGATCCTCACTGGTAACCAAGCCTTGGTTACTTGCTCCAGGAAAACAAGGCACCGCATGGATGGGCAGGGGATCCACATGTCCCAGGAGCCAGGGATGCAAAGCATGGGCGCTTAGGCTGCCCCTGAACCACTGGAATGCTGGAGTCTACCTGGACATAGATAATAGGACATGGAGGTGCCTGACACAAAATGCCTGGCAAAGACAGGGAGTGGGAGACTCACAGGAGGAATCCACAATCATTCCTAACGACTTTTCTTGTTCCTCCAACCCACTGATGGACTTCTGAAATGGGTAGGAGGGAGGGGACAGAAATGGAGTTGGAGTTCTTAGATCCCCAGAGCCCTTTCTACCAACTATGACAACCTGGCTTCTGTCTTCTGTGGGAGGCCATCCTTGCACGTGATTTATCTCCCAGGCTTGGTGAGAGGCGCTTAGACACAGCTGTGTCACAGGTTTCCCCACCCTTGTCCAGGTCTGAGAGCTTGTCCATGCAGAGGCATGTCTGGCCACTGCCCCGAAGAAGACCCAATCGTCGTCCCTGACCTTGGGATGCTGCCCCCCTTAACCTTCATTGGATGGGATTTTCCCCCAGAATTTTTTGTTCCCTAATAAAAGTCCACTCCCTGGTGTGTTCTCTCTCTCTCACTAGCCTCTTCAGTAAACCTCGCTACCACCATAGGTGGCTGGAGGCGGGAGATAGGAGAAGCCATCCTGGAGCTGGTTTAAAGGTAATTAGAGTCTTGTCTCTTTAATTTAAAACTCCCTAGCATTTTCTCAGGATTCAAACCTTCTTTCATGAAGCCGGCATGGGTCGCGGGCTAAAGTCTTCATCATCTCATCAAATCTGCCTCTTTCCAGGGATGTTCTTCAACCTAGTTCCAATGGGCAGCTTTCAGTCTTCATCTTACTGGGCTTTTTGGCTACATTTAACTTTACTGATGGTCCCCAGTCTCAAAATGCTCTACCCACGAGGCCTTCATGACACTGCACTCTCTTCTGATCACTTTGACTGCTTCTCTCTCTGTGTCAAGGAATCCTCCTTCTCTTTTACCTTCCATCTGGTGTTCCTCAAGGTCTTCCCCATGCCTCATTTCCTAACTTGGCATATGACCTGTGGTAGCTCTCTGGGCTTCTACCAGCACTCAAATTCTGATGCGGACCAGAGCCATAGATATGTCCCTTACACACTTGTTTCATGGCCCAGCTTCAAATGTGTATGCAAAGCACCTTCTGGATCTCTCTAGATCTCTCTCCAGCATCTCAAGCCATCATGTCCCAACCAAATTCCTTGTCTTCCCTTCCCACCTTCCATCTACTCCAGTACTGCTCATTCAGCTAGCATCTCTGTCTTCTAGCCAGGCACGCATGCAAGAAACCTAGAAGCCAAACCTCATTGGGCTTTCACTCTTGCCACCCACATCCATCATTCCATCCATCCAACAAACTTAAACCAAGTCATTGTTTACAAGTTATTATTCTAATTATGGGATAAACGGTGCCGGGGACTACAGATATAATTTATGTCTCCATGAAGCATATGTAATACTGACTGATCTTACTACTAAAATGTTTCTTTTCTTTGACTCTCCTTTCTCTCTCTCTCTCTCTCACTGACCATAGTTGGCATTAAATAGATGCTCAATTAATCCTTACTGAAAAAATGATTACATAGTATGTGACTATCTGAGCATCTGCTGTACACAGAGCATGGAATATGACACAGCAATCTGATGTCATTAAAATTATTTCTAAGTGCACACTGTGAATCAATAGAAACCAAAACATCTGGCCAATTTAGCTGGAAAATCCCCAGCGAAACATTAATATGTTTTATCTGTGTTATGCAAACACTCAGATGATCTGGGCTTCTGGGGAATTGACTGGGGGTGTTGGCACAGCATGGGCTCAGCCAGGCCAGTCTTACTCTTTTCCAGGGACATATTAGGTTTGAATTGTACATATGGCTCACTGGCTTCTAGAGTTAAGCTTAAGCACAAACCCCAAACAGTTGTGATCATTTTAACTGGTTAAATCATTACCAAAATGCTTTTAGTGTTATGTGATTATTTATGAACATCAGTACGCATTTGCTGGTTCTTAAATCTGAAGACAACAAAATGAATTAAGATCATTTGTGCAGAAGATAGTACAAATGGATTATATCCAAGCAAACTCAGACATCATAAGAAATATACAATATGTTTAAACACCAAGATTAATATGACTAATATGACAACTTCTATAATAACTATTTGATGACATCTTTAGGAAATCAGCAAACATTTTTCTTCAATTATTATATAATTTTGCCAGATCCATTGATAAATCATGAATCTAAGCTCTTCCATGTCTCTCTTCTTGGTTCTCAATTATTAGTCTCAAGGTTAGGTACAACTGACATCAGAAAATAAGGAATTATTTCAGATCTCACAACCAGCTGAAATGGAGAGAGTTTTCGAAAGGAAAATTAAAATCAAAATAACAAGAAAGAGAATTTTATGCAAAATTATCGAGGTATTCAGGGTGGGGCAGGCATTGCCTTCTCTTTAACCTGCATTCAAGCTCAAGATTATAAAAAGTAGAAGAAACAAGGAGGGCACTGTCAGCTGGTCATGCACCCACTCCAGAAAGTATAAAGACCATTATTTTATATGACACCAAATTGCACCATGCATACCAATTCAGGCATTGAAAGAAATAGTCACTAGAATCAGTGATGACTTGTGTGGGCATTATAATTTTTTGGAAAATTAAACAATCACACAAGAGGAGTGAAGACCTTCACTAGTAGGGTAGACTTTTGCAAGGCACATGGACTGGGTTCAATCTGCAGTTTTTCTTAGTGGAATCTGACCCATGCATTCTCTTATAGCTCCTTCTCACAGAACTGGATGGAGACTTCATTTAACCTGGCCTCTGTGTGCCCCATCAATCTCTCCAATGCAGAATGAAGAGGGAAGACTTTCAACCTTTTAACCTTTTCCACTTTAAATGTCTTTAAGCAGGCAGATACTTCTCATCTACATTTAATGAGAAATAGTCAGATTTATAGATGTAAAAACCTCATCTTCAATGCTTTCATAAAACTTCAGACACTATTGGTTTGATCTGTTTACTTCATAGTGCTCTCAGCTTCTGCATGGCTCAGGAGCATTTCAGGAACTGTTGGACATATTGGCGTTTTTCATTTGTTCCTTTTTGAAAAAGTACAGCATCATTGCACCATTTTGCAAACATTCAACCACATGGCTCTGTCTAAATGGACAAAGGGAAAACCCATATTAGAGCAGGTGCTTTGCCGATGCTCTGAACAGGTGCTCTGGGCAGGAGAGAATCCCTCTCTTCACCTTGACCCTTGACTTTCCTCAGCCTCAGTTCTCAAATGCCTCACGGAGACTTAAGCATATCATTGGGTTTAATGTGATGCTGACATTTGAAGGAATGATTTGTTAAACTAATTCTGGTTATTAGTTATTTACTCTTTATGTACTGAATGTAGCCCTGTACTTCACACAAGATGTCAATCAAAGCTATGGAAATATAGAATGATGTGGGTGGCTTTGGAATTGCATGCTACTCTTAAAATCCTTTACTATGAATTTGAACCCCAGTTGATGCTACTTTTATATTCCCAAGTCAGTGGCACCCTCCTAATATTGAGTCTAAGAAGACAACTCAGAACTGTGGACTGCCATCTGCATATAAAGGGACATTCTCCTGTACTTGACCATCTCTGTTAGTTTAATAATATTAGGCTTCTCTTTTCCAACATGAGTGATTTTCTCCCCTTTGGTAAAATTGCAATTCAGCCTCACATGACATTTATTTTTAACTAGGTTAAAAAAAAAGAAAAGGAAGAAGGTGTCACAAACTGTCTGGCATTTCTGCTATTTCCTGAAATTGCATACATAGGTTAATTCTGTCCCGAGGAGATATGTTTATCACTTGCAATTATGGTGCTCAGTGAGAAAAGGTTAAAGATGAATCTGCTTTCTGAAGACATCAGGTTGGAAGTGCATCCAAGCATGCATTTGCAGCTAAGCAGAAAGAGGAAGAGCACTTACATTCTGTTTCCCCACAATGTTATCAAAGGGGAGTTCTGGGCTCCAGGATCCCTCTGTGAAGGTTGCCCCACTGTTCCTTCTGTCTGAGGAGCTCACTGACTCCTTGACAATGTCTTCAGGCAAGGACAGCAGACTTTCCTCAGGCTGCTTAATCAAATAGGTCTCTATATTATGCTTCCTCAAGAATTCATTCCTCTCCTTGCCATGACCCTCTTCCACGTTATAGTCACCGTTGAGGCAGTCCAGCGTGGCTTTGGAGATGTGAATCCTCCTGTGTGTACAAAGCACAGGTCATTATACATTCCTGATGTCCTGTGCAAACCAACATCTGGGGTACTTTAAGACACATTTTCAAATCAATACTTGTTGCCTTAAGAAATGGAAAGAATAAAACAAAACAAAAGAGATGTATAAGCATAAATCCATGAGCAGTTACTGTGCAAACCATCTTGGAACTTCTCCCATCATTTCACTTTCCATACACTTGTGCCAGTTTTGCCACTTTGTCAATAACCATCTTCAAAGCAGTGGCGAGTTTTGTAAGTCCATAGGGCTACACAGAGGATCTTTTGGAGAAAACCATGTAAGATATAATTTGCCCATTACATGCATTGCAAGGAGCAGAGAACAAAGCTGCAGATACACGCAGGCTGGCAGTTGGCAAGGCTCATTTGAGTTATTTTTTTTTTAAGCAAAATTATATACTACAAGAGGCTTAAGCATCAAACTTGATTTGTGGAAACTTTGTGTATATGTTGTTGTGGGAAAGAGTTTCGTTTCACATAACTGTCTAACTCAATTAGATAATGTATTACTCTGTCCTGTGGTCTGGGTGGACCAGCAAATGAGTTAGAAACATGGACTGGATTCAAGCCCCAGCTCTTTGACTTGCTAGTTGAGAGATCTTGGGAAATTATTAACTTTCTGAGTCCATTTTCTCACCCAAGTGCTACTTTGAGTGAGTGAATGAATAAGGTGGATGCTTAATTCTTTGCTTGGCTTTTGTGATTCTAGAAACAATAGATCCAAAGAAACAATGAAGTTTTTTTTTTTCTTTTTTGTAAGTTTTAATTCTGGAGGGTGGCATTTCCAAATGCATTGTACTTTCAGTACTCTCTACATCCCCTCTCATCCTGCAACCCTGTAAGCAGGAGCTTTTAGAGAGGGTAATTCTTTGTAAAGGATAGGTAAAAAAATAAAAACTACAAACAATGCATATCTGATCATTTAAGGCACATTTTCTACATATTTCAAATAAGTATCCTCATGCATATTTATGTCAAGTGCAAAATGTTAAAAATAAACATGTGAAAGATAGTAGATGTTTCCTGAGAAATGTGCTGAATAAGTACAAAATATTCTCATAATACAAGGTGTAGATGTGTAGGTACTTGCATGTTAATGTGGGAGGATGACAAATTGTTTGACCTCCATGAAGTCGAAGTCCTAGTCGACTTTCCCAGGTCAAGTTCAGATTTAGGTTACTGCAAGGCTGCCTTTTTCTCTTGGGCAAAATGAACTTCCTAAAAGGTTTTATAAAGTTTGTTAGGTGATTTTCTTTTAAAATAACTAAGTTAAATAGCAACCTTGTTTGACATTTCATCTGGATCTACACTTTATTACTATTCTGTTGGTATTCAAGGGGACTAATATTTGCATATACTAAATCAATATTATGTTTTCAGTAGTGAAAAGCATCTTAGCCCTCACTTATTACTGATTCTTCTGCTGAAGTTCTAATCAATATACACTGAAATGTTTTGATAGAAACTGGATTTAAGATGTTTCTTTCCATCTTCATACTAATGTGATCTTTGTGGTGAGGCATTTGAAGAGATGAGAATCTGGTGATTGCATTTTCCTCTGAGGAAAAGAATCATTTCTTAGCAGATATTCTCATACATTGAATGTCAGGTAAGCCTGACATTTTCTGATAATTTTAAATGCCAGGATATAATAATAATAATAGTCACGATAGTAAATAAGACCTAATGATCCTACAACAATTACTTTACATAAATGTTATTCTGCAGCCAAAGGTATTACTATATCCTTGGCTCCATGGAATATTGCACATAATTTCCATTCTTCAAATGGCCCTAGGTGATAGACATTTATTTATTTCTCCTTTTGCAGTTGGTAAAATGGGGCCAGGGACAATGAGTATATATCTGACCAAAAGCCCTATCAAGAGGTTAGTAGCAGTGCTGGGTTGACACAGGACTTTTACTTTCAGGATCTCTCTGAAATCCGGTAACTGATTCATGTGGTCATTATTGCAATCACAAGCACAAGAAATATCTACAGGACAAAGGACATCATATGCATTCTCTCACTTAACAAAAGCTTGAGAACAGTGATTTTTGAAGCGTGGTTCCAAGACCAGAGCTATCACCATCACCTGGGATCTTGTTCAGAAGACACATTGTTGGGTCGTCCCCAGACACAGAATCAGAAACAACTCTGAGCATGGAGCTCAGCAATCCATGGCTTAACATGCCCTCTTGTGAAATGTACACCAGGCAAGAGAACCATTGCTCTAGAAGTCCAGGGTTCAGGGAGGTTAAAGAACCAGCCATTTACAAAGAAGAAAATCATAATTCAAAATAGTCTCAACCCATGGAGAGTTTGGAGACCTGTTTTGCTCTCCTGCATTCTGCATATGGGCACATCCCATGCTGAAGCAGAGCTGGATATTGTAGAGAAGCTTTTGATAGGTTGATGGTATTTTCAGTCCAACTCTACAGTGAAGAAACTGGGCAGGGAGATGAAAACACTTGCCCAACTCTTATAACCCCTGGGAAACATGGAGTTCAAACTCAGAACTTGTGATTTAAACCTAGTAATTGTTCTGTTTCTAAATACTACTGAGAATATTCACTGAAGTGGACACCGGATGTCAAAGCAGTATTCCTCAAACCCTCAAAGCTGTGTTCTAGGGTTTGCCAAGGGAATCTGAATGGGCATTCTCCAGTATGTGATTCTTTAAAGACAGAGGCTTGGACACATATACAGATTGTCTATCTGGTTTGCTCAAACTGAGCAGTTACTTGTAGGAAAAATCCCAAGGAATTTAAGGGTTTAAGAAATCCAGTGGTGACACGCCAAGATTAATTCAGTTCTAGATGTGTGTGGCAAGTATGGGCAACATACCACAGTGACTGACCATTCATGAGAGCAGAAACTGACATGGGCCTGTCCCTGCAGGGCTTACAGAGTGCTTCTCACCAGTGGCCCCAGGTAGTCAGTCCTCAGAAGAGGCCTTTTAGGAGTAAGCCCATTTAGTAGATGGAGACACACTCTTGAGGTGGGGAGAAACTCACAAGCTACCACATCGTATCATCTCTCTCTTTGCAGTGAAATAATTAAGACTCAGGAGATTTAAAATACTGGCCTCAGCTCAGGTACCATGGATACATGCCATGTTTACTAAAATCTACTGCTAGGTGTTGTACATGCTTTACATAAATTGTCGAAGATAACAGAGCTTAACATGAGGCAGAGTGGGGACCCTAGTTCCACTGATTCCACCTCTTGTAGTTTTTTTCTTTAAACCATGATTTTATAATACCTGATGCTAAATACAATTAGCAAAGAATGATGAGAGATACCAGAGAAATCTGAGATTCCAAAGCCAGAGCTAGCAGGTAGGGAAAGGGATATGTACAAGTTCACTAAAATGTTTTTCTCTCTCTCTCTCTCTCTCTCTCTCTCTCTCTCTCTCTCTCTTTCTCTTTCTTTCTATCTATCATCTGTCTTCTCTTAGAAAGGGTGGCACTGGGGGCTAGGTTTGTGGCTCAGGGGTAGAGCGCTCGCCTAGCATGCACGAGGCACTGGGTTCGATCCTCAGCACCATATAAATGTAAAATAAAGATATTGTGTCCACCTAAAACTTAAGAATAAATATTAAAAAAAGAAAGGGTGGCACTGGCTGATATATATTGGAGACCTTATTAATTCCAATCTGTGTAAACAGAATCAATACAATTGATCAAGGCTCACTGGCCTTTCCAGGCCACTACCATCTTTAGGGGTTTGATCCTAAGAACCTGCCAGCTGAAGTTTGATTGCAGGTAAGTTTCCAAGGTAGGCATTGAATTTCCAGAACTGAACCCTGGTCATAGATACATAAACTGTCAGGAGGTCTTGACCTTGGCTGCTTGATTTAAGAACTTAAAACAGATTCTGCATGATTCTGTTATAGATGATCAGCATGGGGTCTGGATACCAGAATTTAAAAACTGTTTGGTGATTTCAGTGTGCAGCCAAGTCTAAGAACCATGCTGTGCAGGGAAGAGGCCTGAGCACCCCTGTGCTGTCCCACCACACTTATTGCCTCTGAGGTGATTTGTTGGATTTGGGGGACTAATATTGTATAAGGTTTCAATGTATATTGGTCTCCTCCCAAATAATTGCTCCTTTGATCTGTACCTCTGAACTCTGTGCATAGGAAGCTGCTCTCACAAAGTTAGTAAATCACAAGGGTTAAGCAAGAAAAGATCTTTTCTTTGGCTTACCCAGGGATTCCTCCAGATTCGAGCTTGTTTGCAATGTCCACATCCCAAGACCAGACGTCGAACTGCCATTTCCTCAGGCCCAACACGCCACATAGCACTGAGCCCGAATGAATTCCTATCCGCATGTCAACATCATGCTTCGTCCTTGACCGCACATACCTGTTTACATGGGTGAAGGGGAGACATACTCTTAATGTCAAAGTGAGTATCCTGGGCCCCTGGTGGCAATCCCAAGTTTTTCCTACTCAATAAATTCATCCCATGTCCATTCAAGTGTCACCTCTCCCATGAAGCTATTTTGGGTTCTTTGGTAATTGGAAAGGTTCTCTTCATCCCCTGAACATGATTAACCTTTGATTTACAATTTTAAGTGCTTTTATAACCTCTCAAACCTACTCTGCAATCTCTGTTTCAGGGAATGGTTTCTGCATCGTTTCTTACTCATAGTAAATACACCTGGAGTAGATCATTGTTCTGCCCTTTATTACACATTCCATTTCTAAACAAATTTTTTTTATGGTTTTCTTCTTGGTAGTTCCTCTGTGAATGTTCTTATTTAGGCCAACAAGTTGCCTCAGACTGGGATCCCTGCCTCATCCCGATCTCTTCCATTCCTTGGTTACCAGAGGTGCCTTCTAAACACGAATGTAGGGGCAGCGGTAGCGCACTCGCCTGGCATGCGTGTGGCCCGGGTTCGATCCTCAGCACCACATACAAACAAAGATGTTGTGTCCGCTGACAACTAAAAAATAAATATTAAAAATTCTCTCTCTCTTTCTCTCTCTCTTTAAAAAAAATAAAAAAAATAAACATGAATGTGACCTCATGACTTCATCAATTCCTATTTTGAATTTTCCCTGACCTCTCCTACCTAGAGCAGTGGTCTCTGACACTGCTCACATCTGAGGGCCCAACAAGGTCACCCATGAATATGAAGGAAGAAAAGGTTAAACTTTCATTCACAGCATTCTACCCCCCTCCCGCCCCCCAACCTTGCAAAAGCTTTACTAAAATTGGACCATAGCAGCCTTACAGGGCCCCTGCTGGTGACCTCTGTAGGCATCTTGAGAAAGAGGACTCCATGCTACTGCGGAGGACTTGATCCAGGCACACGTGGCCTTCTGTTCTTCCAGAGCATTTTAAACAATTTTAGTTTATGGTTAAAAGTTGAAATAAAATGATTAGGAAAACCTTCACAGCCACAGAAAGTGCAATGGTTATTTTACTTCAAAATGCTTAAAAGAGATGTCAAACTTATGTTATCTTTTTTTCTCTGACCAAAAAGATAAATTTTCCAAATTTGCTGACTTCCATGCTAATGAGTTACCATTGATATTCCCTCTAGCAAATATTTGAAAAACAATCACTTGCTTAATTTGTTTCTTCAAATCAGATGACACTTTAAGACTGTGTGAGAAAGTAACCAGTTTCCAACATAAATTGGTGCTTCAAAAGAGCACTTTAAAAATGGACATTTGGAAATGTTTTCATGTTTATAGGAATTTTGTTGTCAAAGTTGTGATGTTTTATCATCTATCAAAATTTCAGAGCTGCTTAGCTATTAACCTATTGAAAAAAATCTTACAAATGAGAGATTTGGCAAAGTTTAAGTTAAGAATATAAAAATGTAATTGTTTTGTAAGGAACTTGTAAGAATAACTGACACATGTCAAAGGAGAAGAGAATTTTTCAACCAGACTTACACAGCACTTTGGTGGGATTGATTAGTCCCCTGACAGTTAGGGATGCATGAGTCTTACCCAAGATCTGATATATATATATATATATATATGACCCTGAGAGCTTTTAAAGCTATGTATAAAAATAAATTGAAGTTGTAACCTGACCTTTACTGTACTGTATCACAAACTACACATAGTCCCCAAATTTTGATAACGATTTTGTGACTTGGTGAACACTATAAAAGTGATGTGTATTCGGTATGGCAAAGTGGAAACCACACTTTGAATTTTGAATTTTGATCTTTTCCTGGACTAACCATATGTGATATGATCATTTCTTGCAAATGGGCAGCAGTTCAAGCAGCCACTCCCTGTCACACACACAATCAGGAGGGTAAGCACACAGCTCTCTACAGTGTACTGTGCTGCAAAGCTGTAGTGTTTGATAGGTCAGGTGTACTCTATTATTTTGATAGTTATATTTTCCATTAACTTGGTAGTTATCCATTCTATTAATGATATTTTCAATTTACAATGGGTTTACTGACACATAATCCCATCACAAGTGGAGGAGTGTCTGATAAAAATTTAAAAAATAAATTATGTTCACTTAACACATTGCTCTCACTAAAAAAATGGGGAAGCAGAAAGATTTTTGTATTTGCATTAAATTGAAAGTATTAAGTCCTTATGATTCATTAAAATCTATATTTCATATAATATATAATATAATATATAAAATACAATATAAAATATAATACAATATAAAAATACAATCAATAAATTATTACACAGTACATCTTTGTGTAGTTTTATTAATACAGACAGGGGTTCAAAATATTTGGACACCATTGGTCTATAAGATAAAATTTGAAAATTGCCAGTGGCTCCCAATGTGCTTCATGATCCATCCCATGCCTCTATCATTGCTCTTGATATCATGCACATATTGCACTCCAGCCATCCAAACCTCCACACACTGCCTGAGCTCTGGGTTCTTCTCACTCTCTGGGCCTTGATGTGCCTTTAGTCTGAAATGTTCATTGCTTCATTCAGGGGAATGAAGCTCCTACTCATGTTTTAGTAAAACCTGGCTATAAACTTTGCCAAGCACATATCCTGACCCCCAGGTCTGGAGTATGTGCCTTTCCCAGTTCTCTTATTGTATCCTCAGTGAACAATTCCAGGAGCTGCTTTATAGTCTTCTGTTTCCTCTAAACTGAAAATGGAGACTTTTGACTCCTCATATGCTCTTCCTAACACTGCACTAATTATGACTCTTGCTAAGACTCATTAAATGCTTTTTTTTTTTTTTTGCTTTAGTTTTTGATGGTACTGGGAATTGAATCCAGGGCCTCACCCATGCTAGGCAAATGGTTTGTTGCTGAACTATATCCCCATCTCTTATAAATGCTTATCGAGTGGGTAGATGGATGAGTGTCCAACAGTCTTTATTTATGTCCCCATATCCAAGCTCTTTGATAAAATGTATAAGTCCCTTGAAGGCAATGTTTCAGTATGTTATGGTTTCGATGTGAGGTGTCCCCCAAAAGCTCATGAGTGAGAGGATGCAAGAAGGTTTAGAGGAGAAATGATTCAGTTATGGGAGCCTAAACCCAATCAGTGTATTGATCCCCTGATGGGATTAACTGAGTGGTAACTGAAGGCAGTTTGGGTGGGACTGGAAGAGGCTGGTCATTGGGAGCATGACTTTCAGGTATATATTTTGATTTTGTCAAGTGGAGTCTCTGCTTCCTGCTCATCATGTGAGCTGTTGCCCTCTTCTACACTCTTCTGCCATGATGTTCTGCATCACCTTGAGCCCTGAAGAATAGAGCCAGCCGTCTAGACTAAGACCTCTGAAACTGTGAGCCCCTAAATAAACTTTTCCTTCTCTAAAGTTGTTCTTGTTTGGCCACAGCAGTGAGAAAGTTGACTCCCAACATAGCATGCACTGTATTGGTATCTCTCACAACTTGCAACAACATGCCTTTTTTATAGTAGGGCTTAAAAAAAGGACCCTTTCTTTTCCTTTAAAAAATTTAAGCAAAAAAAAAGTGAATCATTCTATGTGCTAATCTGAATCTTTGTATTCTCTCTTCCTAGTAAGTTGTAAAATAATGCAAAGTTATTTAAACAAGAAAGCAAAGTTGAAGTGGGCTGAGAAGGGAGAAATACTGAAATAAATTATTGGAATGGCAAGCCATGAGCATTAGAAAGAGTGATCATAGCTAAAAGATGTGATGAGAAAGGAAGTTCTTAGTTTTTGGGCCATTGTTTAAACTTTATCTTAAGTTACAAAAGGATATTTACCCATTGACAATGAAAACAGCAGGGGAATTTGAAAAAAAAATTAATGAGGCAAGAGAAGAAACAGCACCCAGCACTTGAGAGATGCATGTGAGTTTCTGATGTTCACCTAAGGATGTTCTGTGAAGTAGATGGCTGAGAGTGGTCACTGCACTGTCCATCAACTACATCCTGTATTATAGTACCCAATTTTATAGCAGGATTGCACTTTCCTGAATATTTGATGCCATTTTTTCACCAATGAAATGTGAGTATAAGTGTTGTGAGTCACTTTTAGACAGAAGCTTTAAGAGCCTGATCTGCCACCCTCCCCCCCCCCATCTGTCATCAGTCATGGAGCTTTTAGATGCAGCTTTGTTAACCCAGATCTGACCATCCCCCCCACCATCCCATAATGGACATGAAATATGAGTGACAATATATTCACTATTTTGAGCCACTGAGATTTTCAGAAACATTTGTTACTTCAGCATAAATAGAAGTATCCATAGGAATGAAATCTTCAATCTAAATCTACATCTTTTTTATCACCTGGTTGTCACCATTTTGTGGTAATATCATGTACCATAATGTCAGATTACTGAGTTTTTGTCTTACTTAGTCTCTCGCTGGCTGCGTGACCTTAAGGAGGTTGTTTTACTCTGTATGCTACATTTTTTTGCATCTATAAGATGTTAATAATAATAATGTTGTCAAAATGACATGAATGAACATATGCAGGAAGTTTAGAACAGTGCCTGGCGGAGACTGAGGATGACTTGGATGTCTATTATATATGAAGAGATTGCACTTACAAACTTAAACAGATTTTCTTGAGGCCTGGGAAGCAGGATTCTAGGCCTAAACTGGCACTGTTTAAACCTAACACTCTACATCTGTAGGGTGCCTGGCTTAAGATCCTGAGAAAATGGCTTAATCTGACCCTGAGCTTCATCGATTGTACAAGAAGGCTCTACCTGATTGCCTCACTACAAGAGCTGTCGTGAGCCCCAAAGGAGATAATGGATGTTAAAGAGCTTTGCCAACTAATTGTCAGGGACTGTTCTACAGCACACTGTGCTAATATCATTAGGTAATTAACACTATACAGGGAATGCATTGGAGCATCTTAATGAAAAGATATTTATTTTTTTATTTTCTTCTGTAAAATGAAAATCATAATGAAAAGACAGAAATGTCTTTACTGCACTGCTTTCTTTCTTTTTTAAATCTGAGATTTGACTTAAATAAAAAATAAGATTAAAATTACGTAATAGTGTACAGACATGATTCAGCTTTGGAAAGGCTACCCATGGTTGCCAAGAAAACCATAAAGCATGTTTCGAGATCAGTTCTTGAAGGGAACGTTCTTGAAACCAAAATGGAAGTAAATCTGCTCTGAGTGACAAGTCTTGTTCAATTCTTCCAAGGAAGAGCCCCAGGGAGGTTTTGCTGTGCCCATTGGGCCACAGACAAAGAGAAGATGACCATCGATTGCCAGCATTGAAAACATCTCCCTTCTTTCTTCTCCATAGAGTTTATTGAAGTAATGGACAAAGTTCAATGGCTCTCTTGTTTCATAGCCTTGAGGCTGTCCCAAGATGAAGCTGAGACCAGAGGTAATGGCCAGGTGTCTTTGGACCTGCTAGTTGGGCAGAGGGATGACCCTCTAATCCTTCTCCTCCAAGAGGAATAGCCCCTCCCTATTTCTAATGGCTGTCTTCCACTTGAGATTTTTTTTTTTAAATAAAAATACTTTTCAATGTTATTAATATTATTTGGCACATTTGGGAACAAACTATGCAATTATTAATAAGCAAATTATTTCTCTTAATTGACCTATTAAGAAGGAATGTTGTAATTATATGGAAAAAGAAAAGAACTTTAAAATTTTTCGTTCAACTTAAATGTTTCAAATGGCCAAAAAAGAAAACAAACAAACAAACAAACAATTAAACAATCTATAGAAATTGCTGGATGAATGTCCAGAAGCATCTTCCAAGAGGAGTCGTTGATCTGTAAATTGAACTTTTCCACTGTTAAACAATGAATGAGTAACAAGTCTAACTTCAGGAGAATAGGAGTCCGGTACTGTGGGGTCAAGAATGTCCAACTCCTCAGCTTCAAAATCAGAGGCCAGAATTCCAATGCTGACCCTACCACTTGCTGGCTGTGGGAGCTGGAGCAGATCAGAGTAGGTATTTCCCTGACCACCAAGAGTCATAGAATCTGTATTACGTCGGGCCTGGAACTCAAGTTGAACTTCTCATTTTCTAGTTCTGGGCCTCAGGCCAGTTGTCCTAGGCTCAGACCCTCCGTTTTCTCAGGTTTAACAGGGAAGAGGTCTTTTCCTTTGCAGGGTTGTTTAGAATGGTTCATAAAATCGTGCATGGAAAGCACTTAGCTTGATGCATATTGAACCCTCAAAAATAGTAGCTATGACTGATTTCTGTTAGCAATAATGACTTTGAATCACATAGCCTGATCAGGCCAATGAAAAGTCATAACTGATGGCTCTACCTACACTTTTCTGCTAAAACCGTGCTCACATTCATTTTATCTACATCAAAATAGCTTCAACCAATGTGCTTAAGATGTCAGCTGGGCAGTTGTCAGGAATAAAGTGGTTCAAAAAGAATGAGCTAACTCATAATGTAGTAGGAATTCATTGTTCTGCAGTCCACTGGCAGAAATCAGGCCTTTGAACATTCCAGAGAAAGGGAAAGGCAAGAGAGTGAGTTTGGGAGTTCAATTCTGTTTGCAGGATGTCTTGAGCAGAAGTGGGACCTTCTCAATAACCCTCTGCATCTTTATCAGCCCCATTTTACAAGTGAGGATACTGAGTCACAAGAAGTACATACATTGCTTTAGGTGGCATAGCTGGAATTTCACCCCATGAGTGTGAGTCTGATCAAAAAGTCCATTTCTACTTACCCTACATGGCTTCTTCTGAAAAGAAGTAAAAAAGAACAGGGACGACTAGGATCCAAGCTGGCTAAGACCCGTATATGGATAACACAGTCTTTACAGCTTAATCACAAACGCCAGCTTATCTTAGGCTCCTTCTATAGACTGCCTGAGTTTGCTGCAGGCTTTTTAGGAGTCACAGAGGCTGTCAGTGGTGGCCTCCCAGCCAGACGGCACCATCAACCCTGATCCACTCTGTGGCCTCTATTGCACTTCCACATCAGAGTCGGCCTTACAAAACCAGGCTCATCTGCTTCTTCACAAGTTGAAAGCCATCTTTCTTACTTCTTACATCTTTCTTCTGTTAGAGTCTTTCTTACTCTAACAGAGAAGTCACAATTTCACAAAGTGCTTCAGGGTCTCATTTTCACAGCCATGGTGAATTGGAAAAGTAGACGCCTGTGTCCTATGTTTCCATTTTACAGCCAAGGAAACGGGTTCTGTTTATTATCCTCTCTGAGGGGGGCCTTGCACCTTCATAATCTTGTCTCTTCCTCACAATCCCCTGTCTACATATGCAGCTCACCCACCCACCCACTCAACAAAAGATCTCTGTTGTCATAAGCTGAGAACCAAATAGACAAGCCATCTTGTATATTCATGGAGCTAAAACTGGACGCTTTATTCTCATTTTACAGCTAAGGAAGCTGGAACTTTGAGAGGTTAAGTCACTTGTCCAAGGTCACACAAGTAAGGGGGCTCTGTGTGTGCTCATGATGCCAGACCCTAAGCCAGACCCTAAGCTTCTGGGTGAAGACAGTAACAGGGCAGGAGGCATTTCTACCCCCAAACAGGTGTAACCAGTGAGAGAGAAGTGAGAGCAAGGTCCAACCGCCCCCCGCCCCCCCATCCCTTGGTGCTCTTGAGGTGCAGTGGCTCCAAATCTTGGAGGAACAGAGGGACCAAGTGGGGACAGCCATGCACCAAGTCAGCCTTTCCTTGTTGAGCCTGGTCAAGGCACTGGGATGTTTTGGATATGGATGTTTTGAAATGGCAGTGGGGACGCTTGGGCAGTAGTGTGAGCATGTGAGGGCTTTTGCTTGTTATCAATAAAAATGAGCATGATTTTATGATAAAAATGTAGATGTTAACTTAAAACTACATGAGGGATGTAACTTGAAAAATTATTTTAATGAGTTGGAACAAAAAAATTGCATATCATTGTCTCAAAGAACCAAAATCAGACTCTTCCATTAGACAGTTTGGACTCAATGTTATGGAGAGTGCATATCACAATCTACAATCTATGCTCCGCACATGAATCTCGTGGGTCTTCTGCAAAGAGACCTCCCTGTTTAAACAAGACTCTCCGGGCAATGCCGGTATTTCACATCTTAACTGGGAAGTCGATTTCACCCTAATCTTCATCTTGGCCTCTCACTGGTTCCTAGAATGACCAGGTACACAATGGTTCCTGGATCTCATACAGAGTGTGGGGGTCCTGGGCAAAGATTTACGCATGCATTGTTAGTCTAACTCATGCATGAATATACACAAGATAATGTAGGTTGCAATGGGCTATGTCCAGGCCAGCTTTAGGCACATGGATGCAGAAGGAGCTAGAATATGGCTCTAATGTCAACAAGCATTTCCTTATATATAATAGGGTTTGTCTCTGAGTGCTGATGTGGCCTCCTCCCCACCCCACAGAAAAGTGAGTGCAAGCTCAGGCGGTGGTGAGTATTGTGCTGCTAAATATCTCACACCTGTCTTTCTGGAGAAGAAAGATTTTCATGTATGTCTACTACTGTGGTGAAAACACGCCCTTCCTGCCTGATTTCAAGCCTCCAACTTGACATCCACAGGTTTGCAAAAATTCTTGGAAGTTTTATAATTGGTTCATGTGAAGAGAAAAGAGCTGGCCTCAGTCCATCCATCATTTTTTAAAGCTTAGAGGGTGTCTCCCTCTGCGTGGACAGCAGAGACCATGGAACAGAGGTGGACAGCACAGGCCCTGCCCACTTCCTGTGTCCATTGCCTGGCTCCTCTCTGTCCTGCTTGTTTCTGGTGGGGCTGTGAGCTAAAGTCACATCAAGTTTCATATTCAAACGTAGCCCTTGTGGACTGGCCTGCCATGTAATTATTCCCATATTTCAGAGGAGGAAACTGAGACACAACCTGTGAAGGATTTGTGGAACTAGAATGTGAGCCAAGTTCTCCTAAGTTCTGAATCCTAAGTGCGTCCTTTGTCACACGACCTCTCAACAGAGACATCACTGAGTTAGTGTGAGGTCGAGGTCTCATGAGAAGAGTGAGGAGCAGACAGAGTGTTCCAGGTACACCGGGAGGAGCCTTAGAGTGAAAATCCACACAAGTTCAAGGTCATTAATGGAATCCAGTTCCATCAAAGGTGGGGCTCTTGGCTTTTAAAAGAAAAGACAATCCCAGTCATGCTGGAGTCCTCTACTCACAAACCTCCAAAAGCCCCCATATAACCAATGAAGTGAAAATGATTTTGACAGCTGCCCAAACTCATCTCCATGTGCTCTAACCCTGCACTTTTGTAGACATTGTCTGAGGGAGGGAAGAACTGTTATGGTTAATTTTATGTGTCAACTTGGCTAGGCCATGATATCCAGCTATTTGGTTAAATACTAGTCTAGATTTTGCTGTGAAGGTATTTTTTAGGTGAGATGAACATTTAAATCTGATATGAAAGAGATTATCCTCCACAGTGTGAGTGAGCCTCACCCAATCACTTGGGGACCTACAGATGAAAAATACTGGTGCCCTCCAGGGAAGATGGAATTCTGGGTTTGGGCTGCAACTTCCACTTGTCCCTGGTTCTCTGGCCTGTACCTTTTGAACTTTGCAGCATCACCAATCACAAGAACTGATTTCTTAAAATAGATTTACCTCTACAGGCAGGCATCACTTAATGATAGGGATATGTTCTGAGGAATGCACCATTAGGCAAATTCATTATCATGTGAATGTCATATGGTGTGCTTGGCTATGCCACTAGGTGATACAAACTTAGGGGTCCAGGTTTTAGAGGTATTTCTTTGTTGACGAACAACTTGTCATTATGACTATTTATGCACATACACACCCTGCTTATTCTGTTGCTTGAGAACACTAACACATCCTCCTGCACATCTCTTCCTGTTTTTTTCTTTTTTGAAATAACATTTTCTTTTTCATTTGTCATCTATACATGATTAATTCTGAAAATTTAGAAAAGAATAAAGAGAATTAAAAACCATCCATTTTTTTTATCACAAAGCTCGATGCCTTTCTCCCTTTGTACAAAAATAGATAAAAAAAAACAACCTTGCCCTAAATGTATGGGTATACATTCTACCATGTATGTGTCTTTAAATTCACAACCATGTCCTTGTGCCATTGAATGTGAACTCTGATGTCTGCTGGTAACCTATTTTTTTTAAGACATGCCAGAATTTTATCTAACCATTTCCTTATCTTAGGACATTTTATAGAATCAGAGGAGCAAGTCAGGGCCTGTGTCTACCACTTACAAGCTGCGTGTCATTGATCATAAGTTTGTTTTTTTATCCTATCAGAGTTCCTGTTTCATATGAAAACTAAGAAAAAAAATGATAGTTTTTCCTTCCAAACTTGATAATATTAAGCGAAGTACGCCAGGAACATTAACTGGCATAGTCCTTGATAATGTGACCATTCAATGAACATGAACTTTATTGCCTCTTATTAATAAATAGGCTGGAAACTGTTTTGATGGCCGCATCTTTAAGGAGTTCAAACTTAGGAATGCTGTATTTGGTGACATTTTGGAATAGGATGAGAAAGGGGGCTGTAGAGAGAAAGAGAGAGAAAGGTAAACAGAGACATGAGAGACAGAAGAAAGAGAAGGAGAGGAAGGGAAGGAAGGGAGAGGGAGAGAAAAAGAAAGAATAAGTACAAGCAAGAGAGAGAAGGGGAAAGGAAGGGGCCAAGAGGCGGCAAGAGCTTTCTGGCCTCAGGCCAGGAAAGCAAGACCATGCCTGTCTTCTAGTTCCTGTCCTGCCACTGTGCTGGCCAGGGCAACTGACCCACGGAGCTTAGGGCCTTAGTTCTAATTAACTGCTGGGGAAAAGCCAGTCCCTACTTGGCATTCAGGTGTCGTCGCTGTGACTTTTTAGAAATTGCACTGGAAAGACTCAGCTCCATAATTTTCATTTAGATTCATTAAGGACACAATTTTCATTTAGATTCATCCAGGACACTTTTTATACATCATTAATAAAGATATTGCATACAACAGAGCAGAGTGCCAGCTCTGGCATTTTCTCAGCTATCAAGACTCCCCGAAATAGACCCCGGGTGTGTGAAGAGAGGCCACCTGGAGTCACTTTTCAATCTATGTAATAGAGACTATTACCTAAGCCTCTCTTAATTAATTTTATTTATGAAAAGACATGCATGAGATGGCATTAAATCCTTCATTAGAAAGAAAGTTACATGCAGTCTCTTTTTTGTCTTTCATTTCGCTAATATCATGTTTCTAAAATCAAGTATTTTTAGTGGAATGAATTTTCTCTGCAGTTCTTTTGATTGGGGCTTATTATCTTGTTATTCTTGGATGTTTACTGACTTTCTGCTCTGTCAATATCAGTTCTGCTAATTTCTTTAGGGTTGCATGTGGAGTCTTCTAAGCTGTACGTGGATCCTTTGGGTATTGATTGATGGGTATTGATTTCCAGCATTAGGAGCAATTGCATAAATCCAGAGCTAGGAGGAGGAATACTATAATGATTAAGATACATGGCTTCAGCTCTAAATTGGCAGCTCTCATGCTGCCACTGACTGCCACTGCAATTATAGGCAATTACAAGACCTCAGCAAGCTCTTGTTTCCTCACAGGTAAATTCTTTCTAGAGTTTCTATTAGTCAGGATGCACCTGTATAGCTGTTTTGGCTGTGGATAGCCAACATGCATTTTGATTAGAAGCTCTTGGCCATTCAGCTTAATCCATGTGTTAGTCATACTTATTATATCAATATTTTGCCTACTACCTTTGCCCATCTTCTAGAATTGTGAGGATATAAGGAGTTAATACATTCACAACATTTAGCTCAGTGCTTGGCAAATAGTAAGTGTTCAATAAACTCAAGCTACTATCATTGTTTTAGTAGCACAGAAAAGAAGGCATGATAAAGAAATACATTTCTGTGGTTTAACTAAGTCAAATTTTCCAGTAGCCAAACTTGGCCCTACTAGAAAGATTCCTATTAAAATACTTCTATGATGATTATATGCACATTACCTATTTGGATTTCCAAAGGGACACTCTGAAATTGGGGTCTCATGCCTCCATTTTACAGAAGCAGTCACGGAGGCTCTACATTAAGCCACCCATCCACAACCCATGCTTAATACCAGGGAGACACAGGAAACAGCCTGGGTCTACTGCTGCAGGTCAGGGGTTCCCTGCTTCACACTGTGTGTCCCCTTAAATCACTTCATGCAGTGCTGACAGCAGTCATTCCTTCAGGGACAATTCGCCATGATCACATCCAGCAACAAACTATACCTTTAAGAAAGTGGACCCTTGACCAAGATTCTCAAAGTATTGTCAGCTGAAAAGTAAGGTCAATGTCATAATAAATGTTTGATTTAACTAAAATTTCTAGGTTGCATATTGTCTCTTGGACGACGGATCAGGTCACAGCTTAGGAGCATCGCCATCCTTTCCCGTCTATTCTTTAGCTACGGCCCTATTTCAGGTTCTCCCTTCTCACCCTCTCAATTGTTACAAAAATATCTCCCAACCAGTTTCTCTCCATAATTTGTTGCCTGACCCTATGGGAGAGTTAATGCAAGTAATTAAAAACTGTTCTTCATACCCTTTCCAGTGCATCATTTCTTATTATTGTGTTACTACCAGGTATTATCATCTATCACCTGGGTCCCTCAGTTCTGGAGAAGGTCTGTTGATGTGTGGAATTGTGAGGATATAAGGAGTTAACACATTCCAAATTGATGTTTCTATGGATGCATGATTTCTGAAGAGTTCTACTCTCCATCTTCTTCTGCCCCTCCTCATTTGCCTTGAAGTCTGATGATGCTCTAATCATAATGTTGTCTAAGGTTGGCACAATTTTCTGATGTGTCTGTGATTGGAGGAAATTTTCTACCACATATTTGGACCGATCAATGAGTAAAAGGCCAGGATCATTTTTAGTGTTGGTGCAAAAATTGTAATTCTTACCCAAACAAAGCAATTATTTAAATTGATGAGGTCTAGTGATAAAAGATCCAAATGCCATATTTCAGCCTCACAGCACTGGCCCTTCATTGTCTTTCTGGACTCTGGGAATTGATGCTAGGATCCTAATTCTTTAAAGAAATGCCAGAAAGTGAAACAGAGTCTCAGAAAATGTGTAGAAAATACCTTAAACTGGGTTTTGGTTCTGACAACAAAGAAATAAAGTGACCATAAGATCCAGAAAACCTACTAAATAAATAGTTTATTATCATTACATTTTAATATTTGCAACATAATATTATGATGGTCCTAGACTTTGTAACTTCTATCAAGCTTTTTTCCAAATGGGAAAAGTACTTTTGAGCTGAATAAAAAAATTACAACTTGTGTAAGTGACAGTTGGTTAAAATTATAAAATTTTTGATAGAATTATGTAGCTGGGATTCTCTTTTGCACCCCTTAATGTGCAAATATTGTCCACCAGCTATACCTCCAACTGCATCCCTTGACAATAAAACTCTAGAAGTCTGAGCCAATTATAACCAAGGCTTGACGAAAATCAGAAATCCTGGTAGTTTCTCTGTGCTATGCTTTCTTGCTAACTAGAAAAATTAATGCTGGACCTCAAGTTTCCTACATTATAATCAAGGAGTTGTTTGGGTATTAATAGACTCTGACTCATATAGTTAAAAAATAAACTACCAAATTGTCTTATCCCAAGGATAGAAAAGCAACACTTAATAAACTAACAAAAAAGATGTCCTTGAATTATTTCAATCTATCCAAATCTCACTTTTCTTTCCAACCCCCCAAATTCCAGAAAGGACATAAAATAGTCCAGAGGAATAAGGTCCTCTGTAGAAAGAGAAGTGATCATACTCTAAGGATCTTAAAGCTTTTTGATGTTAGATATTCATTTCTTTTGCAAAGTCATCTCTCATTTCTCCTTCTTAAAGTCAAGATACAAACTGGTATAGAAAGTCTGTAGAAAGTTTAACTACTTAAATGAGATTTTTATGTTGTTACAAATCACAGCATTTCAGAAGTGATAGCGATTTTGGAGATGTTTGGTCTTATTTCTTCATTTTATAGGCAATAAATCCAAGCAATCAATAGATCCAATCTCCCTATGGTCTCTAATAGGCAAAGATCCCTGGAAAATGAGCTTATGACTGCATTTCCAGGGCATAACACAATACCTGACTCATGGTGCAGCTCAACAAACCTTTCCACAAAGCTACCCACAGATTGAGTAAGATTCACACACCTACTTAGTTATAAAAATCTCCTGTCTTCTTGGTGTCAGTCCCATTGCCTCTCTTGAAATCAGTTAGAACATTATCACAATTCATCCTTGTTGTTTGGGAAGCACTATCAAGTGCCCAGATGAACAGTTAAGACCATGTGCAGCCTTTTCCATTTACCAAAGGATGACCAAAAAGAACTTTGAGTTGGAACCTGAAAGCTGTTCTCTCCACAGTCCTTAAGAAACGTAACTCCACATGTCTACACAAGAGAGGGACATGGTAGAGTGGACACTTGAAGCCTCTATATTCACCTATCTACTTGGTCTTGAGACATATGATCTTAAGACAATCCTGTAGATAATCCATGGACAATCCTGATTTCTCCTTATAATTTCACATTGGCTTTAAGATAAAATGCAAACTCTTAACATTGCTGATGGGTCCTGTAGGCTCTGGCTGTTCCCAGACTACTATCCATCTGTCACCCTCTTTCCACCTCAGGCCTCACCAGCTGCCATTGCAACATATCCTGATTTCCTCACATGTCTAGCTCTCCACTCTACCATGTCTATCCTCAGGATCCTGCTGCTATCTATCCACATTTTAAGAAACAGTTTAGACATCTCTACCCTGCAAGCCTTCTCCAACATACCAGATTGAATTAGCTGCTCCTCTTCTATTTCCCTTAAGCACCTGGACTTTGTCACAAAGCTTATTGTTCTGAATTGAAATTATACATTGCTAATAACTCCACTATGCATTAATCTTTCTGAAGGCAAAGGCTATGTTCATCTTGTTCCTTTATCTCCACAAGAACACCTATGATACAAACTTGTGGCACAATTAATTGAAAGTGAAATTTAGTTAGAAAATAGCAAAGCTAGCAGATCCATTGGGTTCACAGAGGAGAACTAATTAGTGTGTAGTTTTTGAGAGAGAAGTCGAAGGGCTCTGGTTTTCACCATATACCATCAAATACTGCAAAGGACAGATGGGGTAATGCATCTTTCTCACTATGCACATTGAAGGGCTGGGTAATATGGAGGGAATCACAAGTTACCTGATGGTTTTAATCATGCTGAGTCCCATTTCAACACAGCAGTGGGCATGGTCCTGGCGGGGCTCAGGAAGTCCAGAAACACAGTAGTAGCAATCTCCCAGGATTTTAATGCGGAGGCAGTGATGCTCCTGAAAGGAACAGAGTGAGAGGGAGAGGGCTGTGTCAGCAGAAGTATCAGTTCTTCAGAAAGCCTGGGGAAAGGTGGAAGGAGGGTTAGGTAGGCTGCATCTTGGGGCCAAGGGTATCCACCATTAAAATGTAGTTCTTTTATTGCTGTTATTTGGGTCTGAAATGTACCCCCAAGGCTCATGTGTGTGTTAAAGGCCTAGTTCCCAGCTTGATGGTGTTGGGAGGTGCTGGGGACTTTAAGAGGTGGGGCCTGATGGGATATCTTCCAGCCACTGGGGGTGGGGGAGGGGTGGTTACACCCTTGAAGGGATCCACCACTTCCCAACTGCCATGAAGTAAAGAGCTTGCTCCTCCACATGCTCCCTGCCATGGTACGTTGCCTTGCCACAGGCCCCAAAACAGTGAGTCCAGTCAATCAGGGTCTGAGACTCCTCACACTGTGTGTCGACATAACTATTTTCTCTTCATAGGTTAATTATTTCAGGTAGATTGTTACAGTAAGGGAAAGCTGACTAAGTATTCTTGGATAAGTGGTTGGGTCAGAATGACCTCTGAGATGCCTTCTGGATCTGAAGTCATAGGGACCTATGGCTCTCTAGCTACATGAGGAAGGGGGTCTCCTTGGGATAGCAGGGTCCCAGGGGAGGAGAAGGGGAATTGTTAACTGGTCCCAAGGACCACTGAGAGGACAGCCAGGATGACACACTTGAAATGCCAAGCGGTGTGCATTGTGCTGCTGTCCTAATCTCATTGAGGGTTTGGGTAACAAATGGATGAAATGAACCTCCCAATAAAAATAAATAGCAGACGAAGAAGAGAGAATCAGAACTGGCTCTGATGCTTCCCTGTCTGGGTTAGATTTCCAGAGCCTCACCCACCTTCCTAAATGGCACAGATGCAATCTGCAGGACTCTAATAGCACACACAGCCACTTCAAAATTATTTTTAGGAGCTTGGGTTTCCTGTGTATTCACTACCGCAGTGCAGCTCTACTTCTGTAGATAGTTATCCACGAGTTCTAATCCATAAGGGGAACTCAACGCTTTCAGTTGTTTCTTCCAAGATTGCTAGAGTATTGTGGCTGGAGTGGAGCTTAGAGAATACCTTGTCCACTGGGGTTGGTAGTGCCCAGGTTTGTGGGGTCCATGAGATAGTTAAAAAGGAAAATATCAGAGGGCTTGGGGGACTGTCATAAGGTACAATTTTTAAAAAATTGCTTAAAAGCCATGAAAAATCCATTAACAAATGCCAAAAATAATGATGCAAATATTCTCTCTAGCCCTATCACTTTATAAAAGCAAGAACACATTAAGAACAACCCATTTAACATAATAAATGAAAGACATGATTTTTTTTTGTACCAGGGATTGAACCCAGGGGTACTTATCCACTGAGCCACATCCCCAGGGATTTTATTATTATTATTTTTTTAATTTTAAGACACAGTCTCATGAAGTTGCTTAGGGCCTCACTAAGTTTCTGAGGATGGCCTTGAACTTGTGATCCTCCTGCCTCAGCCTGAGAGATATATTATTAGAAAAGATAAATTCTTTACTTAATTTAATTCTTTACTTAAAATAATTTAAATTAAATTAATTCTTTACTTAAATTAAGTTAATTTATAAAATCTTATTACATTGCTCCTTTTTTAAATTTCATTTTGTGCCCACAAGTTAGAATTTTTGTCGATAAAGGAGAATTTGAGGGCCAGTGTTGTGATTCTTTAGTCTGATTTTTATAGATCAAAACAGTTTGGAAGGCAGGGTTTGATGATTTCATCTACGAATGGTCTTTTGAGATCTGTCTCCTTGTTGGTTATGGCTATGGGAAGGTATGAGGGAAAGGGACTTAGCAGAAAATGTTTTCATCTGAAATAAGACATCTGCATTCTGGTCAACTTTACCAGCTGCTTGATGCAGTGGAGACGTTCAACCACTGATACGGGAGTTTCAGTCCTTCATATTTAGCAGGAGCCCAAATAATCCATCTTATTGTTGATGTATAATAGAGTAAGGGTGCATTCACTTATCAATGACAATGACAATCTGGAAGTAGCCTTCCCTGTGTTCAATATTGGTCTCCTTATCTTTTCTCTTGGCACTTCACAATAAAATTTTGAATGTGGCAAGATGAGAAGATAGCATGTTTATTTTACAGATATGAAAGTCGCAGTATGAGGGATATAAAAAACCTCTTGTCCCCCTAGAAGATGCTTAAAATCACCATCTGGACCAGATATGATAAAACCACTCCTAATAAATAATATTTTCACAAAAACTGAGGTCAGAGCATTCTGGAAAAATCTAAGTGGGGCCAGGAACTAATGCTATTGAGCATGGGCCATGGGCGTGACTGGCAATGTACTGAATGTTACATTTATCTCATGACCACCCTGAGGCATGTGGCATATTATAGACAGGAGTTCCAGGAGGTCAGGGTCACACAGCAAATTATAGGCAGAAGTGGAATTCCAGTCCATGCCTGACTGACTTTGGGGCTCCACACTCTCCCTTTGCAAAACTTCAAGAATTATGGCAAAGTCCAGGTGGTTAGAACTCCTCACAAAAATATTTTGGAAAGAGAGGGTGTGAAATGATTTTCTCATCTTCTGGGACAAACACTAGACAATGATATGAAGGTGTTCATGTTCAGGGTCGACTTTTCTTTCAAACCAAAGGTGAAACCTGGTAAATTCCTTGAAAATCTGTAGGCCCCAAATAAATGGGTCCTCTTTCTCTCTCTTTCTCTCTGCTTATATATTATATAGAATATATTTTTCATATAAAACAAAATATACATAATATATACTACATATTTCATATATAGAAATATGGAGAAATATCTAAATATCCACACATATAGGGATATATATATATATATATATATATATATATACACACACACACACACACACACACACACACACACACACACATACATACACACACACACACACACATGCAGGAAGCCCAGCTTCTTATCTGTCAAGTTCTACAATTTCCAAACACATTTTTCTAATCACATAAGCTGTGAGATGTCATAACAGGATTTTTCAAGCAAGTTTTTTTTTCCTACCAGAAAATTCAAATAAATGCTGCTCAGCTGCTTTGGAAAAAGATATTTAAAAAGAAAAATATAGTCAGGTGAGATTTTCTTGTGGCTTACCAAGTTAATCTTATAATCTATTTCCTCCCATCTTGATGTCTTTGATGTAAAAATCTTGGAACAATCTGAGGAGTTTGCTAAACCACCTATGTAGATAGTGGATAAAATTGGGAGATGCAGGCACCAAATTATCAAAGATCATCATATTTTGGAGGGAGGTAGATATTCACCTTCTGTGTTAGCTATACCTTTAATGTTTGAATTTTACATAATGAACAAGTATTATTTTAAAAAATAGAAAAAAATTGTTAAAAAATAAAAAAAGACTCAAAAACATTAATGCCATCAATGTTCTTTATAAAAAGAGTTCTATGAAGAACCACTACAGATTTTATGGTACCATCTAATTGTAATCCCACAAGTAAGACATGGATACACTGTCCTGGTAAAAGTTAAAGCACAGGTGAGGTTTCTGTCCCCTTGGAAGGCCCCTTGTTCTCAAATGGGCACCCTGGCAGCCCGCTCCCTGTCCCTCCTCAGAGGCTGCTATGGACACAACTGCAGACACATTCTTTACATCTGAATTATTCTCCATGTTCTTTAGCCGTATATTTGGCATACTATGTTTCTAGATCTGAAATATGATATTTTTCATGCAACAATATGTCATGAAACATTTCTGTGTTGGTATACAGGATGCTCAGTCTCATTCGGGCATTGATTACTTTTGCATAGTGATGGGTTTGTTTCTTATTTTTACAAATTGACATTGCTTCCCATTTTGATGGAAAATGTTTTAAAAGGTTTAAGGTATAATGATGGCAATAGTATAATAATTAGTGTGTCATTTGTCTTAAGGCCTTCATAACACCTTCCTGATTTGGATGGGGAAGGGATAAGTAAAGGCCTTACTTTATTAAAAAAAGATCAAAAGCAAAAGTTACCAAAGTGTGTCAAGGGAACTATAAAAAGTACTCCATGTTGAGCAGCTTGAGTCACAGACACTGAAGAATTCAATCAAATTAAGAAGAACTTTCCTAGAAGACTTTGAAGTTACCCCTGTGGTTTAATAATGCAGTGAATATAGGGTACTGTGTATGCCGTTGACAGGTGAGATGGGTTTTCTCTGATCTCTCTGTAGCAAAAATTTATAGCAAAGGATCAAGACAAAGCAACCAGGGAGCATTTAGAGCCACAGAATTTTGGTGTTAAGACACACACACACACACACACAAATGCAAATCTGAACCCTGTTCATACAAAAGCAGAACCTGTAACCCAGCTGATGAAGTGACTTGCCTAAGGCTGGGGACAGAATAGCTTTGTCAATCCAAAGTGAGTAGAACTATTCTCACTGTAGTTTCTCAAATCTTTCCAAGGACATTCCCCTGTAATAGTAGGTACTGAGGCATCTGGGGCTGAGGTAGGGGTAGTGGAAAGAGGGTTGGATGTGAGGTATGTGAGTATATAGGAATACTGATTTTGAGCTAGTCTGCACTAAGGCACTTCATCTGCACTGTTAATCTTTCCATCCTTCAAATTATAATAGGAAATGAAGACTCAGCTGAACTGCTCTGGGTCATTTGAATCAAGGGTACACTTGAATCTCACCCACCATGCTGCATGTGTGAGCAGCAACACCTTTTTGACGTCTTGTCCTTGTACCCTCCACTTGCCTGGGGAGTGGCTTAGTGATTAAGAGCAACTCCCTATGCTCAGTTGGCTTGGGTCTCAATCTCACATACACACACACACACACACACACACACACACCACACAATCTCCTGAGGCTTCTGGATAGATCATTTTACTTCTTTGAGACTCAGACACTTGTTTTGTAAGATGGGAACAATAAAGAGAGCAGATTGAGGTCACCCAGGGAAAGCACTTAGCACAGGACAACACATCCCCCAGGGGTCACCATGTTTAATATTCTTATCAAAACCAATAATATGTTGACTCCATCATATGTCTCTGTTTAATTTGATAGACATTTTTTTCATTAAGATATTTTCATTAGTCTCAGGCCCCAGATGATAGATGGTGACTTCTTGTACCCATTGGTACTTGGTTGGCTGTGTGTCCCCACTTCACTCCAGCCCTGCAGGTTGTAAAGGATCACCAGAGTGAAAAAGATCAAGCTCAGAGCAAAGTCCCCATTCCTTAAAATGCTGCACTCTACCCTCTGAGATTTTCTTCTTCTTTTCTTCATCCATCTCATTTCTCACCAGAGCTCCTGTGCCCTTTACATGCTAGCAAGTTTGAGCTTCTTCTAGTTCTCTAAACAAGCAGTGTGTTTTCACAGATCTCTGCCTTTGCGCAGTGTCTGAGCCTAAAAGGCACTCATCTAATCATATGCCAGAAAGGCTCCGCTGTGGCTCCTGGCCCAGCCTGCATGGGGCTTCCTCTCTGGATGCTGCCAGATTACTGTCCACCCCTCAAGTATGGATGACTCCTTCCTAACCCCCAGGACATCTGTATTAGTTATTTCTTGGGATGCACTGCTTAATAAGATCATTGTCTTATTCCCTTGCCAGACTCTGAGCTTTCTGTGGGAAAGGACTGGCTTTGTCTTCCCAGAGTCTTGTATGGTGCCTGGCACCTGCAAATACTCAATAAATGTTGGTTGAATAATGGATTAAATTTAACTTTGCCACCTTTTCTCTGGGTCTGTGGGATTTACTATGGCACCAGAAGATGACTTTGATCTATCCCTCATCAAAAGGCTATTTTTGTTCATCTTTACATCTTTGAGAAAAATATTCAGAACCATAAGGAATGAAATAATTCCATGTAACTAATACCAACCATCCCCAATGCATAATCAAAAGAAAGGGTATACCTGCTTTTCCCCAAATGTCTAGTCCTCCAGGTAAACCCCACTACTGGGCGGGGACCTCAGGTTCACCTCCTCCCTCTCCGGACTCCTGTCTGATGGCTGTCCAGTGGCTTCGGCTGGCAGTTCGGGTTCCTTAGCACCCCCCGTTTGCCTTTGGTTGACTCTTCATGACTGCTTACCTTTCACTTTCCCTCTAGGGTCTCTTCTGCTTTCTCCACACATACAGAAAAACATCTTTATTCTTACGCTCTCCTCGGCATAAATCAAACTTTCCTGATTTCTTCACCTTGCTAACGAGTGTATACAGTATGTACAATAACAACTTCCCTTTTGCCAAATGTGTACAGTCACGAAACCACCACAATCAAGACACAGAGCGCTACATCACTCCCCAAGTCATCCCTTTGCTGCTGTGATCGCAATCCATGCTCTCCCAAGCCAGCACGATTGCAACCACTTACTCTGTTTCCTGCCTCTGTAATTTTATCTTTCACAGACTGTATCATAAGTGGAGTCACAAAGTTATCTACTTTGTATCTCATGTCTTTCACTTGGCATATTGCATTTGACAGTCATTGATGTGCATGTATCAGTGGATCATTCTTCTTTTTTTTTAATAGCAGAACAGTATTCTATTGTGTTTGTTTATCTCATTTCTAGGATTCAGCTTATGAGTCACTTTCTCCAGGAAGTCATCTCTGATCTAAGGGCTACACGTTGCCTCTGTGTTTCCACGGCACCCAGGCTGGCTTTCTTCCTGGCACACTGCACACTGCACTACCTATTTATGTACTCCTGGCCAGAGTCAGCTTCAGGAAAGGAAGAGGTGCTTTCTTCATTCCCGTGTCCCCATCAGAGAGCACTCTGCGCAGCACCTACTAGCTGCTCAAAGGCGAATATGAGGGGATGGATCTCCTTGGAGTGAGGCAACCTTGGAACAGGACATTTGGTATTCTAAAACTGAACTCCCACTTGATGCAGTCTTAATTAATTCTCACTACAGCCCATGAAGCTGGCACAATTGCATACACTTCACAATGCAGATTAGAGCCCAGAGCCCACTCTAAATTACAGTGTGATAATGCTATCCCTCAGGAACCGGAGTGGCTTCAGGATTAGAAATATGTGTTTTGATAGGAAACGTTCATCTCCTTTCATTTGTTTTCTATCTTAGCTTTGATTAAGCCAGCTGAAAAATGAAGGCAGTGTCTGGTTGGCTAAAACAAAGCTGTCAAGTTAGGTTGAACAAAATGGTGGTGGGATGGTCCAGCAGATTACTGGGTCTTGAAAACAGGCAATTCATTGCAGATGGCTGGGGTTGGCTAGGAAACTGCAGGCGGCCATCACTGTATGCACGAACACCGAGCCTGCAGCTGGATGGCACCTGGCCACGTGCAGGGGGAAATAATGATGAGGGAACAGAAAACAGAAAAGACCAGCATGACTGTCACTCAATCAGCTGTCTCTCAATTGGGAAAATTAATCTGACAAACCTCCCACCCGAGACCAATAAATAACTAACATCAGTCCCCAGAATGTGAGAGGGTCAGGGGTCCAGGCCCGGGGACAGGATGCAGAATGGTAATGGCATTGGTGATGAAGGCTGAATCTTTCTCTTCCCTCATTCCACATGCAGTACCACACTCCTACAGAAGACTAGGAGGGAATTAAATTCAACTCACATGGGCCAGTCGATCAAATCTGGCAAAGAGCTCGTTGAGCATCCTGACCAGCTCCTGAGCGGACAAGGTCGTAGAGAGGTTGGTAAATCCTTTAACATCTGCAAAAAGAATACTAAACAGGGAAGGGGTGGGGGTGGGAGAAAGCATATTAATATTTTAATCTGTTCTGGGAGAAACATCAACTCCATCCAAATAAATCAAATGTCTTTGTGGTCTGAGATTTTTGCTCTTCCTGCCATGGGAGGCAGGAGGAATGTCTTGGTATTTAACAAATATCTCAGCAAGGAGAGGCTACTCAGATGATCAGGAAGGACAGTGGGTCAGCTGAAGGTCCTTCTGAGTGGGATGGGGGATGTAGGCAATGCAGACTCCAAAGGAATTGTTCAGTGTAAATAAATTGCTTTGTTGTGAAAAGCACAGTGAAACTTCATGGGTTATGTCTATTTTTTATAAACAACAGTAATGTAGATGCCATGAGCACATTGCAGAACAGACTCCAGGGCTGGGGAGAACACAGAAGCTCAGCAACTCAAGCCCAGTGACATGTACTCTACCCAACATGGCAGGCAAATAGTTAGACTTTCTCCAGAATGTGAGCCCTGCTGGCACAGTTGGCAGGCTTCAGACAGAATGATCAATCACCGAAAACTCTTACATTTTCATAGATTTCAGCAAAGTGATGACTTATTCTACACTTCTGACTTGGTAGAAGGGCAGGAGCAGCCCTCAAAAGCCTCCCAGAGTCTGCACTGCATGGGTACCATCTTGGCTGATCTCTCAGGTTACTCTATGAGGCAGGCACAGTGCTCTGCAGTCTGGATCTAAGGACATGAAGCTCAGAGAGGCAAGGAGACTTGCTCACATCTCACCAGTGGCCTGTGATATAGCTGGGATTGTCCACTGAAGGACACTGCTCCACTCACCTCACCTCAGGGACCTCTCAGAGGAAGGATGGGATCCCAAACAGGATGCTATGTTTTATCATTGCTCACATTTTAGCTTCTCTGAAACTTCAGAGGTTTCTTTATATACCATGCTGTGCCTGGTCTTTAGAACAGCATTGTCTCTTTTTGGTATCTATTAAAATCTGTGACCTCATTCACGCTATGACTCTATATTTATGGAGACCTCCCTGGACACAGCCAGCCACTCCATCACTAGTCTCCTGCCTGCCTATGCCCCGCTGTCAAGGCATTTAGTGGAGTAGAGTCATGTGTGGCCAAGTGTGCTCCATCTATTATGTAAATAGAAGGAAAAAGTCACCTCTGGGTCCCACCTACCCAGGACACAATTTGTCTGGCCTTATTACACCTGTATCCTGAGTCCAGTCAACAGAAATACCAAAATTAAGTTCTTTTCAGAATGTGGGTTTGGCCACCCCTGGCCTCTCCTGGGGATTGTCAGAAATGCAGAATCTGAAACCCCTCCCAACCCACTCATCAAAATTTGCTTCAATAAGAGTTTCCCTTGATTGATGTGCACGTTACAGACATAGAAGCACTGGTTTAAGTCAGAGCTGTACATTAACCGGTTGGTGGTTGAAAGGTCAGAGGTCAAGGCTAGGGACTTTTCTCAAGCTGCCAGGAGATATTAGGCTTAAGGTCATCAGGTCTCTGATTCTTGCTATAAACTTGTTGTCTTCCGAGTGGAATGGAACACACCCTTTGCTGACAGGAGGCACCAAAATCAACACTTACAAATGCACTAGAGACAATTTTTAGGGAAGGGTCATCAAAGAAACACATACACAAACTAAAAAAAGCCACAGAAGAAAGAATGAAGGAGGCGGGTTGCTGTGAAGAGGGCGACAGCACTGGAAATAATTTCAAGACGGTTCCCCACTCTGCAGCAGTTTGCTTTGGGGGCTGGGGAGGGGGTGTAGCAGCCGGTCTGGCTTTGTTCTCAGACAGCGGCTCAGGACCATCCTCCTCTGCTCTGCTTTCCTTGCCTCTGGTCTTATTTTAGCACCCAACAGCTTGGTCTCAGGCAGAAGAGCCCCCTCTGCCCCTTGTGAGGTTGTCTCCCCAGCACTGAGCCCCAACAGTGGGCATCTTGCCACCACCGCCCCTAGCAGAGCCCTGGTGGTGGCTGCCCCTGCCATTCTTCTCCCTCGGAAACCGCTCTTCTGGCCTGGTGCAGGAGGCAGGGCAGGAAAGGGGATTTTAATTCAGAGTGTTGTGAACTTTGGAACAGGGTCTACAGAGTAAGATGTTTAAAATACATTTTCAGGCTTGCAGGGACAGAAGTAACTTGGGCTGTTTGGGATTATAGGAAGCACAGAAAGAAGGACAAACACATTGGTTGTGGCCCTTGATGGTGTGGGTGTGTGGGCTTGTTATTATTATTTTCCTTTTTGAAGGTAGTTTGTTCTTCCCTCTTTCTCCATGGCGACAGGCATTTTCATCTGCCATTTATATTATTTTATTTTTATATATTTATATAACACATATACATTTATATCTTATTTATTTATTTTCTTCCAAAAGAGCCATCCAATTTCTGATCTCTCTAGGGACCGGCCTTTATCATCAAGCCACTTTGCCACCAAAGAAGGAATATGGAAAGTCATCAGCACATACCACAGCTCTGCCCTCACTTATGCAAAACTCATGTCTTTTAAATTTTCTGTTTTTTCCATTTGGCTGACCCTCTCAGGTAAGGACAATGAGGATCCCTTCTTCCAAAAAGGCTTCTCTACCCACCCCAATTGCCCCACTCCCCACTGCCCTGCCCAGGTTTGCCTCTTTTTACAATCAGCTAGCACTCTGCCTTCTTAATAGAATTGCAGTGTTGATTGAAAGGTGCTACTGTTAGACAACTGGTATCCATGATCTCCTATTTTCTACGGAACTGATGCTAGCTCTAGGGTGCATCTCTATTGGGGTTGCTTTCTGACAAAGAGCTGCTTGGCAACCTCAAGCACCCACATCAGTGCTGTTAAGTGCCTACTAAAGGGTTGTGTCAGAATCAAGATCGCCATGGGATGGTGATTTGAAATATGAGTCCCTGCATCTCAGGTGTGAAACCCTTAGAGATGCCAGAAAGACTTGTTCTTCCTTCCTACCAATGTTGGAAAGGAAGGAACGGTATATGTCGTCAATTTTTAGAACCGTTCAATATGTGGACTTTTACCCAAGATTTGGGAAATTTCCACATTAAGATGTTTGGTAGGAAAGAAATACGATATTAGGGTGTAAGCTGAAAATCCAGAAGCCTGCTCTCCCAGCACTTACAGAAAATGGGCTTAGCCAGTGAGCACATCTGCCCTAGGGCTTAACATGAGGTGCAAAGAAGTTGCAGGGAGCAGATAGTGGGAGTAAGGAAAGGCAGCAATGTCCAGTTTCTGCAGGAGGAACAGCAGCACTCTGTGTCAGGGGACAGAGGTGAGCAGCACAAGCAATGGACTGTTTGGAGACAGTGGTGGTGGCATGCCAACTCCTGGTGCTCTGGTGTGACTGGCCTTGTGGCCTGGTTTTATTCCAGCCCAGGTCCCCAGCCTGCTTCTCTTGTGATTCTGTAAGCTGCCACACAGCATTTTAAATATACTTCTTTTAAATCAGCCAGGGTTGAATTCTTGGGCTTACAACTAGGAAACGTGTCTGAAACAACCTACAGCGTATCTGGCTCAACGAGATGCTGACACCTGTGTTACGTATGCATCTTCAAACATGTAGTCTACCTAAACCTTGCACAGTGGTGATTAAAACATCCATTTTACAAAGAAATATCCTGAGACTGAGTTAAGTACACTGCCTAAGTTCTCACAGCAGACTTAAGATCCTAAAGCTGGTTTTCCTCACTATGAAGTCTAAGCCAGGTATAGTGTATTCCTGGGCACACAGAGACACTCACTGTCAGATGGACTGATTACATAGATGATGGATGGGTGAATTAATGGGTAGGTGGATGAATGACTGGATGGGTGAGTGAGTGGGTGGTTGGGTGGATGGATGGGTAGTGCGTAGAGGGATGATTGGTGGATGGATGCAAGATGGAGGATGGTTGGCCAGCAATATATTTGCAAAGGAAAAGAAGTTGTAGTCTCTGTTTCAAGTTGTTTAAAGATTCTTGTGAGGAATATAAGGAGGCAATCCATGTGATTATTCCTCAAGCCTCCAGACTGCATTTTGAGATTATTTTTCCAATTGTAGTCTACAGAGCTTTTTCCTTTCCCACTGGATATGTAGCAAGCCTCCTCTAGGGGAGCCATGCAGTAAGTCAACTAGCAAATATAATCAAATTTTCTGACATTCTTCTGCAACCTCAATTTGGAAATGTAAAACTCTGATGAATAATCACCACTTAATGAATTAATCAACCAAATGAAGAAAGGCACTGACATTCATGCAGACAGAGTCACAGCAGGACACTGAGAGCAGCCAGGCGCACACAGATCACATGGAGAACCAGGGCAAGGGCTCTGAGCTTCTCACCTGACGTTCTCATAGCGGTGGATATAGATGCGGTGGAACTGGTGCTGCAGGTGCTCATCCTCCACATTGGTCATGTCGTTGATCATTTCCAGGACCACAAACCGAGGGAGCACAGATAGCACAAGCCGCTCCTGGAAGAAGCAGGGAAGAGGACCAGTTTCATTAGCCTGGCTATCGAGGCACTGGTGGGTGGGAGGAGGGTGGAGAAGGCACAGGACTCTCAGATGAACTGCTCAGGGAATTGCTGGTTTCATAGCATTCTATGAACATGGCCAGTGTCTTTTGGTCCAGGCACTGGGCTGGGTGATGACATGATTCAAATCAGGGATCAAGAATGACCTTTACTGGGAATTGGTGTCTAAATTGACCTGAATGATTTTAATGAGCCATCCCTGTGTAGGGCAAGTCCAGGAAGTCCTCCTGTAGGGCAATGAGAAGTCTAGGAACAGAAAATGGTACCTACAAATGTCCAGAGGCAGCAAAAAGCAACCCTGTAATTGGAGGGTATCGATCAAAGGGTGTGCTACAAACTATGAGGAAGGAGGTGTAGGTAGATCTTGTAGCTTGAGATGCTTGCATCTAATTCAAACTGTAAATGGAAGTCATGAAGTGGTGCTAAGCAGAAAGGTGACATAAATATTTTACATTTTAAAAGATCATTCGGAGCACAGTTTGAAGCATGAATTTGGGGAAGGTGCCTGAGGGTGGAGGCAGGGAGATTAACTGGAAAGGTTTCTGCTGAGGTCCTGGTGAGAGATGTGGTAGAGATAAGACTCACAGGACTGGCGACCTACTGAGATGGATGCAGCCTCCGTGATGGGTAAGTTCTGAATTTGGGTGTTGCAGCAAGTGTGCTTTAACTATGGAAACAGGGAACAGAGGAGAAAGCAGGCTTAGGGGGCACTACCTCTTTATAAAAGATGAGAAGAAGTGAGACATGCAACCTGAAAGTGGGATCCAAGACCTGAAAGATAATATTCTTTTGTTGGGATTACCATAGTAGAGAAAAGCAAAGTAACTGGTTAATTGACAACAAATTAAATCCTAGGCCATCTTCATGTTATGGAAACTGGGCAAGAGTGTAGTGTGACCTCTGCCACATGGTTTGCTGCGGGGAAGACTGAGTGTGATACAGATGCATTTTAATCTCCATAGTTTCTCATCTTTGTAGTTATATTTGCATTTTAATAGCTCATAATTATGCATGGATCTTCATAGTTATGTATGGAACTCCATCCATTCACTTGTGTTTATCACACAACTCTGAAAATCAGCACAAGGAAATCTTTTCCTTCAGTGGGCAGACTGAGTCTGGAAGAGATTAAATGCTTTGCACAACCCTAGCAGTTAGGATGCTATCTCCTAGCCTGTTATTCCTTGCTGGGATTCTTGGTGAAATGGGAAAAGCCCTGGATTTTAGTTTGATAGAGCAGTTTGGATCCTGGCCCCATTGCAAACTAGAAATGTAGCATTAGGTGAGCTCTGTCTTCTCTCTGTGCCTTAGTTCTACAATTTGACAAATAGAATACTACCATCTATTTCACAGGGTTACTGTGGGAATTCAATGAAGTCAAATATGCGAGGGTCCTGGCATTGTTCCCTTCTCGCCCCTTGCCTCATGCAAACGACTTATGAATGAAGTGGCTGCTGAGTGTCCTATGATGGTGTTTTCCTCTCTTGGGTACTGTTCTGTAGTGGGACTGAGAGGTGTGCCTCTTGCAAATGCCCCTACATCATGTCCCCTTCATGGTCATTAGTGCTCCTTGTCAGCTTCCCAGGCACTTGTGGCCCTGTTCACACAGTTGCTGCTTGAGGGGTATAGGTGCTAACATGGATGTGAAGGGCACTGCTTCAATGCCCACAGTGGGGGTGTTAACTGAAGACATCCTCTGCCGCACTTGGGACAGCCTGCATAGAGGGGCAATGAAGCTGGGACCCAAGGTGCACACACCCTGGGACCAGTTTAAGCAGGCATTATGCTTTCACTAGTGTTTTGTCACAGGGGATGTCTTAGACTGGAGTGACAGGAAGGGGGAAGGCTTGTGTTAGAAGGTGAATGGGACCCAGTTGAAAAGGTTGTGAGCCCATGAAATGTTGCAAGTGTGTGTTTCAGGGTGGTGGTTGGGGGATAGAGACAAAGAGATACAGAAACACATTCACTCTCAACATTATTAAAAAGAAGTTCCTATATACCACAATTTTTCATATCTCTGTTTGTATATAAGGTAATGCAAAAAAAGAGTACATGTATAATGGTATAAGTTGGTGTGAACATACTTTATATACAGAGATACGAAAAAGTGTGCTCAATATGTGTAATAAGGATTGTATTGCATTCCACTGTTGTCGTGTATTTAAAAAGTAAATTAATTAATTAAAAAAAAGTTTCTTTCTGAAATTAAAATCTATGGACATGTTTATGAGGCTCTCTCATGAGTCTGTACTTTAGCCATCCATCAGAATGGCGTGGGGGCTTTGTCAAAGTGACTGTGGCTGCCCAATCCTCTGATTCTCTCCAAACTAGTTGAATTGAACTTCATAGGAGTGATCTGGCAGGGAGAGTTTTTTAAAGCTCCTAAGGGTTTGGGGTACCCAGGCAGGTCTGGGAATTGCTGGCCTCCTCTGTCAAGTACTTCTAGGCACATAATGGTACTCAAACTTCACTTAGTTTGGCAAAACATGTATTTGCAGAAAAGAGCAAAAACGTGGGATTAGTAAACTGATCACTTGGGTTGTCAATAGCAAGAGATCAAGCCAGGCTTCTGATGCACACAGCACTCCTTCTGCTCTATCCCTATAAATGTGTTCTGTCCCCTCTCACCCCATTCTTGAGGCTCTTTAAGGGTGACTCTACATTAAGGCAGCAGGTGGGATATTCCTATGATATGGGCTAACAGTGTTCAATGAGACCTCAGGGAAAGGAAGGCCCACTTCACCAAGGATGATAGGGGAGAACTTCATGAATGAAGGTCCCTGAAAAACGGGCATGATTTCAAACATTTTTTTTACTAAATATTATATTCATTTGATGAATATTTATTGAAAATATTCTACATTGAATTTCAGTTCTAGGAATAGCAACAACAGAAGCAATGAGAGAGGGAAGACCCTAGAGGGTCCGGGGTGGCATACCTGGATTGCATCCTATAAGCAACCTTGTATGTGGCTCTAAGAGCACACACTGTGGACCAGCACTGAATCAGGGAGCTTCCTACAGTCTCTTGTGCACTCCTCCATAACTATGGTAGGGATGTCTCATTGTAGATTAGCAAAAGAGGAAACTAAAGACCAGAGAGGCAAAGTCACTTCCCAAGGTCACATAGGAAGGAAGCACCAGTGTCTGGCCTATCAGACTCCAGAGTTTCTGGAAACTTCTCCTCACCTTACCAGAGAAATCTATTTCTGAAGAAACATTCCTCAAAGCCTAATTCTCCAAAATCGGAAATCTAATTACCATGAGCATGTCTATAGTTAAACAAAGCTGCATCTGATGCTCAAGGATTTATTTACTTGAACGCTTTAATGTCAGCAAATGAAAATCAATCAGTGTAGTACCGTTAAAGAAAATGGATGAAAATATGCAAGTGATGCCCAGAATTTTCACCATTTTATATTCTGTATACTAAAAGCACTTTTTAGAAAGAGGTTGAGGAGTTTTATAACTGTAAAAATGGCACCGTGGTGTGTTTTCTTTTATGGAGCTCCATTGCTTCTTAGACTTATGGACACTGCATTGGATCTCATGATGAGAAGAAATGTGTCAGAAGCACGTAAGAAAAAGCAATCCATACAATGCTACCAACATGAATCAATGCAAGTTACTGATGTGGAAGGAAATCCACAGTATATAGCTAAGAATAAGGTGTATGGATGGTGTGACCCCAATCACGTGCTGCATACTGCACATCTAATTACGTCTCCAGGGGAGTGACTAGATTATTAACAAAGTATTGTCTTGGTGAACAATTTCTTGATATCTTTGCTTTCTTCTTAATGTGATATTTTTACAATAAATACATTTTTTCAGAAATAATACAATGATCTTATAGTTAATTAAAGAAAAATAATTCATCTAAAGTTTAAATCCAGGAAACCAGATGGTTGCCTCTGTGGATCACACAGTTAGCTCTGCCTGCCTCCTGGTTAATCCTTGTTTTCTCCCTGCCCTCAACACACTGTAGGATCCTGTAGGGTGGGAAACTCCTGTCCACCTTGTGTCCTCTATGCTGCGTAGATCATACACTATTTATTGTGATACTGAGCATGTCACCACAGTGCATGCCACAGTCCCTCCTGCCTGGGATGCCCCAATTAGCACACAGAACTCCTACTCTTCTTCAAATCTTAGGGCAAATCTCATTTCCTTGCTGAAGGGGATTAGTCATTCCCTCCACTATCACGTCCCTTTGCGTGGATCTTTCTCAGCATTTGTGACACCACATGGTGCCAGTCTATTTAGGTTTCAGTTGGTCAACTGAGCTCTTTGAGTTTATCTTTTTATATTCGAGGCCCAAACACAATGGCTGGCAAAAAGAGACTTCAATCAATGTGTAAGTAATGAATGAGCAAACAGTGTCCGGTCTGCATAGGAGACACTAGAATAAATCAAGTGAGCCTGTAAAGGGCCATTAACCTCAAATGATTTCACACCAGTAGCCCCGAGGGTTTTGAGTCTCACCAATTACTAGGACAAGATTTTCATTTCTGAACTCCCAGTCCTGAGGTGGCTGCTAGATTTAGTCAAGGGGACGGCTCAGAAGCCCCTTCCCTTTATGTTGGAGCTGAATGCTGCAGCGGCTTCCAGGGAAAGCTGTGGAATGACCCCTCCTGGAAGGCACCTGGGGGGGCAGCAGGTCCATACCTTTTCTCTGCATCGTAACACGCAGGAAATGTTATCATTAGGGAGCAACAGCATTATGTGGGAGCACACACAGCATTCCCCTGAGCCCACAAAAAGGTGTGAATGGATCTGCTTATAATGAAGCATGATTTATATGCAAGTGGGTGGTGAAAACAGCCATTTCAAGGGATTGAAACTCCCAGTTTATTAGTAATCACAGATAATTGAAAACATAATAATAAATATAGCTCTCTTTTTTTGAGGTTTTTCTGCCAAAGTCACCTTCTCGTGGTGGAGGCCTTCCCTTAGGTCCAGATCCAGGTGGCCACGTCTGCCAGGCTTATGGCTTAGTGGGCTCCTTTCATGTTTTATTGATTTTTTTCTTCCCGCAGCCATCGTTATTTAATTTTCTATAGGTTTCACTTATTTATCTTTTTGTTTTTTATCTGTCTATCCCATTTGGTCCAGGAGGGTGCACATTTTATCTCTTGTTCAGCATAATAATGCTGGTGCCGAGAAAGATACCTGACACTTATTAGGCCTCCCGCGCATGTTAGTTGTATGGTTTCTATAATAAAAAGTTTATTTAATTGACTTGTTTTTAATCTTTTGTTTCACAAAGAATTGCAAAGTAAGAGTATATAATACTATAAATTTGAAAACTAAACCTTATTATACTATTAGTTATTAAAATATTAAACTAAACCAAAATATATATTGACATAAGGTAATGTGTTGTTCTCTCTTTGAATATCTTTCTGGAAGACTTCACAGATACCATCACTTTATCTGTCTTTTGAGTTAGTAAGTACAATGCTGATCCATTGCCAACAACAACGTCCATGATAGTTTTCCTGCTTACGGGCAAAGTGGGTAGTGTAGACACACATTTCACACATTCTTCATTTAACATTCTGCCTTATGAAAAATTTATCTTTGTATGAAATTTAAAAGAAAGTAAAGTAGCTGCAAAACTATAATTTACAATTCCTATAACAATACCTGAAGTTAAGCACTGCAGTAGGTAGTCAGTCAGCACAGTGGGGGGCAGGGTAGAACCCAGTCCTGCCTTGTCATGGGGGAGACACAGATATTAATCAAACAGGTTAAACAAACAGATTACTCCTCTGCAACGAATGCCAAGGAGAAGACATGCTCAGTGAACTCAGGCCACAATGGAGGATTAATTGGGATGGCTGATTAGTTGAAGCATGTATGTGTGCATATGTGTATGTGTGTGTGTGTTGTGTGTGTGTTGTATGTGCATGTGTGTGTGCTGGTGGGTGTGGAATAGCATACTAAGAAGAGAGAAGAGCATATGTTGGGCCTGGTAGAAAAGAAGGCACAGCATGTTTGAGAAGTCAAAATAGGGGCCATGGCTGGAGTCTAGTTGGGTAAAGTGAAGTGGCGTGAAGTGAGGGGACACAGACAGGCGGAGCCTTGTTGATCTTCATCCTGGGAGTGATGGGAAGCCACTGAAGTGTTTTGCTCAGGCATCGAAGACGTGATCAGATATTTTTAAAAATATCATTTCAACTGGAATATTGAACAGAGTAGATTCAATGAAATGGTGCTTATGAGGAGAGAGAGGCATGAAAGCAATTAAATGGTTAATGCAAAACATCCAGGCAAGAGATAAGAACAACTTGGACTGAGATTATGGCAGAAAATGTGGGCACATTAGAGGGGTATTTGGGAAACCTGTATGAGGAATCATGAAAGAGGGCAAGAGGGGTGTCCAGGAGGACTTCTGAGTTTTTGGATTTGTCAAGGATGGGAGCAGGACTTTCCAGGGACAGGTCTTAAACTTCCCTCTGGAATGGGGAGAGGAATGAATGTTAGGGATGCTCTGTGGAACTTCCCTGCATTCCCCAGTGCCAGATGTCACCAATGGACTCCAACACTGACTGCAGCCCAGCTTTAGAAATAGGCTGCAGGCATTACTGGGTGAATGGAATGAACGAAGGGAGTGAAACCTATTTATTAGTCATCCTTTAGCTATAGTCATCAAGCAAATCAGGGTCCTTGGCTGACTTTTTGCTCCTGCTTGTCTGACCTTAGGCTGCATGGAGAAGAATAACCACCTATGCACAGGCGAAAATGGTACAGCCCGAAGCAGCTTGGTGGTGCTCAGAATGGGGGTGGGTATCTCCCTTCCCCCAGGGATGAAGGCAGACAGAGGATGAGCCAGCACCAGAACTTACACTGACAGTGTATGCAAATTTCAAGTAGGGGACAGGTGAGAGCCTATCTTCAAACAACCTGGGAGTGGGAGGTGGCGCAGGAGTCAGTGAGTGGAAACCAGGGAAGGCCAGAGTTGGGTCATGTGACTGTATGGCCAGGGCTTTGATGGCTCTAGTCAACACAGCTGTGGCAGGCTGCTCCCACAGACTGCTGACATGGTTCTGGTTTTAACACAGTTCCTGGTCCTAATCATGCCATTTCCTGAATCTAAACCCTGCAGTTCTTAGAAGAACAGCCAGGCCCCTTAGAACACCTGCTGGTGACTGCTTCAGGTTCCAGTTACTTCTTACCCACTCTCCTGCTCCCCTGCTCCTGGCTTGTAACACAAGGAGGGTCTTCCCTTCCTAAAAATCCCCCATCACATTCTTGACTGTGAGTCTTCTCACCTGTCCTTTGGGTCTCCACTCTGAGGTCCCTTAACGTCCCATCCTTCATCAGATCTAGGTGCTATTTCCCTGCCACACAGACTCTTCTGTCCCTCAATTTCCCCTCTAGAAATGCTCATCACACACACTGGGTTGTCTCCCTGACAAGACTCTGAGTGCTTTGAAGACAGTGACTTCGTTCTGTTCCCCTCTGGATCCTCGGCGACTTCCTCAATATTTAAAAGCCGTAAGTGCTAAATAAATATCTGCTGAACAAGCTGGTGAACTCCTGAAAGGCAGAGCTCATGTGCAACTCAAGACTGCATCCTCCATGGGCGTCAGCACCACCCCTGACATAGAAATTTCCAGAACTATCTGTTAGAGCCTCTAAGTGGCAACACAAATTCCATCCTCAAGTGTCATGTCATCGATGCTCTCAGGAGGGATTTTGAAAATAAATTTTTGTAGCAAAATTCCCCCAACACTTAGGCTTGCCAGCCTCCAGCCATTTGTGCTACTGGCAACTGTCCCAGGTCCTCCCTCTGTAAAGCATTTTCTGCAAGAGGATGGGAGTTTGCCTGGAGTCTGCTTATAAAAGCCCATTTTCAACACTTTTTGTTTCCCTTGAATTTGTTCACTGCTTCAGAAACATCATTCAGATTCCCTGAAAACACAATCTGAAAGAAAATCAGAAAGTTTGCCCTTTAATACAATTCCCAACTCCTGCTGGGACACAATATATGCTTTCTTGGCTTTGGACATCAGAAGTTCAAGAATCTCTCCTGGAGCCAGGCTGTGGCCCTGGGTGGCCTTTGGGCTCAGATTCTGCATGTCTTTTTCTCCCTGGGTTTCCCCATTTGCATGAAAAGAGACCCTGGGCTGATTCAAAGTCCATCAGCAGCTCCCCTCTGGATTCCCCTCTCATTTCACATAGCATCCTCTATTCATGTTGTCAAGATGGATTCACAGCATCAATTGCCACAGTTCACCCCGAGGGGAAGTCAAGGTGCAAACAGTGAGGGATTTAGGACCTTTGTTTCACCCAAATGCTTACAGTGGGAAAGAGAAAGGGAGCAGGGCAGCTCACAAGGCAGGTGGCACTTCTGGGCGCCTGTGCAGCTCCAGTGTTTCCGAATGGCTCCCGGAAGCCCTGGCCACTCTCAGTTCTTTGCAATTTGTGAGCCCTCTTGTCATCCTTCCTTATTCTACTGCAGCAAAGCAGGGATAACTGCAGCCAAGGTCCAGGCACAGGGAGGACTAGCATTTTAGTGTTAGAGAAAATTCCTTGATTTTAATGATCACACACCACCAGCACACCCCGTGTTTCACATCATTGCCTAATTGAAATATGATGTTAATCACGGTTGTTCCTTTATCCCAGTTTGCATATTGTTATGATTTAGATGTGAGGTGCCCACCAAAAACTCACATGAGAGATAATCCAAGGAAGTTTAGAGGTGAGGTGATTCGTTATGAGAGTTTTTCCCCCACTGATATGGATTATCTCTGTGGTAACTATAGGCAGGTAGTGTGGCTGGAGGAGGTAAGTCACTGGGGGAATATCTTTGGGGTATGTTTCTGTCCCTGGGGAGCAGAGCTCTCTCTCTTCTTTCTGATTGCCATGTCCTGAGCTGCTATCCTCCACCACACCCTTCTGCCATGATGTTCTGTCTCACCTTGGGTCCAAAGCAATGGGGTCAGCCATCTATGAACTGAGACCTCTGAAACTGTGAGCCACAAATAAACATTTTTCTCCTTTAAAATTGTTCTTGTTAGGTCTTTTGGTCACAGAAGGAAAAGACTGCTGAAGGCAGTGAGAATGAAAGTATTTCAACCAGGTAATCCAAAGTCATGCACTTGGTAAGTGCACAGTGAGGACTTAAGTCCATTTGTTGTTGTTTTTTTTTTATTATTTCTGTAACTTGGATCATAATATAACCATGTCATAATTTATTCACTAAGTCAATAAGTAGGTGGCACAGGGCTGGGCATGAGGCTGATCAGAAAGTAAAACCATTCCCTTTATAGAGCTAAAGTTCCAGAGGCAACTGATAGAACATGGTGGAGCTCAAGGGGAGTGGCTGGCTGCTTTGTCTGAATGGTCAACGAAAGAATCTGTAGGGAGGACCTGCCCTGAAGGAGCCAGTCTTGGCTTGTCAAATTTTTTCATTCATTGAACAAACTTGTATTGTATTGAGAGCCTACTATAGACCTTGTAGTGTATTAGACACCATACATACTTCTATGTTGGTGGTGAACAAGGCAAGCAGGATCCTGGATTCTATGGGGGCTTGCAATCTCAGTCCTAGAGATGGCAGGAAAGACAGGTGATAGCCATGGTATCACAGAAGTCCAGTAGAGATGGCTGGCTGGAATTGACTTAATAAGTATGATAATGTCAAAGCAGTAGCAGATCCTGGCTGGAAAGGTGAGTGGACAACTCAGGGGCAGAAGGTGGACTGTTCCATCAGTGGCAGAAGTGGTGACAAGAGAAAAGAGAAGTGGGCCCCAGAGCAAGACAGAGACCAAGTGACCAGGAAGAACTGGAGAGGTCTAGGTGTTGAGGCTCAGGAATAAGCCTGTGCTCACAGCTGAGATAGGGGCTCCCCTCTCCAGTGTTTTTAGCCATGTAGCTCTGTAGGTGAGTCATGCACTCCTTTGATCACCAAGACTGAACCTGGGTTTCCTTCTCTAATTGGTCCATGAAGCTCCCCATGAATCCCTGTGTGTAGGTAGAGCTGCCTGCTTCTGCCTCTGTGAAACCCATACCACTTGTACCACCTAGAGTGGTGGAACCTCCTGCCTGACCTCTGCTTGACTGGTTCTCTGGCTTAGCTGATTTGCAGGATTACCCCATTATTTGCAGGCCTGCTCAGGCATGTCCACAGGGCAGAGCTGGTAGGAAGCTTTGTGAATGTCTGTAGCTGGGATTCCATCTGCAGCTCCAGGTTGGCCAGGAGTCATGGAATTTATTCCCTGACCCACTGTCAGTTTTGTGTTATTGGACTTACTTCCTTCAATTAAATATTAAGTAAAAATATTAAATAACTAAGGAAAGAGACATGTTTGTAGGAAAAAGGAAGCAGGTGGGTTGGGTGTAGAGGGGTGGAAGAAAGCCCCAGAAAAATGAGGCAAGGGCAGGATAGGAATGACAAAATATAGTGCATGCTGTGGAAGGGACAGATAAATAAAAGGTAACTTCCGGAATCCGACCAACAATAGTACCTAGCTCTGAATAGAGGGAAACGAATCTGGGCACTTGATGCCTACTACAGGAATCATGTACATGACCCTGGAGCTAGGTTCTGGGATTGAACCAGAGCTAAAGCTGTCCTTTCCCAGACTGAATTAGGGGCATCTGCTTTCCTCCCAGTCCCATAGTTTCCCTATCTATAAATTGAGAATCATAAAAGAACATCTATTTCAGAGTCGGTACAGAGTTAAATGAGTTAATATTTGTAAAAGAATTAGTGTCTAGCACATTGTAACCACAGCTCATGTATTTGTTAAATTCACTGATGAGCATACTCTATTTTAAGCATTGCTTTAGAACTCTAATTGTATTTTGGCGCTAAAGCTATTGAGCTTTTAAAGTAGGGACATTATCCAGGAAACACAAGGGAAATGAATAGAGATAATACGGGAGATGGCAATTGTGCTTTTTAATTTTTGAATTTTTAATTAAAAACAATATTTGTTGCCAGACTCTCGACTGTGGCATTTGAATTTATATTTTTAAAGGGCTTTCATAAAAATTTTTACCCAGAACTGTTTCTGAAAGCTAAATGTGAGCACAGGCATGCAGAAGGTGCATCTTCAGTGGCTCAGGAAAGTGTGCTCTGTGGGTGCCCTTCAGGTTGACTCAGCAAGGGGCTGAGAGCCTGGGTAACATCCATATCTACCTTCTGGTGGTCTCAGCCTCCAGGAACTCTGGTTCTGCCCATAAATGCAAAGACTGAAGTGTTCTGGAATCAGACAAGCTTGCTGGCTGAGCTCAGCAACTGAATCGCTCTGTGACTGTGAGAATATCCATGACTCCTTTGAGCCTCAGTTTCTTCATTGATAGAATGGGAAAAGTGATCTCTGCCTCCCAGGACTGTTGTTCAGATTTCATGACAAACCTCCTTATATAGTTCCCAGACATTCCAGGTGCTGACTAAACAGCTGTGGCCATCCCATTTGTTTTAATTCATCCATTCCCCAACTTGTGGGCCTTGGCCTGCATTGCACTCTATATTGGGTAGTCTTTATTCCATGAGTTGGAGTATAACTTAAAGAAGGCACAACATGCAGGTTTCAGGGATTTTCTTGTTTTTCCTTTCCAGGAACCAGTTTCTCAGGTTGCTTCATTAGCAGTTTCCAGATAGATCAAATTGGAAACTTGGGGATGAAAGTCTTTCCTCACTTGTCCAGTCTGTCAGTCATTGCTGAATGCTACTGGTTTGACCAGAAACTCCTGAGTTCAAGGCTGACCAAGGTCAGGCCTTCACAGTCTGTAGCTCAGATTCTGTCCCTTAGCAGTGTGACCTTAGGTGAGTTATTCAACTTCTCCAAGCCTCATTTCTGTCTCTTATAATTGATATTAGCAGCTCCCAGAACCCAGTGAGGCATGTCTTTGTAACACGCTTCGCTGCAGTAGCATGCCATGGAGCTGGCTGGTAGGGAGGAAGAGAAGAGAGGTCTGTGCCAGGTTAGGCAATAAGGAGATCTCTTGTCTGCAAAGCATTTAAGATACTAGCACAATGACCCAGCTAGGGTCCTGGGTGCCTCTGACCCAGAGCTTACCGGACCTGAGGCTTGTGCCTACGGTAACCTTCAGCTGAGGTCCTGCTGTGACACAGCAACAACTCTAGCATTATGAAATGAAAAGGAAGGCACTTTTTTCTTTGGTAATAAAATGATAAACCAAAGGCAATATGACACTCGGGCAAAATGCTGCACTCTCCTGAAAGGAATTTAGTCAAATGTGAGGAATAAAGAGTACATTTGCTGAGCCTGGAAGACAATTAGGTACTGAATCTGCTGTTAAGCAGCTCCTCTTGGGAAAAGCTTTCTTTTAAGCACTTCTTAGGGCTTGAAGGTTTCAAAGTCTTTTAAGGGAGTGCTCAAAGGTTTTTTTTTTTTTTATATAGGTTTTGATACTTTTCTTCAATTCAGAAGTACTAATAAACATTGTGCCCTTAAAACCTGGGGTGATGGCTAATTTTATGTGTCAACTTCACTGATGCCCAGATGTCTGGTTAGACAATATTCTGGATGCTTTATGAAGGTGTTTTTAGATAAGATTAACATTTAAACCGATAGACTTTGAGTAAAGCAGATTGCTTTCCTTAATGTGGGTGATCCTCATCCAATCAGATTGAGGCCTGATTTCACTCACCAGTACCTCCCTTTTCTGACTCCTCCTGTTTCCCACTAGTGCTCTTCCTCTACTCCACTGCTCAACCTTCAGGTTTCATGAGATCCATCCCCCCATTTTTTTTTTCTTTTAATATTTCTAGCTTGCACATAGAAAAGAAATTCAATTTTCTGAGTTTGGCTTATTTAATTTAACAGTATTCCCAAGTTCCATCTATTTTTCTGTGAATTATATAATTTTATTTTTTCTTTATGACTGAATACAACTCCTTTGTGTGTATATACCACATTTTCTTTATACATTCATCTAATGATGGGCACCAATGTTTGGTTCCATAGTATGGCTGTTGTGCATTGTGGTGCTATAAATGTGGGTATGCATGCATCACAATAGTATGGTGACTTTAATTCTTTTTATTTATTTTTTTTATTAGTTGTTCAAAACATTACATAGCTCTTGACATATCATATTTCATACTTTAGGTTCAAGTGGGTTATGAAATCCCTTTTTTACCCCATATACAGATTGCAGAACCACATCGGTTACACATCCACATTTTTACATAATGCCATATTAGTAACTGTTGTACTCTGCTACCTTTCCTACCCTCTACTATCCCCCCTCCCCTCCCATCTTCTCTCTTTATCCCATCTGCTGTAATTTAATTCTCTCCCTTGTTTTTTTTTCCCCTTTCCCCTCACAACCTCTTATATGTAATTTTGGATAACAATGAGGGTCTCCTTCCATTTCCATGCAATTTCCCTTTTCTCTCCCTTTCCCTCCCACCTCATGTCTCTGTTTAATGGTAATCTTTTCCTCTTGCTCTTCCTCCCTGCTCTGTTCTTAGTTGTTCTCATTATATCAAAGAAGACATTTGGCATTTGTTTTTTAGGGATTGGCTAGCTTCACTTAGCATAATCTGCTCTAATGCCATCCATTTCCCTGCAAATTCCATGATTTTGTCATTTTTTAGTGCAGAGTAATACTCCATTGTGTATAAATGCCACATTTTTTTTTATTCATTCATCTATTGAAGGGCATCTGGGTTGGTTCCACAGTCTAGCTATTGTGAATTGTGCCGCTATGAACAT